>NC_134105.1:1005000-1308750 GCF_040939455.1 Microcebus murinus | reverse complement strand
ATAATTTTCTGTGTCTATTGAGATCATGTGGTGTGTGTCCTTTAGTCTACTGATATATTACATTAATTGATTTTTCAAAAGTTAAATCCATCTTTCTCTCCTGTATTCTTTAATTTACACATATTAGTTAATTCCCAACTTTCTTTCTGTTATTAATTTTTAAATTCCATCCTATTGTATTTAAATGTATTGGTGCTTATTTTATGGCCAAGTATATGGTCGCTTGTGAATGTTTCATGTGCCCTTGAGAAGAATGTGTATTCTGCTATTGTTGGGTGGAGTGTTCTGTGACATTGTTGGGTCTAGTAGGTATATAGTATTGCTAAAGTCTTCTATTTCTTTGTTGATCTTCTGCTAGTTGTTTGCTTCATTATTGAAGGTGGAGTATTGAAGTTGCCAACTATTTTTGTTCATTGTCTATTTCTTCCGTCAGTTCTGTCAGTGCTTGATTTATGTATTTTGTGGCTGAGTTGTTAGGTGCATATATATTTATAATTGTTATATCTTCCTGATGGATTCATATTCTTAGTATTTCAACATGTTCCTCTTTGTCTCTGGTAACATGTTTGTCTTTTTTGTCTGATATTAGTGTAGCCACTCCAGCTTTCCTATTGTTGCTATTGGCATGTGTGCCATTTTCCATCCTTTTTTAAAAAATCTATTTATATCTCTGATTCTAACATGTCTCTTATTTAGAAAACATACAGTTGTCTTTCTTTTTATCAAGTCTGACAAGCTCTTTCTTTTGATTACACTGTTCAATCCACTCACAATTATTGTAGTTGTTGGTATAACTGAATGTATGTCTGCCATTTTACTTTTTGTTTTTTGTTTCATGTGTTTTTGTGACTCCATTTCTCGTTGACTTTTTTGTCATTAAGTGAATATTTTCTAGCATAACATTTTACTTTCCTCAGTAATTTTTTCACTGTGTTTTTGAGGGATTTTTGTGGAATAAATTTATCATCTGATGCTATTTTCTTACTCTAATACAAATTTGTTCCTATCCACATCTTTTGTGCAGTTATTATCAAATTTATAACACTTCTATATTTTATAGAATTATAACAATTATATAATATTGTTTTATACAGTTGCTTTTTTAATATCTATTTTAATTCTTTTTTACATATATATTTATTTTTTCTGCAATATTATGGGGGTACAAATGTTAAGGTTATGTATATTGCCCTTGTTCCCCCTCCCCCCTTGAGTCAGAGCTTCAAGTGTGTCCATCCCCCAGTTGGTGCGCATCACACTCATTATGTATGTATATACCCATCCCCTCCCCCCCCACCTGCTCAACTCCCAATAAATGTTATTCTTATATGTCCACTTAGGTGTTGATCAGTTAATATCAATTTGCTGGTGAGTACATGTGGTGCTTATTTTTCCATTCTTGGGATTCTTCACTTAGAATGGGTTCCAGCTCTATCCAGGAAAATACAAGAGGTGCTATATCACCATTGTTTCTTATAGCTGAATAGTACTCCATGGTATACATATACCACATTTTATTAATCCACTCATGTATTTATGGGCACTTCAGTTGTTTCCACATCTTTGCAATTGTGCTGCTATAAACATTCGAGTGCAGGTATCTTTTTCATAGAGTGACTTCTGTTCTTTTGGGTAGATGCCCAGTAATGGGATTGCTGGATCAAATGGTAGATCCACTTGTATCACTTTAAGATATCTCCATATTGCTTTCCACAGAGGTTGAACTGGTTTGCAGTCCCATCAGCAATGTAGGAGTGTTCCTATCTCTCCCCATCAACACCAACATTTATTGTTTAGGGACTTGTTAATAAGGGCCATTTTCACTGGGGATAAGTGATATCTCATTGTGGTTTTGATTTGCATTTCCCTGATGATTAGAGATGTTGAGCATTTTTTCATGTTTGTTGGCCATTATTCTGTCTTCTTTTGAAAAGTTTCTGTTCATGTATTTTGCCCACTTTTTGATAGGGTTGTTTGATTTTTCCTTGCTGATTTTCCTGAGTTCTAAATAGATTCTAGTTATCAGCCCTTTATCGGATGTGTAGGTTGCAAAAATTTTCTCCCATTCTGTGGGTTGTCTTCTCTCTTGACAGTTTCTTTGGCTGTGCAGAAGATTTTTAATTTGATCAGGTCCCATCTATTTATTTTTGTTGATGCTGTGATTGCCTTTGGGGTCTTCTTCATAAATTCTTTGCCTAAGGCAATGTCTAGATGAGTATTTCCAACATTTTCCTCTAGAATTCTAATAGTTTCACCCCTAAGGTTCAAGTCTGTTACCCAGTGTGAGTTCATTTTTGTGAGAGGTGAAAGGTGTGGGTCCTGTTTCAGTCTTTTCCATGTGGCTATCCAGTTTTCCTAGCACCATTTATTGAGTAAGGATTCTTTTCCCCAGTGTATGTTTTTGTCTGCTTTGTCTAAGATTAGATGGCTATATGAGGATGGTTTTATATCTGGGTTCTCTGTTCTGTTCCTCTGGTCAATGCCCCTGTTCTTTTACCAGTCCCAAGCTGTTTTAATTACTATAGCCTTGTAGTATAATTTGAAATCTGTTAAATTGATACCTCCCTTTTTTTTTTTATTGCCTAGGATTGCTTTTGCTATATGGGGTCTTCTCTGGTTCCATACAAAGCATAACATTATTTTTTCTATATCTGTGAAAAACGATATGGTATTTTAATAGGGATTGCATTGACTCTGTAGATCACTTTGGGTAGTATAGACATTTTATACAGTTGCTTTTAAATCATTTAAGAGAAGAAAAGAGACAGAATACTAATTTATACTTTTTTAAGTAATTAAAAAGTACTTTTACTGGTGTGCTTTGTTTTTTCTGGTAGATTTGATACTGTTTGAAATCCCAAGCTTTTAGCCTAATATAGAAAATTTTTCCTGTATTAGTCGGACTGCTAGCAAAAAATTCTCAGTGTTTTTTTTGTATCTGGGAATATCTTAATTTTCCTTCATTTTTGAAGGATTTTTTGCTGGATATAGAATTATTGGTTGTATGGTTGTTTTTCTTTTTACATTGTTAATAACATACCAATGCCTTGTGGTTTCCATAGTTTCTGGTGAGAAATCAGCTGTCAATCTTGTTAAGGATAATTTGTGTATAATGGGCTGCTTCTCTCTTGCTGGTTTCCAGATTCTCTCATTATCTTTGAATGCCTTACATACAATGTGTCTCAGTGTGAATCTCTTTATGTTAATCTTACTTGGAATTGGTTGAGTTTCTTAGGTGTGTAGATTAATGGTTTTTTTAAAATTAAATTTGACAAGTTTCTTGCCATTATTTCTTTAAATATTCTGTCTCTCTTTTTTATCTCCTCTCCTTCTGGAACTCCCATATTGCGTATATAGTACACTTGATGGAGCCTCATATTTTTCTGAGACTCTATTTGTTTTTCTTTATTTTTTTCTTTCTGTTGCTCAGAATGAATAATCTCAATTGACACATTGTCAAATTCAATGATTCTTTCTTCTGCTTACTCAAACCTATTGTTAAGATCGTCTAGTGAATTTTTAATTTCATTTATAATTTTCAACTCTAGATTTTCTATTTGACTCGTTTCTATAATTTATATCTCTTTATTGATGTTCTTTACTTGATGAGACATAGTTATCATATTTTCCTTTAGTTCTTTATATATGCTTTCTTTTGGCTCTCTCAACATATTTTGAATAATTTAAGTTTTTCTTTTTAGTAAGTCTCATTTTCTGGACTTCCTCAGGAATAGTTTCTATTTGTTGCTATTTTTCTCCCTGTGTATGACCATACTTTTTATTTATTTTTATGTCTTGTGATTTTTTGTTGTTAAAAATCAGACATTTTAAATATTATAATATGGCAACTCTGTAAATCAGATTCCCTTCTTCCTCAAGATTCTGCTGCTGCTTGTTTTAGAAGTTGTTTGTTTAGTGACTTTTCTCAGCCAATTTTGTAAAGTCTGTATTCTTTGTCATGTGTCCACTATAGTTTGTTTTTCATTAGATTAATAACCAGCTACTGATTGAACATAGATTTCATAAATTCCTGGAAGCTAATAAATAAATAAATAAGTCTTTGCAAATGGGCTATGTGTTGGGGCATGGCATATCTTCAGCCCTACGCTGGGTAATTTATAGCCCTGCCTTAGTATTCATGACTGACTTGTATAGAGCCTGAAGTTCAGGTGTAGGGAAAGTTCCACATCTTTTCTGGGCGTGCACTCAACCCTGGGCATGTGGGTGGCCTTCTACATTTTCAGGATATGCTATAGCTTTTCAACACTTTTATTTCGCCCAAGGCATCTCAGTCTTCAGTCCTTCCTCCAACACTTTTGGTTGGTGTATTTTCACCCCAGCTATTATCCATTACCCCAGGAAGCAGCAACGAATACATTTGCTTCTAAATTTCTTCAACAGATGTCCTGTGGTTAGCTATCTTAGCACTGGGAGAGTTACCAATAAGCTGAGATAAAAGCAACACCTTTGAGCCAGTCTTCCAGGGAACCGCTAGACAGGTCAAAACAACAAACCCTAATTCTTTGTAAATTAGACCTCTTCCATAATCTCTGGTACTAAAACCTACAGTGGATTGCAAAATGTTTTCTCCAGGGTTATTGCCAAACTGAAGAGCAGGAGATGTGACCAGAAATTCAACCACAAAGCTTGCTATTCTCACTGAGATTCAGGTGTTTTTTATTTATTAAGCACTTCCCTGATTGCTACAGGCTTTTGGTCAGTTTCCAGAGTTCTAAACAGTTGATTCTGACAGTTTTTGCCAGATTGTTAATTGCCTTTTTGGAGCAATGGACTTTAGAGTTTCCTGTTCTGTCATTTTCTCTTAGATTTCATAACCAACTTTTGATTACATTAATTTTCTTTATTTTATATTTTCCTATAAATTACTGATATCAGGCATTATCTTTGTCATTCTCTTTCTTCCACTTTTTTTTGGATTTGATTTTCCCTTTTATACTCTTCAGATGGAATTTTTGATCTTTGACTTTTCAACCTTTCTTCTTTTTTAATGTATGTATTTAAGATTAGACATTCACCTCTAACTGTTATTCCAGGAGTCTTAATTGATTGTATCATTCATTATTTACTGATTTTAAATGTTTTAAGAGAAACAAAGGAAGAATTAATAAAATATGAGATTAATCCTAAATAACACAAGAAAGGAGAAACAAGGAATGTAAAACAATTGAGTCAAGTTTAAAGCAAATGAGAAAATTAGAGATAAAAACCAGTTGTATCGGTCATTACATATTATATAAATAGACTTAATGCCTCAGGTATGTAGAGAATAAGATTGTCAAACTAGAGAAAGAACTATGTGATGCTTGCAAGAGAGGGTCATGCCATTGCAAACATTAACCGAAAGAAAGCGGATGTGGCTCCACCAACATTATACAAAGTGAACTGTAAGGCAACAAGCATCACTGTACATAAAGACATTCCATGATGCTAAATGAGTCAATCAGTCAGGAAGATATTACAATCCTAAATGTGTATTTTCCCCCAAACAACAAAATGACAGAGCGTATATGTCCCCAAAACCAACAACAAGTGGCAGAACTAAAAGAAAGAAGATCAATACATAACAAATATGAAAGACATTAATGAACAATAACTGATAACACAGGAAGATAAATCAGGAAGGGTATAGAACTGGACAAGACGACTGATAAAAGACCTACCTGATATAAAAACATAGCACCCCACAACAGCATGCACCTTCCTTTTCCAAGTGTACACTATCATTGACCAAAGTTGACCATATGCCGGACCATCAACAAGACTCAGCAAATTTCACGGAACCAAACTTACCCAGGGTAGATTCTCTGACCACAGTGGAACTAAGTTAGGAATGAGTAGAAAATGCCCTTCTGCTTACAGATTAAACAATTGACCTCCAAATAATCCATGGGTCGAGAGGAAGTCCCATCTGCAATTATAGCATACTTTGAACTGAACAATAAAATATGCTACAAGTGGCTCTCTCCAGTATCCAACAACAACAGGCTTGACCCTTGTCGAGAAATTGGTCTCCAGGAGCTGGTCCAGCATTGAGGCCCATGTGTGTTCTGATTGGTCCATGCTCATCTTCCCCATGTGTTAGCTATTAATACTTAAATACCAACCCTCAGTGTTGGAGCCATGATTTCACATCTTCTACAGAACCAGCAAACTACCCTTAACCCAGGGAGCACTCTGAGAGTCTCTGTTGGCAGCAAACACCTATTGCTAACCTTTTCTGGTTCTCCCTGGCAGGTATATCTCTGCAAAGTGGAATATATCCTTTAATTCTAAGCAATGAGAAAAGAGTCTGAAGCTTGAGAAGCCTCCGGTCACCCAAAGAGCTAATTCATGTGATTACTCATTTTGTCTTGCCCTTTTAAATCATCACCTCAGAGATACCCAGATACCCTTGACTTCCAAAAGACAGACTTCTTGTAAATGAAAATTTAATTTCAATTCTTCTATCCATAGTCCCACTCAACACTCCCTCAAGTGTCATACTTAACATGAAAGCCTGTTTAATTGCCAGTAAATAGTGGAATAATCTTTTGAAACAATGTATCAGAAATAATTAATTGAAATAATCTCATGTGTTTCATGTGGTAATAACCACTTATGTGGGATTAACTCCGTAGAAAGAAAAGACGCTGGGAGAGGTAGTGGTACGTGCCTTAAGTCGTTGGCTTTACAGTAAACCCTCCCTTCCTTTCCCTCACTGGTCATTTTAGTTTTCTTTGTAATATTTTCAGCTGAATGCAATAAGGAATTATTACCTTATAAATTGTCAGTGGGACTGAATAATTGGCAGTGTGCTTATTATCTCAGAGCTTTGAACTGAATGCATAAAACTAGAATTCAAAAGCTGAGGCATAAAACAAAACTTAAGAGGAAAGTGCTTTTCACAGGAATCAGGAAACACAACATTCATTCGTCCATCCATCCAACAGTTCATATTCTGTTAAATCAGTGATTACCCCTAAAGTCAATGGCTTTCTCTGATTGTACCCCAGTGTCATCTGAAGCTGGTATATGCACCTAAGGAAACAATAAGATGAAGAAAATAACCCAATAATTGAGAGCATCTGCTTTGCACAGGTGCAGTTTTTTGCACTCTCTCTTTTCTATCTCTGACAGCTCCATGAGACAGGTCATGTCATCTCCATTTAATGGGTAAGGAAGCTCAAGCTCAGCAAAGTGAATTGACTGCAGGGCTCGTGCATATTTGGTGGGGATTCCCACCTGGTGTGAACTGACTGTGTGACTAGTCAGAGTTTGGTGGGAATTCCCACCTGGTGTGAACTGACTGTGTGACTAGTGAGTGTTTGGTGGGAATTCCCACCTGGTGTGAACTGGCTGCATAACTAGTGAGTGTTTGGTGGGATTGCTAAAGCGATCCTCTTGCCTCGGGCTCCCAAGTAGCTGGGACTACAGGTGCATGCCACCATTAGCCCGGTGCTTGCTGGACTAATTTTTGTATTTTTCATAGAGACAGGGTCTTGCTCTCACTCAGACTGGTCTCAAACTCCTGAGCTCATGCGATCCTCCTGCCTCAGCCTCCCAGAGTGCTAGGATTACAGGAGTGAGCCACTGCGCCCAGCTGGAGAAAGGGTTTTTAAAGATAGTTTGGCGGGCAAAAGGCTAGGGAATGGGGTCTGCTGACGGGCTAGCCGGGTTTGGGTGGAATCACAGGGCGTAGAAATTGTCCTCTTTGCCGACTCAGTTCCCTGGTGGGGTCGCAAGACCAGTTGGGTCAGCTCCTTGGTGTGGGCCGCTGGTCTGGGTGGGTCGGCTGATCCACCGGGATGCAGGGCCCGGAGGATCCCTCAAAAACCAGCCTTGATTCCACATGTTCTGGTTAATAGAAAGAAAAAAAAAAAAAAAAAAAAAAAAAAAACCAGCCTTGGGTGTCACAGGGGTGATGTTACCTCCGGGCTAAGAGTCTTCATGGCCACTGGCTGTGTGACTCCTGAGTGGTGAGCAATGGCAGGAGAGCGAGGAGCTGGGGACAGTGGGACACTGGCTGGTTATCTCCCTAGGACAGGTCCCCCTTGCAGCCCTCTATTACCTCCATAAAGGGCAGTTTCATTAAAGATGTCAAAACAACATAAAGTACAGAAAATTTTAAAAACATAGACAACACAGAGAAATCCATAATTTCCGTTTGGATTGTAAGGAAACCAGGACTTTCCATCCAGGGAACTTTTTAAGAAGCAACAGCAGATGTTCCCGAGCAAACCCCGCCTGGATTCAGAGAACGCAGTGGACGGTCCGGTGCGAGGAGGGCGTGCTCTGTCTGCACGTGACCACAGGGGCAGGGGTAATGGAGGCACCTTGGGGTGACTGTCTTAGGTTGTGTTTCCCAACCCTGGAGACAAGGACTTGAGTGCAGGCCATTGATTTGGGAGGCGATCCCAAAAGTGGGAACGTGGGAAGGGAAAGAGGAAAGAGAGAAAGTCCGACAGAAGATGCACCGAAGGCCGGGCTATTCCTATGGGCAAGCGAGGTTTTATCTTGTGGGGGTTCTGAGAGGAGCCATGCGCAGCACGGTGGCAGAATTGTCGCCACCCCAGGTGGGGAGGTGGGCGCTCCATCCCCCGCTCCTCCCCCACTCTCGGAGGGTGGCTCCAGGACAGGGGCGTGATCCGTGCCTCTGCATTCCCGGCCACAGCTGCAGGCAGGGGCTCCCAGGCTGCGGAGGAAACCCGCAGGGGAGCCGAGGAGAGACGCAGGCCTTCGGGATTGGGGTAGCTGCTGCTGCAGGTAGACCCAGGTGGGCCCAGAGCATCTGGGGGGAGGTGCCGATGGGGTTGGCTGTAGCCACAAAGAGAATGAAATAAATGGTCTGTTTTTGAAGAGTGCAGATGCCTTGGTTTTATTCTCATCCATCTGGGAGATAGAATGTATGGAAAACCATAGCTGACTCCCGGTTTTCCTGTCCAGTCTCATGACCAAAACCTGGTGTGCTTCTTCCAAGCCTCAGACCTGCTCCAGACTACGTACGCTCTGGATTGCGTAACTCTCGGTGACTCAACTGCACGAAAAAAGCTTAGAACCGAAATTCGTCTCACCTCTACCGAGTGTAGAGACAGTTTAGAAGTTACTGTTTTATATTCATTCCGAGATCCTTTTATAATCTCATTCTCCCTGTTCTTTCTCTTTTTATTCTGGGTTTAAATTTATGATTTGTTGCTATATTTTATATATCTTTACAAGATGTCTTGATTCTTTTCTGGAACAAACTCCTGGTGCCAGTGAGGGATCTTGGTTGCAAGTGTCAGACAACTACCGCAGAGTAGGTTAAACAAGAAACACCAGAGTGCTTTGGCTTCTGTAGCTGGGAGGTCAGGAAAATGTCTTGCTCCGGGCATAGAAGGATCCAGGAATGCAAATAAAATTGTTGATATTTTATTTCTTGTCCCTCTTTCTGTCCCTCCTCTCCTTCCCTCCTTCCTTCTCTTTCTCTCCCTCTGTCACTTTTCAATTCTTTCTCTCATCTCCTCCAGCGCTGATGTGTTGGGTTTATTCTCTGGCGGGATGATTCCAGTTAGTGGCGCACAAACACAACTGGCTGCTCCAGGTTCTTAGCAGACTTACGACTTGTAAGCCCAGAACCACAATGGAAACAATGCAAGTCGCCTCTTGTCTGGCAGTTCTAGCAAATTCCCATGGTGGGCTCTGACAGATTCTGCTTAGATCCACTTTCCACCTCTGCAACGAAGTCTTCAGTACTGAGATCCTTGAGGTGAGCATCCACCAAAAGGAGGAGAAGAAGCAGGTGAGGGAAAGAGTTTTGCGCAGATACCAATGCCCCAGGCCATTTTCACCGGAAAATGCGTGGTCTAATAGCTACACGTGGTAGCTGGAGGGCAAAGAAGCAGGGAAAGGTACATGTGGCATGTACTAAGCACTGAGGCTGTCCCAGATATCATCATGCTGAGCGTTTTGCATGGGGTATGTCACTTGATTCTCACAAGAACCTGCTGAGATAAGGTCAACTGTTACCCAGGTCTTAAAAATGGGGAAAATGAAGTACGGCTAGGAAAAGATGCAGATAGGATCCAGAGCCATGTAGGTTGCTCCAAAGGACCGAGGTGCTCCAAGTCCCCGAGGTGGAGCAGGTTGGGTAGCAGGAGGGAGGTGATGCCATTCACCAGGAAAAGGACCAGCGCTACTGGGTGGGCGGGGGTGGGGTGGAGACCCAGGCTACTGTGGAACCTGGTGAGTCCGAAATGCCTACCAGGCGTCTATGCGGAGTTGTCGGGGTGGACAGCTGGATGCAGGTGCGTGGAGTGATGGGGAGAGATTCGGGGCAGCAGGTCGAACTCTGGAGGCAATGGACTTGTAGACACGTGCAAGCTCTCCTTTGCAGAGAGCCGGTGTGAGAGGGAAGAAAGCAAAGACTCGAACCTCGAATCCCTCCACAGTTTCATGGCCAATTCGAGGAGACACAGAAGAATTTGTCCTAAAGATTAAGCGAGAGAATATGGATTAACAGAAGTCCAGGAAGAGTGTCCCAGAGGGAAGGCAGGCTCTGCAGTGTCACGTACTGCCTGAGAAGGCGAAAATTGAAATAGGTCCCTTGGCAGGAGGGACACAGTCGCCATAGCAAAGCCATCTCCCCGAGTGATGGAAGAGGACGTGGATGAGCGTGAGTCAGGAGTGGGTGGGGGCGTGGGTGGAATGAATGGGCTCGGTAAGTACAAGCAGCCCAGGACGGCGGCTTCGGGGCGGGTGCGGGGGGATGAGAAGCAGGAGGATATAACATGTTAGAAATTGATGGATGCAATTTGAATAGGAAGCATCCGCATAAACCCATCTTCCGTCTTCCTTCCAAGAACACACTATTACTAGCTCTGTTCACTGACAAATCCCAGGACCAGTGACGACCCCATAGCATTAAACATCCTGCCATCTGGAGCATGGCTATCAAGCACCATTTCCCCCCAAAGACCAGAGACTCTTACAGCAAGGGGGGTTTCAGGTCTGGAGTTGCAAGCATTTGAGGTGAACCTGCCACATCTCGTGCCTGAGGGCAAAGAGCGCCCACAGACCAGGGGGCCGTGCCGGGACTCACAGGAGCAAAGGAAGGGGCTTCCTGCGGCCACCAGTGGGGTAGCTTAGGGCACTGGTGAAATTGGTAATAAAGCAATGGGCTAAGAATCTGCAAAAAGGGAGAAAGGTGAGAAAAAAGGGCCCGATGAGTCAGGAGGACGTGGGGGCTGTAGGTAGACAGGGGGTTCGTGAAACGTGTGGAGTGAGGACGCAGCACGGGAGACGGGAGGAGGAGGCGGCTCCGGCCACGGCGGGGTTGGCAGAGCGGTACTTGGTCGTGTGGGGCGATTTAGCACAGTGACAGCAGGGCTAAGGGACAGCAACGGGCGGGCACAAAGAGCCCAGACAGGTCGGAGGATGTCAGGCAGGTGTCTTATTCTGCTAGAGCCACCGCAGCAACATCACAGATCTCCACGGTTCTGAAGACCAGAAGTCCAAGGTCAAGGTGCCGCCAGCATTGGTTTTGGTGAGGGTTCTCTCTTGGCTTGCAGGTGGCACCTTCTCCCTGTGGCTTCATAGTGTCTTTCCTTTGTGCAGGTAAGGACAGAACAAGAGACCCCTGATGTCCTCTTCCAATAAGGACACCAGCCCTGTCCAGCAGATGAGGGTCCCCTCCTTATGACCTCATTTCCCTTTACTTCCAAATGCAGTCACCTTGGGGGCAGGGCTGCAGCATCCGAATTTTGGGGAACCCAATTCAGTCTGAACACAATTCAGTCCCAAAGGACAGTGCGTTGGCTGGGTCCCTGTGAAGGGTCAACTCAGGAAGTTGGCTAGGAGGCAGAGACTTGAGTCAGTCAGAGTAAGTGAGCAGGACCTCGGAGGTGGAGAGCTATTTAGCAAACTGGTGGGGGCTCAGGGAACCAGACATTTTTACAAGAGAGCAGAGGTGTCTGGCATCCCCAGTGCGCTGCAGGGAGGGTTCGAGTCCACTCTGATCCTGAGACTCCCAGCGTGTGAGCCAGACATGCCCCTGTGGTCTGCCGTCCCCGTTCCTCTCGAGTGCTTGGTCACTAGCACAGGCTAGCAGAGTAGAAATAGCACGTTCGCATCTTCCCGATCTACGTGATCTGGAACCGCACCTTTGAGGGAGCCTGTCACGTTCGCGGGATGAACGCATGAAGAATCTGCCTTTCATATGCATCGCCCAAGCTTTCTCCTCTTTCTTAACTGTTATTCTCTCCTGAGTGCTGGTGATATTTAGAAGTCTGGGCCATGTTTTCTGTAGCAATTATGCGAATTTGGTTAAACGGCCTCACTGCTGATAAATGCCGGTCCTAGCAGAAAGGTGTCGGGACGCATCTCTTAATTACGCTGCGGTGGGCGAACTTCTGGGAGTTGGGGCGGACAGTTCGGCCCCGTGGCGTACTCCTTTTCTGATGTGGGGGCTTCCTTCAAGCATACAGGAGCTCTGCACCAGCCGTTTCTGGGCCCAGGAAACATTTTCAAGCGAGAATTATTCTCATTATTAGCTTCCCTCCATTGCAATCACTCATCAAACTAATTTCTTTGGAGCATGAGGATGAAATTCCAAATAGGGCGTTCAAGTCCTTTGAGTGGCTCTGGAAGTGAGAATCGCCATGGGTGGGGTCGTGTTTGGGAGCGCGGGGGCCTCTGCCACGCCCGGCACTTTGCAGCCCGGGCAGCTCGGCGTCCTCGCCAGCAAAGCGCTGCGGAAATGGGAACGGGGGAGAAAATGACAAATCAACACAATTAAATCTGAAATTGCTGGCTTCCGAAATCAATTCATTCTTCTGAGTCAACATTGTTTTGGTTTCTGGATTAGGTTTGTTTTTCAAACCCGTGTTTTCCCCAGACTGATTATTTTTGGTATTTTGTACACACTCGTGAATTTCCTGCAGAATGTTAATGTCCCTGACCCATTTTGTGCGCCAGTTTGTGCTGCGCCAGGAGCCGGGGCGTCAGGGTCTAGGATCACAGCAGCTGGGGATGGGAGGTGTCCCCACCTCTGTTCCAAAGGTCCCCTGGTCCTCCCAGATCCGCGAGCACGCCGCCAGCAAGCACCATTGGCAGAGGCGAGGAGTGAGGCCAGCCTTAAGACTCACACGGTGTCAGAGACATTTTCAGAAGGGAAGGTTGGCACCCGACCTCCGCCAGCATCCTCGGGACAGTCTTCGCAGAGCAGGGGCCCTTGGAGGTGGGTCTTGAAGGGTGCATAGGAGTTGTCTGACAGCCAGGAGCTCTCCCACGGCTGGCTGGGGCCGTGCCAAGCCCCTGTGCTACCGACGCTGAAGCTTCAAGGTGCTGTGAGATTTCTCACTTCCTCCATTCTCCAGGCCTTCTGCCCACCTCGTGAAAGCCCTTTCGCCTTCCCCAGGCGGTGGGCCGCAGCCTGGGCAGGGAATTACGAGACTCGCCCGTGCTGTCCGGCACACCTGTCTCTGCACACACGAGAGATCCATCCATCGAATGCCGTGATCTAGTAACTGGGAAATGCCAAGGGAATTTGTTGTTCTAGGGGTGTGATGAGGAAAGCGGAGTCGGTTTTCTGTTCATCCGAGCTTAATTACAACTCATATAGAAGAGAGAGAGCCAAAGGTACTAGGAAATGGATGGATTCCTTGATGGAAATAGGCTGGATCTCGAGCTCAGAAAAGTGCACCTCCCCCTAGTTCCATGTGCTGGTGTGAGGGGTTGAACGCAGGGGTCGAATTTTCAGCCATGGACGAACATGCGGTGTGCATGTGGGTTCTGTAATGCTGTAACAAGTGGGTAAAATGCCGTCTACACTGCTGCAGTGGCTGCCTGCCTTTCTCTGGTCCTCCTAAACATGTTTTGGAAGCATATTGTTTAATAAAAAACACGTTTTGTCTTTGTCCCCCTTTCCTGGCACAGGTCTCCTAAAACCCTTGGGATTTTCCGAGTGACAAGAGCATCTTTTGTTACTCATAACAAGCCCCTTTTGATCACACCTGAGTTAATGCTAATGAGGTGACACATGGTGGCCCCTAGACAGCTTCAGGATGGGGTTGGTTGCCCGAGTAACTAACCTTGTGATCACAGGGTTCGAACTTTCAGCCATCCCAACCCCTGACCTCCAGGGATGGCAGAAAGTCTGGAACTTGGGCCCAATGACTGCTGATCAGTGATTTAACCAATCACGTGTATGTAATGCAACCTCCATAAGAACCCCTAGATGATGGGGTTTGGGGAGCTTCCGGGTTGCTGAACACATCGAGGTGCCCCTGAATTTGTAGTCATCCAGGCTGTTAGTGCAGGTGGCCAAGAGACTGGACGCTTGCTACCGGCATCTGAAGTGGGGACAGTGTGGTGGCACTAGCCCCTCACCTGTAGGATCTATCTGCACCAACGGCAGGTGGTTAGTGTCAGATGGGAACTGAATTCTAGGACCCGCAGTTGGTGTCGGAGAGAGAGAGAGAGACACACACACACACGTTAGTGGCAAAGTGAAGTTGGCTTAATAAGAAGGTATCCAGCCCATGACTCCACTGCAGACATCATTCAGAAGTGTCCTCATTTGGAGGTGTCTTTGTTCATCACAGTCAGACCAAGACTTGGACACAGTAGCTCTTTTTTGGGTTTTGTGGTGCTTTATGAGCGAGATTAAAACACAGCGTGCCTATGGACACCAGCAAATCCTTCCGGTTTACAATCTAGCATTTGGAGACTTAAGAATAGCCTCACCCTCAAATAGCCAGTGGATCAGTCCGAATACCAACTTCTGAGCGAACATGAATGCAATGAGAGAAGGGAATTGAACTGGTTTTAAGATGCTGGGAGAAGAATTGCTAAGAATATAGTTCCTCCGGGTGCTGCTAGAATCCTCTGGGATTGAGACAGGGACTGTCACAGGGTGGGGAGACAGGCTGGGGCTGACCGAGTCACCTAACGCCTTTCACTGCCCTGTGTTCCTGCCTCTACAGTGTGTCTGGCGACGCTACCGAGGAGCCTCCAAGAGCTCTCGCCGCTGCTCATGTATTTCTTTCTCTCCGCTCGCTAAGGAGAGATTTCCATTTCCTTTGTGGGTCAGTTCACAAGCCTCAAAAACTAATAAGCTCAGAGCAAAACTCCAGCCAGGAACTGTTTACTCTCTGTTCCTAGACCATCTGAGCTGGTTTTATTAACACAGCCCTCATAATTTCTACATCTGCAAAAGCTTTGTACATTAACGCTCGGAGAGGATCAGACCCGGCACACAGCTTGTCATGCTCCATAAAAATTTAATGGAAAATAAAATGCACTGTTCAGAAGATCAATACTGTTATTCCCTTTCCAAAAACTGTGAATTACTGTTTTCATAAAATAATAATAATGCCAGCATATTGATATCGAATGGGGCCCTGGTCTGTTGTCAAACATAAAGTCATATTTAATTTTTTAATGCCTTCCTGCATAAATACCCAGGTCTGGAACCCTGGCCTCTGTCACTCTCTAAAGACAATGTGAACCAGTGATGGTTTTGCTGCCACGTTTTATGTGATTTCAGCAGAGCCACTGCGTACCTTGTATCTGAATGGGCAGAAGTCAAAGGTCTGCACCGGCCACCTCCCGGCCCCTGAAGATGCTCCCGAGATGCATTTGTTCAGAAGCATTAGGGGACTGGGGGTGACTGGGCTGATGGCTCAGTGACGCCTTTCAATCCCAACACCCCTGACTCCAGGGTCCTGGCCCGAGATGTTTCTTGGGCAGAGAACGGCCACCCCGAGTCCTGCAGCTGGTCACACCGCATGGTGGACGGGTCACCTCCCTGAGGCCCAAGCCTCTGTGCACCTTTTTTCCCAGACTCATTCTCCACGCTGACCGACGCTTCCCTTCAGGTGGCCGGGGAGAATTTACGTTCGGGGCTGGGCTCATCGTGCGTGAACCTTCTCACCACATTTGCTCAGTTTTCTTGAGTCTTCATGCAGAGAACCAGAAACGCCGACTCTGGGAAGCGTTGGCTGCTGCCAGTCTGAAAGCCCATGATGCTTCGACAGCTTGAAACCCGGTTTTAATGTTGCAAGTGACGGCGGCCTAGAGAGGCCTCCTGCTGCCCCTCAAACACCCCAGCTGGAATCCAGCTGCAGAGGCATGCCTGAAGCTTCCGGGCTGGCAGGTACGTGGGCCCTGAGGGGGTAACCAAGGTGCCAGGGGGGCAGGGTTCCTGGCGGCAAGAGCGTGTGCAGGAAATGGTCCCTTCTGGGCTGGCAGGAATCTGGTGCACAGAGCCTGGGGCAAGGCCTGAAGCTTTGCAGATCCTCTAGGGGAGGGAAAGCTCCGGCCTACCTCATTGTCCCAGGAGGCCTGCTGGCCCCCAGATCCCTGCAGCGCTGGGGTGCAGGTAGACAGAGGGCGGAGGGGCTGCTGCCCTAGAAACTCCAACTTCACACCTGAGAAGGCTGGAGGGGAGAGGCCCTGTCTCCGAGCCTGGATCCCAGACAGGAAACTGGCACCTGCCACCTGCTGCCCACTGGAGCAGCTGAACCCCAGCTTGCGAAGTCCCCTAGACCCAAGGATCTATAAAGCCATGAGCTGCCAAAGGAAACAACAGTGCACCCAGAGGACCTCGGCCTGGCATGAAGAAGAAACAAAACACCCCCGACAGGCCCCTTGGGACTTGAGTGCTGGAGAGTGAGTTGAGCAAAGCCATGAAGAACAATGATGGAAATCCAGTTACACCACAAGCAGAACTTCTGGAAAACAGCAAGCCAACCAAATAGGATTCTTTTTGTTAGAATATTGGGTAGGTGAACTGAAGGTGAGGAATGAGTCACTGTAAAGACCCAAGTTAGTGGCCCGGAACAAGAATTGGCAAACGACAGCACACAAACCAGACACGGCCCACTCCCTGTTTTATAAATAAAGCTTTATTGGAACACAGCCACGCCTGTCTGTTTACAGATTGTCTACGCCTGCTTTTGCATTATCGTGTCAGGGTTGAGCAATTGGGACAAACCATTTGGCCCCCAAAGCCTACAACATTTACTCCCTGGACCTTTGTAGGAAAAGTTTACCTACTCCTAGCCTAGAAGATCAAAAGAAAGGAATTTTTCAAAACCCAAACAAAAAGCCAGAGATAAAAAATATTAAGAAGAAAAATGAGTGATATATTTCTAAAACCCTAATACCGACTTATCAGAAGTTCCTGGAGAAGAACAAAAGTAGATGGAGGAACAAAAGTTAAAGGAATCATAGAATCGATTTCCCCGTGTTAGCCGGAAGGTGGGCTCCATAAGGAAGGGTCTTCGTTTGGGTCGCAGCTCTGTCTCCAGTACCTGTACGGTGGCTGGCACAACAGAGGTGCTTAGCAAATGCTGTTGTGCTGGATCTCTCTGTTCCTCCTCCAGGTACACACTCTTCTGATCCTCCTGTTTTTCTCCCCAGAGGCTGACCTGGATGAGCTGCATATGGGAGTTTTCCTTCCTGCTTCCTGGTAGATTCTGCCAATGGGAGTGGGTGGTCAGGTGGCAGAACAAAGGGAAGGCACTGAGGGTGTGGCATCTATGACTTCCTGCCTGGTGGCAGCAGATCAGCTGTGTCCCTCCACCAAAGGCCACGGCCACTGCCAGGGCACCCTCTCCACACGGCTCTCTCCAGCTCCCAGTAATTCCCTCCCTTTGCCCCTGCAGGCCTAGATGGTGACAGCTCCCAGCACTCACCGTCCTGTGTGCATTTCTTACCCTACCGTCCCTTGTTAACATCTCTCTAATCACCAGCTTGAGTAGTCCATCTGTTCCCTGTGTCTGTCTGTCTATCTATCTATCTATCTATCTATCTATCTATCTATCTATCCATCCATCCTTTTGTGTCTGGTTTATTCACTCAGCATAATATCTTCAAAGTTTATCTATGTTGTAGCGTGCGTCAGAATTTCCTTCCTTTGTAAGAGTGAACAGTATGCCATTGTATAGATAGACCACATGTGTCCTCTGTTGATGAACTATTGGATTGTTCCCACCTTTTGGCCACGGTGAGCAATGCTGTAATGAACGTGGGTGTACATACATCTGTTTGAGTCCTTGCTTTCAATTCTCCTGGGGATATATCCAGAAGTAAGATTGCAGGATATGACTAATATGTGTATTGAATGTAAGATTGTGCTAAAGGAAACTTAAGAAGACCAAATTTAAGAAGATAACAAGTTCCAAGTAGGACTAATAGAAAAGATTATAAACTTTGGGAAAATCCCAAATTCCAAGATGAGAAAAACATCGCATTTTTATAAGGAAACTTCTATGCATGGTAGCAGGTACTGAAATGGCACAAGTGGAAGTTCCAAAGATTAAGTCCTCGGCTCCAGAAATGCACAATGTCACCTCCCCTAGATGAAGTCACAAGGCCAGCTCGGATCCGAGGGGACAGAGACACGGCCCCACCTGTTAGTGCGCAGAACAGTCATTCCCATTGCAGACGGCCACAGACACGTGGTGGGGGGCTTCGCCGGGGCTTTTATAACTGTGACCATTATGGTATGATACTTTGGTCACGCCATAAAAATTAATAGGAAAATGTAGCAAGGAAGTAACAGAGTTAAAGAAATAACATAAAGCGAGATGGGAGGAGTCAACCCAAGTGTGGTATTTTTCTGCTGGGTGATGCAACAGAGATGAAACCGAGGCAGAAAAGTCCAGTCCAATGTCACCAACGTAAGTTATATAAATGTAAATGATATGCTATATTATGAAATAATGCAAACATTAAAATACGGATATAAATATATAAAAGATGTTAGCAGATGTACCTTTACTTTAATAATTCTTTACTGCATTCTTTTTAATTCAGGATATTATGGAGGTAAAAACATTTTGGTTACATGTAATGTGTTTGCCTCACCCACGCCAGGACTATAAGCTTGTCCCTCCCCTATACAGCGTGCTCCGCTTCTGTTAGTTGTGTGTCTACCCCCCGACACCCACCACCTGACTGGCACCCAGTGAGTATTACTACCATGTGAGCACCTTAGTGTTGACCAGTTAGCACCAATTTGAAGGCGAGTACATGCGGTGCTTGTTTTTCCATCCCTGGGATACCTCACTTCGAAGGATCGGCTCAAGCTCTAACCAGGATAATACAAGAGGTGCTAGATCACCATTGTTTTTTGTAGTTGAGTAGTATTCCATGGTATGCATATATCACATTTTATTAATCCACTCATACATTGATGGGCACTTGGGTTGTTTCCACGTCTTTACAATTGTGAATTTTGCTGCCATAAACATTCAAGTGCAGATGTCTTTATTATGGCATGTTTTTTTTTTTTTTCCTTTGGGTAGATGCCTAGTAGTGAGATTGCTGGATCAAATGGTATTTCTATTTTTAGCTCTTTGAGGTATCTCCAAATTATTTTCCACAGGGGTTGAACTAGTTTGCAGTCCCACCAGCAGTGTATGAGTGTTCTAATCTCTCCACATCCTCGCCAGCATTTGTTGTTTTGGAACTTTTTGCTGAAGGCCATTCTCACTGGAGTTAGGTGATATCTCACTGTGGTTTTGATTGGTTTTAAAATAACTTAAATGAAGTTTGCTCCAGCAATGCAAGGCTGACTGAATATTATAAAATTGATTAACATAATCCTTTTTATCAGAAAATGAAGAAGGAAAATACATATGATCGTGCTAATGATGCTGAAAAGATAATTAATAAAATTTAGATACATTGGTAAGGAAAACCCTAAGTAGGACTAAATGGATACTACTTACATATGATAACAATTATTTACCAAAACTCAACAAAAATATTATCCTAAATGGCCAAACTCTAAGGCTGTTTAAACTAAAACAGGCAATGATGAGACCCCCACTGTCATGATTATTATTCAATATTGTTTTGGTATTAAAGAAAAGGCATGGATATAAGAATATGAAATAATCAGTATAAACGTTGGGAAAGAAGAGATGAAACTATCTCTTAGTTTTGTTTTTTGCTGATATGATTGCATAATAACAAAATCCAAGAGAGCCAAGTAAACAAACTACTTAGAATAGAATAAAGAAATTTGATAGAGTGGGTGGCTAAAAGAGAAATGCACAAAATCAAATAGATTTTCTTTAGCTTAGCAATAAGCACCTGAAACAAATAAACAACAAAAACAATATAGGACTTACATGAAGGGGTGAGGGAGAGAGAACGACAGACAGACAGCGTTCTGTGTTGTTTGGTTGGTTGGTTTTGGAGGTGATTTTGAAAATTAGAAAAGATAATCTCAAAATAGACTGAAAATTACTCATGTAATAGGTTTTGGTGGAGGGACTGAATAGAAAAACCTAGAAACAGATCTCAGTGTGGAGAACATTTTACTTCCCTAGGATAGAGTGGGTTAACGGTGTTAGGGCAGTTGGCCATCGTTCTGGAGGAAAATGAAGCTGAACTCCTCTCTTACACCACAAGCAATATGAACTCCAAATGTATTAAAGAAAACTGCAAAAAAAAAAAAAAATCCAGAAGAAAGAGAGAATGTCTAAAACAAGGCCAGAAACTTAGAAGCTATAAGATAAAATATATGTATTTTATTAAATCAAAAGAAAAGTTTCTGGTGGCAAGAAATTAAAAGTAAAGAGAGATTTCCAAAATATTTGCAATACATTTGATGACAGGCAGAGGGCTAATGACTGTGATATAAGTCTCTAAAGACTGACAGGTGAAAGAAAGATACCCAACCTAAATGAGCCAGGCCGTCCACAGAAGGGCAAATCTGAGCGATTAACAAAAGGGGAGAGACACGTGTGCTCATTAGCAGTCAGGAAAAGGCATTTTGAAGTTAAAATGAAATATCTCTTTACAGCAATCAGATCATGTAAAAGAGAACTTCAACACCTACTGTTGGCAAGATACTGCAGAGAGAGTGCAGCCCCAAGTTTCTGGTGGAAATGGAAATTTTACAGCCATTTGGAAAGCATTTGACAGCATCAGTTAAAATTAAGAATATATATTCCACCCAATCACTTAAAAATAACAATGTCAGTATCGAAGATTTTACATACATATATAAAATTGACTTGAGGTCACACATGCACTCTGAGTTCCCCAAAAACCCCACACCACTGTTTGAACTTTGGGACTGTCAGAGCTCACCTGAACCAGCGACTGAGTTCACCTGCCTCAGCCAACCAGGACCAGCTGTATGGACCAATCAGAACTTAGCTGTATGGACCAATCAGAACCAAGTAGGAAACAATGTGTATATATAAAGGGCTGTGGGGGGGGGGGAGTACCCAGCCATGTAACCGTTTTCGTTATGTAACAATGGCTAGATACTTTCTAGACAGCCCTCAGATACATGTATCGATAAAACGATAGTTTCTGCAGTTGTCTTTCAAGTGGTGAAAACCAGGAAAAAAAAAAAATGGTAACACCCCCCAAGAAGGGAAAGGAGGAATTTCCGGAAAAGTGTACAATTACACTAATAAAATTGGAAATGCTCTGCAGAGTTCAAAAGAGGGGACCTGTTATGCCAAGACCCCATTTTAGAAAACAATGGCAAAAATGCCGGTGTGCTCGAGAAAGGGGGATATATTTGCACGTAACTATGCGACGATGGTGAAAAACACGGAAGGACAGGTAGTCGTTTGCAAAGGTAGATTGACATGGACGGGGGGCGTGTGATTTGGGTGGGAAAGAGTGCAGTTAGAGACGCAATTGGTGACAGGCGGGGGAAGGCATTAAAAAACTGCAGCGTGAATAACATGGTTCCGTGAACAAAAGTTCTCTGAGAAGGAATTTGGAGGAAAGAGACTTTATTCCAGAGAACGATTTGCAAACAGGGGAGCCTTCGCGTGCAGAGGGAGCTGTCAGCTTTTATAGAGAACCCCCGCCCCCTTTTTGGCATCAGCTCCGTGCGTGCAGGTGCGAGCTTGCTTGCTTCTGATGGGCCCGTGCAGCGGGGTCCTGGCTGGCGTAGGCAGGTGAACGCTCAGTGGGGGGGCTCAGGTGAGCTCTGACAGTGTGAATTATTGGAAATATATATATTTTTGGAGACAGAGTCCTGCTTTGTCACCTGGGCTAGATTGCATTGGTGTCATCTTAGCTCACTGCAACCTTGAACTCCTGGGCTCAGGAGTTCCTCCCACGTTAGCTCCCCAAGTAGCTGGGACTACAGGCATAAGCCACTCCACACTGCTAATTTCTCTATTTTTGTAGATACAGGGTCTCACTATGTTGCCCAGGCTGGTCTACAACTTCTGACCTCAAGCCACCCTCCCACCTAGGTCCCCCAGAGCGCTGGGATTACAGGCTTGAACCCCTGCACCTGGCTAGTATGAAATATTGATGGTATGGAATTTTATGTAGCCATTAAAAATGAGTTGAATTAGATACATTTTTGTAATGCATTGTGATATGTAAACAGCAAGATTCAGAAAAGTGTACATCATATGATCTTAATTTGCAAAATAAACAAGGACCAAAAATCTCCTCCGAGGCACTGACCCTAGAGCCACACAGCCGGCATGGATTTGAATCTTGCTGTGACCCTGCTCGGAGTCCTAACCTCTCTTTACCTTCAGTTCTTTTCATGCAAAAATGGGAATACCATCAGTAGCTCCTTCAAAGTGTTGCTGTGAGGGTTAAAAGGGATTATACTTAGAATACTGCCAGGGGCACAGTAAATGCACTGAAAGAGCCAGACATCGTCCTACGCGTATGTCGGCAAAAAGACAAGCACATGTGTGAGCCCATGAGCACAGAAAGAGGCACGATCTGATGCACACCAAGTTGCAAACATCAGCTATCTGTGCCAAAGGGTGGTTGGTGTGGAGAAAAACTTGCAAAGAAAAAGAGTTTAGATAAAAACAACATGAAAGATCAGACTCCATTTATATAAAAATACATATCACACATGCATCTATACTTATATGCAGCAATGAGTGAAAGAATGGTTAATATGCACATTAGAAACAAAGAGTTATTTTTTTAAAAAATCTGCAAAATTAAATGATACGGAGACTGTGCAAAGAAAGCTCTTTATTCTGTTTAAAAACAGAAGAAAAAGGAGAAGAGGAGCAATTGCTGCCAGGAGAACGCGCCAGGCCAAGGCAGATGCTGGGAGACTCCATAGATGGATCTCTTCGAATAAAAGCAAAGTTGGGAAACTGACTTTCTGTTGTGAAACACGCGTGTGCGTGGAGGGGCGGGGAGGTGAGGGTGCAGTCGCCAAGGTCAGAGAACACCCCGGCATGTGCGTGCAATCACGGCTCTACTGCTGTGCCTTCGGAGCCTGCAGCCACTGCGGCGAGGGGTGTAGGGGGTGGCACGTCCCGGCAGCTGCTCCCAGGGCCGGGCGCCACGTGTGGGCACGGACTCCACGCCAGGCACTTCACGAGCACTTCAGCGTGCACTGCACATCCCTGTCGTTCTGCTGGAAGGCACCACCACTATGCGATTACTTACAGACGGGGAGGTGGAGACACACGCAGGTTACATGCCCCACTCAGGTTACGTGACACTGGCCTAAGGCCACCTGGGCAGGACTCACTCCCTCCCATGTCACCTGACTCTCCGCACCTCTGCTTCCTGCCGACCAGCGTGCACTGTCACGTGGGCACGCTCTGTCAGTAGGAAATGATGCGACAGCAAAGCAGTTTCTCCCCCCGGCCCTGGCGTAGGCTCGGTGCCCAGTGAGATTCCCAAATTCCGTTTCACTTGCTTACCAAGATGATCTCTAGCATGTTAAGAAGTGGGGGAGATAAAGTAGGGGCTGGATTAGGAGCAGTGAAAGCAAACTGTTAATGAAACCCATGGTATTTCATTAATAAGTACCTGGGAAACGTTTGCCCAGAAAATCCTCCCTAAGAATGCAGAACGAAGGCAAAAGATGTCCCTGAGCGGAATTGATTTTTATGAAAAGATTTTGTCGACCACAACCACATCTTGCAAAATTTCCCTGACCGAGCGGTTCTTTGCCGTGGGGTAAAATCCCCGCACAAAACTGCTCCTCAATACTCTCCAAACACCAAACACCTCGCCTTGTCTTATATAGGGTAATTTCATTTCGGAGTTGACAATATTATGAAACTGGAACAAATCCCAGGGACCCAGAAATGAAAGCACTTAAAAGTTTGTGACATCTGTTTTTATTATAAGTTGACACCTTTTATCAAACACTATTTATAGCGACCCCCTTTCCAGTTCAGGGGGTAGCCTGGGCTCAAGAGACATCATCACTCGTTGGCTTAAATTACAAAAGGGCCGGGAGCACATACACATCCCGAAGTAACAATGAGGGCTGGAGCAACTCCAGACCCTGCAAAACATGTCTTAACGCCTGCGTTCCACCCGGCAATCAGCATATTGCTACCTTTTTTTTTTCTTTTTTCTTTTAACCCCAGATGCCTAGTTCAGACTATGGTGTAGATGGCACAAAACACCGGCACCTTCTACCAGCCTAATCTATCTTCTCATCTTCCAGCCCTTCATGTTAGCCTCCAACACACCATCGAAGCGGTTTCAAAAATGTTCTCAGGATCCAGAGAGGATCCTTTGGAGCTTTAATCTGGCTGAACTCTGTTTCTTGGTAATTCTTAAGGATTCCTTGCAAGGAACAGCACTTCATCCCTTGGCAAGCCCTGCTACGGCTGCATGTTTGTCTCCCCAAATTTCACATCTTGAAACCTAACGTTCCAGGGGGCGGTGTTAGGAGGCGGGGCCTCTGGGGTGATTGGGTCATGAGAGCAGAGCCTCATGACGGGATTAGCGTCCTTATAAAAGAGTCCCCAGTGAGCAGTCCGCCCCTCCCCCACGAGAGAGGCGCGGAGGACATAGCAGCGAACACGGTAGACCGAGGCTGTGAGGAACGGCCCTCATCAGACGCTGGATCTTGAACTTCCCAGACTGTGAAACGGAGAGAAATAAACTTCTGTTGTTTCAAGGCCCCCAGGCTGTGGTATTTTGTTACCTCAGCCCCCATGCACTAATACAAGCCCGTCTCCTCCTCTGTTCCTTTGCAAGTCTGAGTAGCAACGACTGCGTCTCACGCCAGGCTTTCCCGAGACACCAGGGCAGACAGGGCGTCCCTGTGGGCTCCCAGGTGCCGGGGGCCGACACCTAACTGCCCAGGGGAGGTGGGCGGGCCCGTGTCCTCCCAGGTGTTCGGACCTGTTTTGTTTTATTCGGTTGACTTTGCATGCGGTTTTGGTATTTGTATGGTCATTTTTATTGATTTTTATAATTTCTAGCTCCTTAGTTTTATGTCCAAGATTATGAATGAATTCACACATACTGGTTTTTAATTTTTATTTTGAAGTTCTGCACACTTCTGTGTTGAAAGAGAGGGTAGATAGCTACAGATTTCAACCAGTGATATTGTCATTGCTCATTGCAAACCATCACATGCACAGAAGACTGCATACAATGCCGTGAAGAATACTGAAAGAAATCCTCGCATGCCAAAGTCAAATGGTCCTGGCCTACTGGTGTCCTGAGTCTCTCTCTCTCTCTCTCTCTCATCAACTTCCTCTTCCCTGTCACCAGCTCCCAGCTGAACCACTTCCATGGCGTTCGTTCATCACTTGTTTTTCTTTAGAGGATTACTAAGTATCCGTGTGCATAAACAATATGTGTGTGTAGTTTTGCGTGTTTTGAACCAATTACTGTTGCAGCTGGTGTGTCTGTGCTGGGCTGAGCTGCTATTGTGTGTCCCTCCCAGGGAATCTCAATGAAGGACCCTGGTTTCTCTCCGGACCACGCCCTCTCTACCGCTAAACACTCCCCTGTCGTGGAGTCAAAACCATGCTCCTTGCAGTTGCAGGTCTCCAAGATCCACCCTCTTCCTCTTCCTTCCACCACCCTGGGTCTCTTTCCCCAGACTTCGGCTTCCGCCACTGTCTGCCACGCTCACCCTGCCACCACCCACAGTCCCGTTGCTGTTTACCCAGCACGTTCTACCTCAGGACCTTTGCATGTGCTCTTCCCCAGTGTTCATGTGGTCCACTCCTCCCTCTTCACATGCTGGCTCCAGGTTGCCTTCTTCACAGGCTTGTAGGACTGAAATTTCCTTGTCACCTTTCCCTGTTTGCTTTCCTGCTGGTGTCTCCAGAACACTCCTGTCCCATTCCAGCCACTTCATATTTAGCTGTGTCTGTTCATCCTCACTAGAATGTCAGCTTCAGGAAGGCAGAGATTGCATGCGTGTGTCTACTGTGTTCACTGCTACATCCTCAGCCGTAGGAGAGTGCCTGGCATGCAGGGCGCCCTCGATAAATAAATATTTTTGGTGCACGGGCTGTATGTGCCCTTCTGTAACTTGCCTTTTCTTTGGTCTCAGCACGAAGCGCCTCTGCCGAGCTGTGTGTCTTCGATCCTCCCATTTCCTGGCCGGACAGTATTCCACAGTGCGAGCACACCGCACCCCCGCACCCACTCTCCTGTGGGTGGTCGTTCAGGGTTTCCACTTGTTGCTGGAACCAAGAACGTTGCTCAAAAGATTCTTGCATATATCTCCCAGTTGACAAATGTGCAAGAGTTTCCAGAACTTTCCTCTCTGCGTCTGTTTGAACGTACACTCCTCCTGAAGTTCATGGTCCAGTAGCTCTCAGGTGACTCCGTCTTCTCAGGGCTCACCGGGTCTGTCCCCTTGCCGGAGCTGTGATATTAACGCTACACCTTGAGGGTGACTGAGCACCTTCCTCCCGAAAAAGCACAAGCTGGACTTAAACCCAGAGAGCCACAGCCCGGTTGCCCGGACTGTTCCAAGGCTCTCTGACTTCTTAAGTTGATCCCGTAAACTGTGCAGGGCGTCCGAGCCCTCCCTGGCACGGGGTTGTGTGTTATCCGAACAGCCACGACACGCCCTGCAATTATCATGCCCCACCCCACACCGGCCTCTTTAACCATCTCCATTGATTCCGCTCACCGGGTTTGCCTCTTTGGGGAGCGATTCCTGCTCTCTGCTTAAGCTCTGCCCTCCCCGCTTGTCCCCACAAAACTTTCCACCTTCTCCCTTCACAGCCTCCTCATCGCAGCTTATGATGGGGAGACCCAGGCTGCCACGTGAGCGGGGACCGGCAGAGAACTCTTCCGAGCCCTGGGCTCCCAGCAGACACGCGCGTTCCCTCCGAGAAAGATGCTGAGAGGGTTTTATACTCGTAGATCCAACCTTTTAGCCGTAATTCAGGGACATCTCTTGGAGTCATTGACTGGCTGGGGAGACAGACTAGGGGACCATTTTCTTCTCCAAACCGTCTTGAGCTTTGGAAGGGGATACTCTATTTTATCGGTGTGCGTGAGAGCCTCACAACTTCCAAAGAAGGAAAAAAACAAAGTTATCGGAGTGTCTCGGATGTTTTTTATTGATGCCTTTGGATATTGACTCACCTGCTGTAAGCAAGAGATGCCAAACATACTGTAACACTGGCCCAAATGATGATGCAGGTATTTTTCCTCTCCCGCCTAGTGCTGGGTGGTGGGCGGGGACCCAGTCTCCCCTTCTGCTTCTGGGCACCCGTCCGGTGGTCACTGGGATGCTGTGGTCCCGGAGGGCTGTGCAGGCCCCACGTGGATGCTTCCTTTTCAGCCAGAAGAAAGAAAGGGAGAGGAAGAAAGACAGAGACCGAGAAGGGGACAGAAGGAAGGCAAGCCCACGGAGCGGGGCTTCCCTAAAGACACACACGGGATCCGAGCACATCCCATGTGCACCTGGCTGCTCCAGCTGCAAGGGAGAGTGAGGATCTAGAACATTCTGCTGCTCTGGAGGAGGGGGGTGGAATGGGCACCCTCTGCCCCCACAGAGAACAGGCTGCCGTGCGTTTCCTCGCCCCCTCCTAGGCTGTGCGCTCTCCCTCCGGCTGGCTAGGGAGGCAGAAGAGCCTGCGGTTCTGCAGACTCTGAAGGAAGAGACGCACACGTGCACGCCCCGGCTCTGCTCCTCCCTGGCGGCACGCCTGGGGGCAAACAGCCCGCCCTCCCAGCCTCAGCTTCCTCCTCTGCAGCGTGAAGCCACCGAGTCACGCCGCAGCAAGGGTCTGTTTTGCAGCAGTCCTCCTGACACAGGTAGGCGCTCGCGGGCAGCTGCTTCTTACTGCCGTCGAGAACATCCTCAGCTGAGCACAAGCCGCTAATTCGCCAGGTCGGCCTCCGAGAGGGAAGCGGCCTCCCCCCCTGCCCCCCGCTCCGTGGAGGCCTGGCTCCGGCTGGGACAAGGCGTCTTGTTTTCCCAGCGTCTTCGGCCTCCGCCCAGCCTGGAAAATCTGAGGAAATACCCATAGAATTGTATTTGCCTCTGAAAATATCCTATCTGATGTTATAAAATAAGGGTTCAAAGCGTCCTTTTGATGAAAAAGACTTTTTCAAACTGTTGTCACCACTTTGCTCCAGGCCTCTGTGGAAACTAAGTATCTAATCCCGCATCTTTCCGGGAGAGGAAGCCGCGCCCCGACAGAGGACGGTACAGTGTGACATCCTACTTTCCCAGACTGGCCCCGAGAGTTATAATCAGACACTTGATACATAATTTTGGGTTCGGGTGGGGTGTTGATGTCAAACCCAAGTTCATACTGTCACAATACCGGCTGTGTGCCCCTGGGCAAATTATTTCACTCTCTGGGCCTCAGTTTCCTCATCTTTAAAATGGGCCTAGTAACGCGGCACTCACCTTGCCAGTGTGTGCACGCACATTGGAAGGAGGGTGCTGGAGCCCAGAGCACAGGGATGTCAGCAGCCTCACTCCAAGCCCTTGGCACCCTGGCCTGCGAGGGCCGGTGGGATGGTCACCCCCAACTTCCCCAGTGGCAGAAGCGGCAGCAGATGCAGCTCCTTTTGGCCAAAAGGGGTGGCAGGAGGAATGTGCGGGGTTCCTCATGGCACCCAGCACCAGGTGGGTCCCCTTGTTCCCCCGTGAGGCCAGCCCAGAACCAAGGTGTCTCCAGGGGCCCGAGGTCCCCTCCCCACCCACACCAAGTGGCAAGTTCCAACAAGGCTGGCACCAATGACCCTGGCCCTGTTCTCACACCCGCTCCCAGGTTTCTGTCTGTCTCTGACGCCATGGACATCCGGCCTTGGACATCCTGGACTTCGGCCTGCCTCGTTTCTGAAGACCCGAGTCCCTGGCTCCTGGGGGCCTATCCTCTTGGGCAGCCAGTGGCAACCCCAAAAGACACAATCCCGAACACCAAAGTCCTGAAAATATCTTTCTGGAGAAAATAATAATAAAAAAAAAAACTCTTTAAAAGACGTTGATTTACATTTTTAAGAGGGGATTCGTTTGAGAAACATATAAAACATGACAGAACACTTTGTAGGCCACTTTATACAATAAAATAGAGAATTAAAGGTATTTTTGCAAGCACTCAAGTATACTAACCACAGCCACACAGGGATAACAGCTGGGAGCAGATGAATTGTATCTATAAGTGAAGAGGCAAAAAGGGAGAAACAGAAATGCATATTGTATGGTGTGAAACTATGTGCTCCAGTCACCTGCAATATTGTGACCGACAAACTAAGTCCTTCGACGAGATTGGTCAAAAACCACGACGGGTCACCACCGAGTACGCAGAGACCCCAAAAGACCTTGGGAACTTTTATCTTTCACAAACGCAGATGTGCAGAGTGGACGTGTCTTCGTTTATTGAGGAAGTGTCACTGTTTTTTACCAACATGCACAATGCTCACAAAGTGCACTGTGACAATGCACTTTTATGGAGTCAAATTTACAAAAAGGAATTGCATAAAATGAGTTAGAACTCTCTAACAGTCTCTACGCAATTTATACCTCTGGTTTTGGAAATGATGTGAAGGAGAAATACACAGTGTAGCAAATTGTAAAAAAAAAAAATAATGCTGGCAATTTAAAACGGTGGAAAAAAGCAGAAAGAAAAAAAACTGAAAAGAGGATTCGACAGGAAAGAGTGTGTTTCAGGAGCAGACCACGGGCAATTGCACAGAGCTCGCCGGCTTGCATGGTCATTAACGGTATTTTGAAGTCTTGCATATGATGAGTAGTTGCTTTTTCTCTTTTAGGAAGTGGCTCTCCTTGGAGAATACCGTCACATTCATTTTCTACGTGGCTCTGCTCTTTTTGAAATTCTTCTGTGATTCTGTGTCCAGCAACACGACCATTCATTATTGAGTTTTCCCATCTTCTGGGCCGTGCTTCCTTGCTGTTTTAGGTGCTAAGAAATCCATTCTGCAAACACTCACGTGCAGACCACGGATTTGCCAGAAACCCATCTGGCGACTGAAGAGACATTTGACTGCATCAAATGTCTCCTTATCCTGCCATGCACATCATTGTTTTTGAACCAGTCGGTAACTTTGCCGGCTTCTCCAGGCACATTCAACTTTAATTCATTGAAAGCCCCAGGAATATCACCCGCTGGAAGGATGCCAGGACAAGAAGATGACACATTTGTAAACTGAAGTTTCTATCGTTGCCATATCGAGTGGCCGATCCGTGCATCTGAATTTTCTGCCAAATGTGTTGAACTAAATGGAAAAAAAAAACCTTTACTGGCAACACCTTGAAATTCACTCTTAACCTTGATAACTCCTAATTCCAGACCTGCCGTTACAGCTTGGGGATTCAACTGAAATCCGTTCTTTTTTCCTGTAAAATCCACCCAATCTTCAAATAAGTGTTTATAAAGTGCTTCATTTTTTCTCTTCTCTAATACACAGACTGGCAGATAGGTTCTAGAATTATTGCATCCAACAGAGGCATAAAATGTACATAGTTGATAAAAAATAATAAGAAAGAAAAGAAAAAGGGTGGGGACACTTTTGAAAGTGCCATCCATTAGCCAAAGTGAAGCACGTGCTAGTTTTTGCACGTTGGATTTAGTGGCAAATGTAAGAAGTTAAATCCCCAGTCAAGAATAGCTCGCCAGCCTGTGACTGTGATTTCTGGAATTTTAGACTTTGGGAGTTTTGATCTTTTGGGATTTCAGCGTCTGGGATTATGCAGTGTGAGATGGTGTCTTTTGAGGTTGTGATCCAAATCCCCCTCTCAGATCACAGGCTTCATCTGGGTCCCTGGCTCTTCCCACAAGGCCTGGGATCCTGATTAACATCCCTGGGGGTCAGCAGATCACACGTCTCTTGTCAGTGCAGCTTTGCTGTTCTTGGGTGAATTGCGTGGAAGAAAGGCGTTAGCAAGAGAAGAGTGTTGGGGTTAAAGGCAGTGTGACGAGGCCAGACTCTGTGCTTGCACAATTTTACTTTGCACCCTGGGATAACCAAGGTTCTGTAGTATGACCTTGCAGTTAAGAGCAAAAACTCTGATTGCACAGCCCCGTTCTGATCCGATGACGGAGCGACCCTGTATCCAGCACTCAGCGACCTGCGAAGAGTTTTCGCATTGGCAAAACCGCAGATCACAGCAACGCCTCACGGAAATTTCCGAGGATTAAATGAGATCCTATATGAATGCACCTGGAACATTGTTCCGGCACGTAGGAAATGACAAATAAATGATATCTCCTGTTATGACGATGAGCACAGCTTCGATGCTTCCACGCTCTTCCTCACGTTGCAGGTGCACTAGTTTACTAGGGCTGCCGTATCAAAGTTCCACAGACAGTGTGGCTCGAAACAGTAGAAATTCATCGTCCCACAATTTGAGAGGCTAGAAATCCCAGATCCAGATGTCGGCAGAGCTGGTTCCTTCTGAGAGCTGTGAGGGAGAACCTGTTCCCGCCTCTCTCCTTGGCTCCTAGATGCCGTCTGCTGCCTGGGTGGTCCCCTGGGCTTCCCTGCGTGTGGCTGTGTCCTAATCTCTTCTTACAAGGACACCCACGGGGGGAGGGGGCACACTAATGACCTCATTTTGATGTGATCACTTCTATAAAGACCTGTGGCCAAGCACAGCTGCATTCTGAGGTTCTGGGGCTCGGGGCTCCCGCAGATGGGCTTCGGGGTGGGCGAGAGGAGGAGCCAATCAGCCCGTAGCATCGACATCGAGCTTCTGGGATTTCGATATGCTCGACGGATGCGTTTGCACGGCGTTATTTTTCCCCCCGCCTAAAAACCATTACGTATATTTATTCCTAATCTTTTTAAGAAAAGAAGAAAGAAAAATAAAAAGCCAAGAGTGTCCCCCTGCCTCATGCAAAAACAATTTGCTTTCAGATGTGGGAAAAATGGTAGGAAGTGGTACCCGCACCATCAGGGACAAGATGGTAATGAGCTTTCACAGTTCATTTTGGTTCTCGGTGTCAAAATGAACTTGCAGAGGAAGATGCCGCGGCTCTGCCATCAGCTCCCGAGTCACACTGCAGACAGCTGCAGAACTTCGGGGGAAAAAAGCCCCGAGCACCCTCCAACATAAATTGTTAGCTACGATGCTGAGCCGAACACCAACATTATGTGGCAGCTAATAACGCTTAAATGAGCTTAAATTGGTTATTGGTTATTGATTTAAAGCACAGGCACATAGATTAAAATAGAGCCTCTGAGAACACATTCTGAAAAAGCGCAGATTATTCATGATGGAACAGCGGAGTCTAAAGTGGCGAGGAGGAGAGGGCGGCCAAGTTACGAGGGAGCTATCACAGTCCTTACGTTTTAAAAAGGCAATTGTCTGTCTTGGCTGCCGGGGAAGGGCCGCCTGGAGACCAGAGGCTAGATGTGGTGAAGGAAGATTCTAGAACAGGCCTGGAAGGGGCCCCACCCCCACCCACCCTGGAGTCCTTGCTCAATGAGCTAGTGCAGACATATCTCATAACACCCAGGCATATTGACTCGTACATTGAATTTATTTGCACAAATTTGTACCTTCTCATTGATTTTCATTATAAGATCGGGTATGTGTTTCTCCGAGGAAGAAAAATGGCTCCAGAAGTAACATCATTATAGTCATGAGTGTGGTAAATCTTTGAAACTACAGCATAAATAGCAATTCTGAGCAATCCTTGGAGCAGAAATTAAGTTATAAGGTACAGAGCCGTCATCAACTCCCAGTTGTCCACGGGACGGACATAGATTCCTCCCCCCGGGCATCCTGGCAGCAGCGCCGCACCTAACAAGCTCTTCCACCGAGGCCCAGCCCGGCTCTCCCGGGTCCTTGCTCTGCCCCGAATCTCTCAGCCCTGCCCCCTTGGGTCCCTGTCCCCATGGGTGCTCTGGCCTCGATTTCCCTCCGCAGCGTCCGTGTCCTCTTGCTTCCGCACGAGGCCACCCCAGGAGCTTGCCCCGAGCTTGCTGCCTCCTTCTCAGCCCTGCTCGCCCCCATTCGCTCTCAGCACCCCGCTGGGTCTCAGCTCCAGGGCCTGCACGGTTTTGAGAAAAGCCCTGTGAGTTGTCCACGGTGGCGCCCCAAACACATAAGAATTGGAGCCGGTTTATTCGTACGGCGCCAGCTGGGTTGTCTTAATGCTCGTGTACAGAGACTTCCGGAAGAAACGGCCCGTTGGCTTCCGCCAGTCACCCCTCCCTGGGGCAGACAGCAAGACGGCTTTCAGTGCTCACAGTCTTCAGACTGCGTTTCCCGGTGGAAGCTTCCGGACTGTTGACAGTGAACGGGATTGATGTAGGGCGCCGTGGCGGGGGCATCTCCAGCGGTGGGCTGCAAAGGCTTGGAACCGCATCCAAACCGGCCAGCGAGAGGAGGGCAGAGAGGTCTGACTGCCGAAGCTCGCGGTCGGGGACCCGGGGCATGTGAGGATGCGGCACACGTTGAATCCCAAGCCGGGAACCGAGACGGGGAACGGCAGCGTGTTGGTTTCTCTAAAAAGAGACACCTGCGGGGGCAGAAACCTGGTGGCCCCATCCATATGGGGGAATGGGCCGTGGGAGGGGGCCGTGGCCCCGGGTGGGGCGGTGGCAGCCAGCAGGGGTGTGGCTGGCAGGAGTCCGGGAAGGAGGGGAGATCTGCTCAGGGTCGTTCGTTTTGCTGAGTTCTTTCCCCAGACTGAGTTCTCAGCAAAGGACAGGAGAGGTGTGAGCTCCATGGTGTTGCCCCCGGGGCTCTTGGAGAAAGAGTAATTCGGAGTCACGAGGGTCTCTCGCCCCTTGCTGTGGGGATGATTGGAATTTGTTACCGCGAGGGCTGGTCACACCCAGAGCTGGCAGACCCATCCCTGCCTCCAAACGCCACCGTGCTCCTTTGCAAAGGTCTAAGTGACCCGATGGCAGAGCCGTCCCCTCCCTCGATTCCCACCCACCCACAGCTCCACTTGGGCCTCCTCCTCCACCTCCACCCCCTCCTCCTCCTCCTCCACGTTCCCGGAGCACAGACTAGGACATCTCCCTGGCGATCCCCGAGATGTCCTGGGGTCAGCCTCACTCCCCTCTCCTGAATGTCCTGGCCTCACCTCTTCCGCTCAGACCCCCACCTCCTGCATGCAGCTCCTGCTGAGAGAAGGCTCTCACCTGCTTTGCACCCCCTCTGCACACCCCCGCACTTTACTTTTTCAAAATAGAACCTTAGCACTCACCTCCCGGAATCACGACCTGGGGCACCAGGTACGGGTGCATGGCGGCTGCAGCTCCCTCGCCTGACAGCAGCACTCTGAGGGCAGAAGCCGGCTCAACACCCTTCGTAACACTTCTCCGAGCTCTCGTCTAGTTGATGTGCCTCAACGTGCGCTGAGTTCCGGACAGAGCCTTCCCCCAAGTTGACCAAGACCATATTTTCCAAACACTTCCCCAAAAGAAGATGATTAGAAAGTTCGGTAGGAAGCATCCTTCAGGAGGCTGACAATGCCCAGTGCTTGGGGACTGGCCAGAGGGCGACCCCTCCCCGCCCCGGCGCCACCATCCCAACCTGCCCGGTGCCACACAGGCTAAGAACAGGAAGAGGACCCTTCCCTGGGGAGGTGGGCTGGGCTGGGATGCTTGTGAGTGGCTTGAGCCCAGCAATCATCCGAACAGTTACTGATTGCTGGAGCACAAAGGGTAGCGCTTTGCAGGCAAGGTCACCGCAGCGTGTGGCAGAGAACCTGGACGGACCCAGTGGTGGTGGGAGGCAGCCCTCGGAGACTTTCCTGCCACTTCCAAGAGGCTTGTAGCCCAAATATCATAAGCACCAGCAAGTTAGGAAAATGTGAGGTGACCAGACAATCAGCCAACTTCTTAACTGAGCAAGGAAGTTGGGCTTGGTGTTGATGCTCACAGGCGACGTGTGAGCTCCTGGAAGCATGTTGTTGAAAAGTTTGGTCCCAAGGGGCAGCGCTTCAGCAGGGGGTGTCTGCAGCAGCTCACTGGCGTGATGCAGCACTCAAGCAGTTCTCCCAGCTCCCTCACAACTGTCGGTGATCGGTTCTGCCCACTCAGGGGACCCAGAAGAAGCCTGCGCCAACTTGCCAAGCAGAAAAGTAGAAGCTTCTCTGTCTCCCCTCTGAGGACTTGGAGGAGAACATGAACTCCACATAAAAGGAGGAGCAGCTGTGTAAGCATTGCTGGTGGGCCCAGAGTATGGTGGGTCTTCAATAAAGTTAAAAGCTTACCTGTGTATATAGGTACATATGTGTGTATTTGATTGTCTATCCATCCATCTACACACATATGCACACAAACACATGCACACTCTTATGCCCATCAATCTGTACATACATACCATACATCCCCATAGATGCATTCATCCATCCACCCCTCCATCCTCCATCCATCAATCCACCCACCCATCCATTCATCTATCCATCCACTCATCCATCCATCTTTCCATTCATCCATCCTCCATCCACCTACCCATCCATCCATCCATCCACCCATCTATCCATCCTTGTAGCGGGAAGACTTCAGTTAAAAAGAGAGGTGTGTGTATATGTGTGTGTCTAGTTGGATGGATATATAGATGAGTATATATGATTATGTGTGTGTGTATGTCTAAATGAATAGATGAATTAATGGATGGATGGACGTGTGAGAGTGTGTGTATGTGTGTGTATCTAGTTGGATGGATATGTAGATGAGCATATATGATTAGGTGTGTGTGTGTGTCTAAGTGAATAGATCCATCCATCCATCCATCCTCCATATATCCACCCATCCACCCCCATCCATCCATCCATCCATCCATCTACCCACCTATCCACCCATCCATCCATCCATCCACCCCCCATCCATCCATCCATCCATCCATCTACCCATCCATCCATCCATCCATCCATCTACCCATCCATCCATCCATCCATCCACCTACCCATCCACCATCCATCCACCCATCCATCCATCCATCCATCCATCCATCCACCCACCCATCCATCCACCCATCCATCCATCCATCCATCCATCTACCCACCTATCCACCCATCCATCCATCCATCCACCCCCCATCCATCCATCCATCCATCCATCTATCCATCCATCCATCCATCCACCCATCCATCCATCCATCCATCCATCCATCCATCCATCCATCCACCTACCCATCCACCATCCATCCACCCATCCATCCATCCATCCATCCACCCACCCATCCATCCATCCATCCATCCATCCATCCATCCATCCATCCAATTATCCATCCACTCATCCATCCATCTACCTAGACAGACAAAAGACAACCACACACACACACACATGCACACACACTCTCACTTACCCATCCATCCATTAATTCATCTATTCACTTAGACATACACATGATCATATATGCTCATCTACATATCCATCCAACTAGATACACACACATACACACACACAAACACACGCGCGCACATGCACACACACTCTCACACGTCCATCCATCCATTAATTCATCTATTCATTTAGACATACGCACACACATAATCATATATGCTCATCTACATATCCATCCAACTAGACACGCACGTATGCACACACCCCTCTTTTTAACTGAAGTCTTCCCGCTAGACTGATGGAATCCCATCCAGCACCTTGGCCACCCAGGAGGACCCCTGAGCAGAGTGAGAAAGTGACTTGGATTAAGACCGTGGAGGCTCCTTGCCAGAGCGCTGGTGGGTGATTTGTGATGATTCAGCGGGAGATGCTGAGGCCCCTGTCGTGGCCACTGGGGTCCTGCCGTCCTGTGTGTGGCTAATCGCTCAGGGGGGAATAGGGGCTTTGTCTACGTCAGCTCACTCGGGGGACAGTGAGGGTGTGCAGTGGTGAGGGCGTGGCGGGGATTTTGCGGTCTCGTGCTGCTACCGCTGCTCGTTCTGAAGCAGAACAGGAAGCCCCGCGCTGATGACAGAATGTTCACATCTCTGAATGAGCTGGCTGCACAGCTCGGCGAGGGGAGTGATGGGATTTGAAATGCACCTGTTAGCAGCAGTCCTACTGTGAGCAATTAAGCCTCTGACAAAGGCAGCCGCGGCTTAATCATCGAGTGTATTAATATTCCCAACCTCCGTGTTCCCCAACGTGCGAAACAACGGCGAATGCGCTCGGAACCCACCGGAAACCGCTGGAGTTCGCTAATGCATGCCAGCTCCTGGGGAGCCCTGAGATTGAAGTCGATTTGCCTTAATAGAGATGTTTAACATTAATTTAAGGTGGACTTAGGCCAGGTGTGAGAAAATTAAGAAAAATGTAGTGGGTGGGCACAAGGGAGCCTGCCTCTGGGTCAGGGAGCCGGGGCAGCCTCCAAATCTGCTCCTCACGACAGCCCCGCGGAGGCAGCCGCCACCAAATCCCGCGCCTGAACTATTTCGCTGAAAGTTTCATCTCTCTTCACTGCTGCTGCTGCAGAAGTAGCTGTTAGGAAAATGTTGTTTTGTAGGGTTGAGTTGATGATGACGAAACCCTGAATCTTCCTAAAATCTTTCTGACAGCGACATCCTCAAATCTTTCAGAAAGCGATATTTTCATGCATCAGGACGATGGCTGTCCCTGGGGTGAAGCTGGGGAGGGGAGGGAGGTGCCGGGAGGAGGGGGGGTAGCATCTGGCTCTTCTTAGACCAACCAACGGTCTCTGCATCTGAGACAGTGACCTTGCCAGAACGCTCCGCTCCCAAACTGAGCTTCCCAAAGTTGTCGGAATTCGGAAACCGCTCCGCTAAGTTCCCTGCAGCAGAAAGGGTTTGTTGATGGAAAATCCCTTCGTTTTCTGCTTTGGTTCTTAAATTCAGTCCCACGATTAAAAGCACACTAAATATTTAGGAGGAATAAAATAATCAACGTGAGCACACCCTTGAGCATGGGTGGCTGCTCTTGACAACACCCTCTGGGATTCCAAGTTCACTACCTAGATGAGCTCCATGCCTGGCCCCCTACTGATCGGGTAGACCACAGCTAACCAGTTCCCATGGAGATCCAAAGAGATTTTGAGAGTGGAAATGCTCTTTAAGGGGGGGAAATGAGGGTCAGTTTGTTCCTTCGTGCCGTGTTGTGGCATAGAACCCTTCTTCAGTCTCCTGCTAACAATGATCTTAGCTATTCCTTGAGTTCCTACTTGCAGGCTGGGCTGGCTGGACATTCTAGAGCCCGTTAAATTTCATGCTCCTCCTGAGAATGCGACTCGGGTGCTGTGATTATTCTGTTGTGTGCGTGAGGACAATGACTCTGGGGAGGGCAGGCGCCGTGGCTGAGGGCAGGTGGCTGGCACGGCGCAGGGCAGGGATTTGCATCTCCTGAAAGGCTCAGTTCGGCGCATGTTCTTCTTGCCATCGTTGCCATTGTCAGAGATGCCACTGTTGTCATCGTGCTGTTTTTCTTGGAGACCTACCGTGGAGGGAGTCACTTCCTGCAAACTACGCACTTGCCAGGGCAAAACATTAGTCACACCGGCGGGCGTAACAGTCTGACGCGGTCTGTGCTCAGAACTTCCAAAACAAGTTGGGAGGAAAACAGGAGCCAGAGAAAAGGCTCCGTTTATTTAAAGAGACAGTTTGGACTCCAAGCCTGGGAGGGTTTAAACTGGGGTTCAGTGAAGACAAAAGCAACTGAGGTCAAGATGACCCCACCACATGCACAGGGAGATTGGGTCGAAGGGTTTTTGCTGTGCTCTAAGGCACGATAGCAAAGTTAGAGTGGGGTCAGGACTCACTCATTTTTTCCACTTATCCAATCGGCCTTTCTTGGCCAGGCGAGGTACTATGTCCTTGAGACACGGCACTGAAGGACAGAGGCCCTGCCCTGGTGGAGTTTACACGCTACGGGGGAAGCAGACACAGACACATCTAAACATATACCCTGTCGGTTCTGGAGAAATACAGGAGGGTTAGAAAGTACCAGCCTAGAGCAGCCATGAGTAGTGTGCAGGGTCAAGTCAGAGAAGTTCCTCCTAGGAACGGGCAGAGACCTGGGCAAAGGAGGACGTTCTTGGAACATCTGGGAGATTGGCACTGCAGACAGTGGGTCCAGCCTGTGCAAAGGCCCTGAGGCCTCAGAATGCTTTGCGTGTCAGAGAGAGGTTTGGGAAGAGTGAGCAGTGAAAGACCTGCATTTACGGAAGCCAAAAAGGGTAGCCAGGGGTCCTCTGTACAGGGACCTGTGGGCCAAAGTGAGGCCTTTGAACTTAACTCCAATTGAGATAGGACCATGGGAGTGTTTTTAGTCAAAGTTAATCCTTTAAAAGAATCACTCTGTCTACATTTTTTGGGAAGAGACTCTAGGAAGACAAGCGTAGAAGCGCAATCCAGTTAGGAGGCCCCTGGCCCAGGGGAAGCACGGGGGTGCTGGCTTGGCCCCGCTGGAGCGGCAGGGTGGGGGGAGACGTGCTCAGGGTCTGGGTACAAGTTCACAGTGGCGTCAGCAGGGTTTGCGGACGGATTGGCTGTGGAGGGTGAGAGACAGGCGTCAACGATGGTTTGGGGCTGATAGTCCAGAAAGATGCTGCTGCTACAGAATGAGATGGGGAAGTGCTTGGGAGAGGCAGGCTATGAGGACTGAGTTGAGAGCATGAGAGGTTCACCCACCTGTAGGCCTTGCACCTGCAGGTCTGGAATCCTGGGGTTCGGCCCGAAGCTGATGTTACACCTGGGAGCTGTGGGAGGATTTCAAGCCGAGGTGTGGAAGGTCGAGAGACGTGCAGGTGGTATTGGAGGCAGCCCCACGAGCCCACCTCCTGCTGTCTGTGGCCTCGTGGGATCTGCTGTCCCTGAGCGTGGGCAGAACCCGTGACCTACCTGTAACCAGCAGACTGCGGCGAAGGTGATACAGTGAGTGTGGCTGTGTGACTTTGTGTTTCACAGTAGTCACACTGTGAGTCTGCAGGTCTTGAGGGACTATCCCTCACTGGCTTTGAGCAGGCCAGCTGCCACCTTGTGACCTACCGTGGAGAGGGCCACAGGTGAGGACCCTCCACCATGTGGCCCCCAAGGAACCACCTGCTGCCCACTGTCACAAGAGCTTGGCAGCACATCCTTCCCCAGCCGAGCCTCGGATGAGATGCAGCCCTGGGTGAAGTCTTGATCGCAGCCTTGCACGGGCCCAGCTAAGCCACGGCCAGGGTCCTGTCCCACAGAAACGGCGAGACATTCTCAAGAGCCACTGTGTTTGTGGCAATTGTCACACTGCAACAGAAAACCGAGATGAGGAAAAGAAGCCACCAAGGAATGGACAGAAGAGCAGGGCGGGGACCTTCCTCCGGAAGGGATCCCTGGCCGGGCTGTTGTCCTAGGCCAGCTCCGTGAGGAGGAGACCGTGGGTGGCACAGCCTGCACCCCAGGGGATTGCTCAGGGAACCCCACCAGCCCTTCCTGTGCTGCCCGGGACCCCCTCCAGCTGAAGGTGGCACCTGGGTGGTGAGGGGCCAGCTGGCCGGTGAGGGAAGCCAGGCTCCCTTGGGGCTTCACAGAGCAGGACGCGGGACATTCGCTCTAAATAGAAACGGAGCATATGGATCAGGAGATAATGCTTCCTTGTGAATAAGAGAGCCCTCTGGGTTAGCTCCTCTTCAGATCAAAGGGCGATGTTCCTCTCTTTTCTTTCTCCCGTCCTGTCTCTTGCATCCGAAGCCGGGAGCCAAAGCTTCCCTCCGGTCAATGTTCTCTGCGGCGGCGATTTGCAATGGAACTTTCATGATAACCCCGGAGATGTTCCTGTTTGCCTTCCAAGTTGCAGAGGGCAGCGGTGCTCGGGCGTCAGTGTTGGCTGCCCGAGCAAGTGGCTTCTGGCTCCTCTGCCAGCTTCCAAACAGTGCCGCTCGGTTTCCACGCCAACTCATTTCATTGTTCCCTGGAGCTACATCTTCTCTCATTGATGGAATATTTATAAACAACAGGAGGAGAGGCTATGCCCTTTCTAATCGAGCACCATTCAAGGAGCTTCTTTATTTATTTAGCCAGGACTCAGCACCCAGTGTAGACCGAACACAGCCCTTGACCCTGAGGCACAAAGAAAGTGAGCCTGGTTCCTCCCATGGCGCTGCCATCACCACCCAAAGAATGTCTTTCCAGACAATTTTAATCACGTAAGATCCCACTCCAGAGAGGCGACACCAGGCTCTTTGCTTCTCTTCCTCCTGACCACTGCTGAGCACCTGTCCCTGCCACCATTATGGGCAAGGGATGAACAGGACCTCCACGCAGGACCAGCCCCTTTTACCACTTGACCACAGGCAGGATTTAAAGCAAGACTTTGGTCAGCAACAGAGTGGATGTGATGAGATAATTGTGTGGTGTTGGCAAACTCACCTCTATTCCACCATGGAACTGCGTGCAGGAAGAGGGGGTTCTGTCCTTTTCCAGAAGGAAGTTGATTCTCCTGGGTTTGGTAACCTCCATAAAGGGTATTCATACAGCAGTGGAATTAATAGATAACGACTTTAGAACCTGGATTTGATTGCATTTATAGAGACTGAAAAATGGTTATTGCATGCTGAGCAGCTGCGTCTATTCCAGAGGCTTTGGCTCTGCCAATGTTAGCACGGGGAGAAGTTGGAAACGTAGGTCACAGAGCTTTGCACTTTGTGCAGAAAGGTCACGACAGGTGCAAGAGCAAGTCATTTCTTGCTGGTGCGGGGAGTTCGAAACTTCATTCAAAGAGTCTTGTGCAACCGCTATTGATTCAGCGCCTGCTGTGGTCCAGGCGCTGTCCGAGGTGCTGGAGCTACGGCAGTGACCACGACATGCCAAGTCCCCCCTCTTGGTGCTTGTAGCTCTGTGAGGCTTCTACTGTCCAGAGCTCTGCTTAATGAGAGGTTCAAGAACAGCCTTAGTGCGACTCCTCCACTTTCTGGGCATTAGCAAGTCCTTCGGTCTAGGTTTGCATTCTGTTGAATTTGAGTCTTTGCTTCCCACGAGATAGAACTAGGGACCTGGAGGGGAAGAGACCTACTTCGCTTGTCGAGAGGACATTTGTGGTTTTGTTTTTTTTTTACGTTCAATGCATGAGTCACTTTCCAAAGACGAGCGGGTCTTTAGCGCGCAGATGTGCGAGCATCCCGGAGGCAGCGTCCTCTGCCTTAAAACCCGACCCCGACAACAGCCCCGCTTGCCTTGCGCAGCACTGCCCTGCACCGGCGCCGCGTGCCTGTTTGGTGAGCAACCAGCTGGAGACGATCGTCCCAGAGATGTGTCTATTTTTACATAGTTAAAAAAAATGCATAGGGATGATGTTCCTAAACAAAGCATGTTAAGTGTTTTGGACACACTTTAAATGAGATTATTATAGACTGAGAAGCCGTTCCTGCCTTAATTAGAAAAAAAAATCTTGGCGCTCATACTGGGAAGCTAATTGCCACCGTCAAGGCATTGAATGATTCCTAATTTTGGTACTTAGAGACACACCTGGTGACTCGCCTGTCAGTGATACCCAAAGACTCGGGCACCGCGGCTATAAAAAGTAACAGCTGCAGCGCTGCGAATGTTTCAGACGCACGCGTGGTGCTAAGGGCTCGGTCCTCGAGCGTGGACTTCGCCGGCAGCCTCGGTGGGCGGCACAGGAAGGCTGCGGCCAGAGGAGGAGGGAACGGAGTGGCGTGCCCAAACAGGGCAGCACCGCCTTTAATGGTGCTGAGGAAGCTCGGGCTGACCTGGCATGTCCCCAGAGATGGAACTTTGCGGGGACAAGCCACCCGAAATGCAGTGAGGCAGGAGAAACGGGGTAATGGCGTGTGGTGAAATGGAACACCTTAGCCACCGAGACTGTCAAAGGAAGGAGCGGATGAGCAGGGAGGGCTCCATCCTTCAGCCGGGTGACCAGCGCACGGCAGCGGGCACAGTCCTGCAGACGGACGACCTGGCTGCGGAGCCTGATCCAGGGGTGCGGGCGGGCACGGGGCGGGGGTGAGGAGTGCGTCCTCATGGCCCCCACCGGGAGACTCTGATGCTGGCATGCACCCGCCCGGTCTCCCCGTCCATGCGGCGATGCCCGCAGGCCTTCGTGCCGTGGACAGGTTGGACGGTGACGCGCCCACGGTAGGCGAGTGGTGTCACGAGACCCTTCAAAGCTCATCGCAATTGAGCTGAGATGGCTTTGTGAGCTCCACCTGACCCCGCACAGGACGGGCACCACACCCAGCACCTGCCGAAACAGGGGGCTCTCCCTCAAGAGGACGGACGTAAGGCAGGGACGGCGTCCGCTGCGGCCTGACAGGAGTCTCTGGTTCTGAGATGTGCACAGTAGACAGCGACCAGGACAGCAACACTCACGCCCCCAAAGGCGACCGCTCCGTTTCCTATTAAGGATCTAATCCCTTCTCCGCCCCTCTCCTGAGTTACGATTTGGGAGAGAGCCCTCCAACGCCCCTCCCGCCTTCCCCGCAAGAGCCGTGCAGGGTCCTCACCTGGAAACAGGTGTCTGAAGGCTGGCTGCCCCCCCCCCCGGGAGAGCATCTGTGGATGGATTTGTTTCTCTGAACGAAGCCTTTGGAGTAATTGGGACATCACGTGACGGCGTGTCAGTCTGCCCCTAATAAGGAAAGTTCCTGAAGCTGAAACTAGCCCCTAGCAGGGGGATGCCTCCCTTACTTTTTCCTCCACGGGGACTTTTCACAGCGTTTTGAAAAGGGAGGTTTATTGCCATCGAGCTGAAGACTTCAAAAACGTCTCGCCGAAGTAGGGCACAGGTGACTTAACCAGGTCAAGTGACGTTTTAAAGGCTTATACTTAAGTACTAGTCTTCTTAGTAAATATCCTTTCAGACTTCAAAAGGTGTGAGAAAGATTCAGAGGGAAATCGATGGAACTCGGTTTCGGGGCGGAGGTGGGTGTGTGTGTCTCTTAACTTAGGCCACGGTGACCCAGATCAGCGGCAGCTCTAAGGAATAGCTGCATATTTGGGTTAAGGAGGATCTTCTTAATTTTCGGATTGGTTGGCTTTTTTTTTTTAAGTATTTCTTTTTTGGAAGATACTCAGAGAGTGTCTCAGCCTGAGACTAAGACTTAAAGAGGAGAAACTCACGTGCGATTCCAGGGAGCAGCGGAGAGGGGCAGGTTGCCGGGATGAGGAAGAACAAGCCAGCACAGGACACGCTGTGGGCACGGCCCCACTGGGAGCCGCTACTTGCCAGATTCAGTAAATAAAAATATGGGATACCCAGTTAAGTTTGAATTTCAGATTCACGACAAATAAATTTTTAGGATAAGTATATCCCTATGCAACGTTTGGGATATACTCGTACCAACCAACAATTATTTGTTATGTATCTGATATTCAAATTGAACTGAGTAACTGGTATTTTATCTGGCAACTGTAATCAGCTAGAACCTTCCGGGGAGCCCCCATGAAGTATGTCTCAGAACCCCTTGCTGGGGGTCGGATGAGGAAGTCACCACCGGTCTCCTGCCACCTGCATTAGCCAAGGCCTGCCACCACGTGGGGTGCTAACCCTTCCACACTTACCAACACGAGAGCTAGGAAGGTTGGCAGAGGGGTCCCACACGCCAGTGGCATTGAGAACCCTGGGGATGGGAGTTCAAGGTGTCCCAGGGGCACAAAGCTGGCCAGAGACGCTGTGGAACTGGTCCCCATGGCAGCAGCTGGAAGAACAGTGAGCTGGGAGGGCCCAGCAGGGTGGCAGGGAGGTGTCTGAGACACACAGGTTCCTGGAGAGGATGGAGCGCAGGCATGGGCCTATTGTATTTATTCAGGGATTCACTCAGCAGATACTGACCCCAGACCTCCCGTGTGCAGGTCAGCCCAGCATGCCCAGCCCAGGCGTCCCGGAGCTTCTGTTCCAGGTGAGCGAGTATGTTGAAAGATGCACCTGAGCAACTGGCAGGTAGGCTGTGGGGCACCAGGGACCTCGGCCTCCACGCGTTTTCCCTTTGCCTGGAGGAGGACCTGGTGTGCAGTAAGTGCTTCTGGGAATTCGTGGTTCTAAAACCTTCATTATAAACAAATAATCCAGCGTGTTACAAGCCGTGGGCTTGCGGGAAGAGGGAGGGCGCTGGGAGCTCTGGGGCAGGAAGGGTGCGGCGGATTTCAGGCTGGCGGCTGGGAGGCCAGTGAGGCGGGAGCCCGGGCAGCCACAGGCACAAGAGGGTGCTCGGGGTCTCAGTTAGTAGGGACGGGGTCACGCCGGGCCCTGAACCATCCCGAGGACACTGGGCTTCCTGCCGGGGGAAGCAGGTGGTGCACTGGGGTCTCACACACACAGAGCCTGGTGATCAGATCTGTATTTTTATTTTTATTTTTATTTATTTTTTTTTTTTTATTTTTTTTTTTTATTCTTTTTTTTTTTGAGACAGAGTCTCGGTTTGTTGCCCAGGCTAGAGTGAGTGCCGTGGCGTCAGCCTAGCTCACAGCAACCTCAAACTCCTGGGCTCGAGCGATCCTTCTGCCTCAGCCTCCCAAGTAGCTGGGACTACAGGCATGCGCCACCATGCCCGGCTAATTTTTTATATATATATCAGTTGGCCAATTAATTTCTTTCTATTTATAGTAGAGACGGGGTCTCGCTCTTGCTCAGGCTGGTTTTGAACTCCTGACCTTGAGCAATCCGCCCGCCTCGGCCTCCCAAGAGCTAGGATTACAGGCGTGAGCCACCGCGCCCGGCCCAGATCTGTATTTTTAAATTAAACTTTTTATCTTGGAATAATTATAGATTCATATTTCGATGTAAGAAAGAATGCAGAGACATCCCATGTAACATAACAACGGCATCATACCATGAAATTACAGGACCTCGTTACCACCAGGGTGTTGGCATCGCTCAGTCAAGATATGGAAGATATGGAACATTCCATCACCACGTGGCTCCTTCATGGTTGGGGTTTGCAGCCATGCGCACTTCCCTCCCAGCCCCAGCTCCACCGAGACCCCCGGCAGCCACTACTCTCTGGTCTCTGTTTACACAGTTTTGTCATTTCAAGAATGTTCTATAAATGGAATCACAGAGTACTGTAACCTTTTAAGAGGGCTTTTTGCACTCAGTGTAGTTTTTTGGAGATTTTTCCAAGCTGTTGAGTGAATCAACAGGCTGCTCATTGTTCTGCTGAGCAGCGTCCAAGGTGTGAACGTGCCGCAGTCTCTCTGGCATCCACCTGCTGAAGGACATCCGAGTTGTTTCCACCTTGGGACTAAAGTTGCCATAAGCATCCATGGACAGGTTTTTGTGTGAACAATGGTCTTTATTTCTTTAGGATAAAGTGCAACTGCTGAATTGGAGGGCGGTTGCATGTTTTTGAGAAAATGCATGATTTTGAAAGAGAATCCCAGTTTTCTGGAGTGACTGTTGCCCGTCAAATCCTCACTAGCAACGTGAGAGTTGCAGTTTCTCCACATCCTCACCAGCATTTGGTGTTCTGACTGTTTTTTTATTCCGGCCTCACTGATGGGCACGTGATGTTATTTCCTTGTGATAATAACATGCATTCCTCCATTGACTAATGACATTGAACGCCTTTCTATGTGCTTATTTGAAAGTTGTATATGCTCTTTGGTGAAATATCTCGTCACGTCATTCACCCACTTTCTAATTGGCTTGTTTTTTGCTCCGCGGTTGAGTTTGGAAAGTTTTGATATGTTCTGTATAACAATCCTTTGTCAGATACGTGGTTTGCAAATACCTTCTGCTAGTATGTGGCTTCTTTTCATCCCCCTGACAGGTTCTATCACAGCGAAAAAGATTTTAATTTTGATGGAGCCTAATTTATCCATTTTTTCCTTTGATGGATTGTGCTTTTCCTGCCAAGTCTGAGGAGTCCTCATCTGCCTTAGATCTGAAGATTTTCTCCAATGTTTGTTCCTAAAAGTTATATAGTTTTACGTTTCGCATTTAATTCCATGATCCATTTTGAGTCATTTTTTTAATATAAGGTGTGAGATTTAGGTCGACGTTTATTTTTTTGAGTATGGGTAACCACTTACTCTATTAGCTTGCTAGGGCTGCCGTACCAGGTATCAAAATCTGGGTGCCTTAAACAACAGAAATTTATTCTCTCGCAGTTCTGGGGGCCAGGGGTCCAATATCGAGGTACCGGAAGGGTTGGTTCCTGCTGAGGGTGGGAGGGAGAGTCTGTTCTATGTCTGTCCCCAGGTCCTGGCGGTTTCCTGGTGGCCCTTGGTGGTCCTTGGCTTGTAAACGCATCACTCTGATCTCTTCCTTTCTCTTCACTTGGAGTCCTCCCTGTCCTCACGTTCCCTTTTCCTTGGTGTATGTCTGTCTCTGTGTCCACACGCCTGCTTCTTGTAGGGACACCAGCCGTACTGGCTCAGGACCCCTGCTAATAGCCTTATTTTAACTTGATCACCACTGCAGAGATCCTATTTCCATTCTGAGGTACTGGGGTTTAGAACATCAACATACCTTTTTTGGGGGAGACATAATCCAACCCATAACAGGCAGCATGTGTTGAAGAGTCTACCTTTCTTCCACTTAGGCGCTTTTGCAGCCTTGCAAAAAGTCAGTTGAGAATATTAGTGTGGGTCTATTTCTGCGTTCTCTGTCCTGTTCTGTCATTTACCTGTGAGCCTGTGCCTGTACCAACACCACCCACTCTAGGTGACCATCGCTGTAGAGTACCTGGAGATGTGATGGGCTGAATCTTCCCTCTTTTATCTTCTTTGTCAAAACTGTTTTAGCCATTCTCTCTCCTTTATGGCTTTTAGAATAATCTTGTCAATACCTACAAAAAATTCCGCTGAGATTTCGACTTGCGTTAAACTCACATAGAAATTAAGGAAAAATTAGTGTATCTACTATATTGAGTCTTCCAATCCATGAACACAGTGTGTCTCCACATTTACTCAGAGTTTCCATTTCTTTCATCAGCATTTTGTAGTTTTCAGCACACAAATCTTATACACATGCTTTGTAAGGGTTACCCCTACATACTTCATTTTTTAAGAGGTTGAAAGTCATACTGCCTTTTAAATTTTAGTGTCCTTGTGTTCTTTGCTGATACATAAAAATACAATTGACGTTTGTATGTTTATCTAGTATCTTGCAACCTTGCTGAGCCCATTTATTAGTTCTTTTGTAGATTTCTTTGGATTTTCTATGCAGACAATAATGTTATCTGCAAATAGGGATGGTTTTATTTATTTATTTTTCTTTCCATTTGTGTGCCTTTAATTTTCTTTAGGTGCCTTATTTACCTGGCTGGAACATCCAGCACTACACTGAATAAAAGCAATAAGAACAAACACCCTTCCTTAGTCACATTCTTAGGGGGAAAGCATTTTGGTTTTTCATCATTACATGTGATTTTAGTTGTAGTTTTTTTTTTTGTGGATGTTCTTTATGAAGTCAAGGACATTTCCCTATATTTCTATTTTTTGAAGAATACTTATCAAGAGTGGGTGTCGTATTTTGTTAAATGCATTTTCTGCATTGACTGATATGATTGTGCAATTTTTCTTCTTTAACTTGTTAATCTATTGGAGCATCTTTGCATTCCTGGAATAAGCCCCATTCGGTCATGATGTATAATTTCTTTTATATGTTATGAATTCTATTTTCCAATACTTTGCTAAGTTTTTTTTTTCTTGTCATTTATATCCATGAGGGATATTAGTCTATAATTGTTGGATTTTTTTTTCCTTGGGTTTCAGTATGAGGAGGGTATTGCTGTCTACGGAAATGAATTGGGAAATGTTCCTTCTCTTCTGTGGTCTGGAATACATTGTGTGTAAATGGCATTCGTTCTTAATCATTTGGTAGAATTCTCCAGGGAAAGGATCTGGGTGGATTGCTATTTTTCATAGATCACTTTCACTGCAGTGGGTAAATTTTCAGGCAATAGAATGGAACAACTTGAAGCGGGGAATCCTGCCTCAAACAGGAAGAAATACTGGGTGAAATAGAGCACAGAGACAATATATATACAAGGGATCAAAAAAAGATAACACACAAAGGGGGAAAAACTAGAAACTGTTGGTGAGATCAGAAAGTATGAAAAATGAATAGCTAGATCTGAAAAGTTCGGCTGGGCGCGGTGGCTCACGCCTGTAATCCCAGCACTCTGGGAGGCTGAGGCGGGCGGATCGCTCAAGGTCAGGAGTTCGAGACCAGCCTGAGCAAGAGCGAGAGACCCCGTCTCTACTATAAATAGAAAGAAATTAATTGGCCAACTAAGATACATATAGAAAAAATTAGCCGGGCGTGGTGGCTCATGCCTGTAGTCCCAGCTACTCGGGAGGCTGAGGCAGGAGGATGGCTTGAGCCCAGGAGTGTGAGGTTGCTGTGAGTTAGGCTCACAACACGGCACTCACTCTAGCCTGGGCATCAAAGCGAGACTCTGTCTCAAAAAAAAAAAAAAAAAAAAGTAACTAAGGTGTGTGTATGGCAGGTACATAAAAACCTTGACCAGAGGGATACAGAGGTTTTGATAAAGGTGCTTCTGGAGCCCTCTTCCCTTGAAGAGGGAGAAAGGATATGATCTTGGGAGAAAAGCTCCAAGGGAGTTTTAAAACACACACCTTATTTCTTTCATATTTAAAATAATCTGAATCGAAGTAGCAAATAACATTTTATAGATATGTTGAGCACAGAGAGGTGCCTTGCGTTTTGCTCTGTGCTTTCAGCTGCAACAAGGGTGGGCTGGGTGAGCAGAGGGGACATAGCGGCGCCAGCAGGAGCGTCTGGCAGAGATGTCCCTGGCTGGAGCCGGAGTGGAGGGTCGGAGCTGGGCAGACGGCTGCAGACCAGGCCGAAGCAGAGACCCAGGAATAGCTAACGCCGCCGTTTCAGTTACCTATTGCTGCGTAACAAACATCCCCAAACAACAATGACTCTGTTTCCACTCTGTGCGTCCACCTGGCGGTTGCACTAGCTTGCCCGGATGCAGGGGCTCTCGTCGGAGGTCGGTTGGCTGGATTCGGCTGTGCTGGGGGGAGGACTCGGCCACTCTCCTCCCCGTTGGCCTTTCCAGACAGATTTCTCCGCACCGAGCCTCGGCCGGCTCCCAGCAGCCTCCAAGAGGCCCAGCCCCAGTGAGGAAACACTCATCAAGTCTCTGTGTCATTGTCTCTGGTGTCCCATTGGCCAAAAACGAGTCATAGCCTGGGACGCAAACACACAAGTGAGTGGTGGCGTGACTCACTGGGACCCCAGCCGCCAGCAATCGGCCTCGGCAATCTTAAAATAATCAAGAGAGTGATGTATTGACACAGAGATAAACAAAAAGCAACATGTAAAAAGTCCACAACCTCGGGGGAGGATAAAACAGATAAAGCTATTAAAGAACAAGGCAGGATAATTTGCCCTGCTACAAATCAAGAATTATTATAAGAGACGAGCAAGGATTTTTTTTTTTAACAAGGTAGCAAAAGCACTAACTATAAAATAAAGGATCGATACATTTGATTACATTAAAATTATGAAAGTTTACCAAAAGACACTTTAGAGAGAGTGAAAAGACGTGCTGTGGAGTGGGAGAAGAGCTCAAAATAGACATATTCACTAGAGGACCAGCGTCCAGACGATTGAGAGAACGTTTATTAATCAACATGGAGACGATGAGAAGGATAACACAGTCCATCAGTGGCTTCACCGGTATTAAATGCAGCATATGGGCATGCCAAGATAGGTGACATCTAACTGAGCAGCACACAGTGGCTTGAGCCTGGAGTCCCAGCTACTCAGGAGGCTGAGGCGGAAGGATCACTGGAGTCCAGGTCAGCCTCCTGGACAACACAGCAAGACCCCATTTCTAAACAACAACAACAAAAAAAGGAAATCCAATTGGCCAATAAACATATATAGAGATACCCCACCTCATTACAGATTAGGAAAATACAAATTCACGTCCCAATGAGATAATAGTATATATACTCACCAGCAAACTGGTATCAACTGAGCAGCACCTAAGTGGACACATATGTACTGCAGTAATAGGGTATTGGGCAGGTGGGAGGGGGGAGGGGGGCGGGTATATACATACATAATGAGTAAGATGTGCACCATCTGGGGGATGGTCATGCTGGAGACTTGTGGGGGGGAAGGGAATTTATTGAAACCTTAAAATCTGTACCCTCATAATATGCCAAAATAAAAAAAAATAGTATACACACGTCAGATTGTCAATACCCAAAGATCTGGCAATACGAGGCGTCAGGGCAAACCCACTTCCCTGTTGGAGGAAGGTCAGTGTTTTTATACAGAGGACTCACACGGGCAATTTTCAGAGCAGCAAACAGACAACAGCTCAACATCTGTCTGTGGTGTAGAATGGATAAATAAATTGTGGCACGCTCGAGATGGAAGTAAATCAGGTACAGCCGCACACAGCACCGCGGGCGAGTCCCACGAATAAACGATGAGCCAGGGCATCGAGTCACAGAGAACACACATGGCCTAATCCCTTTCATGTGGGATCGGCGGCAAGCAGAGCGGAAACTCTATTGTTCAGGGGCTCGTGCGTGGGTGCCAATGCGATAAATAAAAGCAGGAGAACTGTCATCAGAAAGCAGCCGGGACAGGGATGACCTTTAAGGAGAAGGGGTTGGCCGTGGGGAGGGTGGGGGAGGCGGGGTTCTCTCCAAAGCGCTGGCCGAGGTCCCTTTCCTGACCTGGGTGACGGTTCTGCAGTTGCCCCTTCCTCAATCATTCTGAAAAAGGAAATCTTAATTAAAGGCATGACTTGAAGGGGACAAGAGTGAGTGAGGGACACCGGGGTGGGGGTGGGGCACTTGCAAAGAGGTCAGTGGCTTTTAGGGCGGAGATGCCGGAGCCAGGGGAAGCGCTAGGACAGGAGGGTCCAGAGACGCCACCGGGGAAGTCGGGGAAGCGTTGGACGCCGTGTGTGCAGAGGAGAAAGGTGGCGAGAGTGATGCCGCGGTCCCTGGCTCCTTCCCCGGGTTCACGGTGTCCCGTTCCCCGGAGTGTGCAGTCGGCGTTGCCTGTCGAAGTTGGGAGCTCCGACGCTTCCCCGCTGGGGTGCACTTAGGGCGTCCGGCCACGGAGGCGATTGGCCGTGTGGCTTTTGTGCTCAGAGAGGACGCTGGGGCTGGAGACACAGGTTTCACGTGTGTGTGTGTGTGTGTGTGTGTGTGTGTGTGTGTCGTGTTGACCGAAGTCACAGGTGTGGATGTGGGTGCTGGGTTGGGGGAGGGACAGAGAGGGGGAGAGGGAAGTCCTAAAGTGTTCCACGAGGACCCAGGAGGGTCCAGAGCAGGGGGAGGGGGCCTGGAGCCAGGGGAAGGCCAGCTGTTAAGTGGGATGGACACGGACAGTGGGGCGTAACGCGTCCCAGTGATGCGCTGTGGATTTCAGACGGAAGAGCACCGGCAGCTTCCGGCGGAGTTGTCGGAACGTGGCGGGGGTGGGGTGGACTGGGGCGGGGTGGGATAGGGCAGGGGAGGGGTGGGGTCGCCAAGGTCGCCAGATCTGGTATTGCCAGGGAGGGGAATACCTTGCCCCCCCCACCTCTGAGTTCATGTCTGAGGCCTCTGCGATGATGAGAGGCAAGGGGAAATTCTGCTGATTTATTTGACGTGAGTGCGTGTGGCAGGGAAACCATCGTAAGGGAATGAACATCGAAGGCCCGGGAGCCCCTGTGCGTTTTCACCTTGCTTTGATGACCAAGTAGATGATCGTGAAGTGCGATTGGGCAAAGCGGGTGTGATCCAGTCTGCATCGCAAGCTGGGGAACTTAGCAGGGTCCGTCTGTTCAAACTCTCTTCTGTGTCCCCATGTCTCCAAGATGCAAGTATTCTTCTCCTACGGGCAAGTGAGGGCACCTCTCCCGTGAGGGTCCCATGACTTGTGTCAGGGCAAGGGCAGAAAACCCTGCTCCTGTGGCTCCCAGGGCTGCCAGACCTGTTAGGCGAAGGTCAGGTTCGAAGGGAAGCAGAAAACAGGTCAAGAATGTTTCAGATTTATCGCCCGATAGTTTTCTCAGGTTTAATCCTTCCTGGAACGTTCTGTTTCCCTTTGTTGCTTCTGGGCGGGGGCTCTGACTCCAGGACGCACGCCAGGGACAGGGCTCGTGAAGGGAGCTGGCGCGTTTGCTCCTCTGCTCGAAAGGTGGGGGCTAAAGATTTAAATCGGGAGCGTTGGGGGGACGTGGGCGGGAAAACAAAAGAAATAGCAATTTCGAAAGGGCACGGATTAGCCCAGGGGCTGTGCTATTTTTCCACCCATGGCTTGCACACAGAGGAAGGTTTTATGTACCGCCATTTCCTGCTTTTTCCAAAAAAGAAAAAAAAAAAAGAAAAAACACCATTATTATTTCTCATCAATTGCAGAGGCCCGTGTGCAGGGCGCTGGAGTGAGCGGAGAGGATGTGGCGGACGCTCTCCCGGGCAGAGCGTGCGTCTCCGACACGGGAATGGCAGCGTCCTGGCGTGAAGTGGCCGGCTTCAGCGTGCGGGGTGCTCTCCGTGGGGCAGACCCAGCCTCCGGGCACGCCTGCAGCCGATAAAAATGTCAGATGGCCCAGACTGGGGAGTCTTTATTTTTCCACTCCAAATTCTATAGACTGGAACACGGGTTTAGTCTCAGAACCGATTCCTGGAAGGTCTGCACAGATGTCTGGTGGTTAGATCCGACACAGTGTGTGCAGAGGAACACCAGAGCGGTGGAGCTGCGTGTGCGGTGTGTGTGTGTCCGTGTGTGTCCCTGTGTGTGTGTCAGTGTGTGTCGTGTGTGTCAGTGTGTGTCGTGTGTGTCCGTGTGTGTCTGTGTGTACATGTGTGTGTCTGTGTGTGTCTGTGTGTACATGTGTGTACATGTGTGTCTCTGTATGTCTGTGTGTACATGTGTATGTGTCTGTCTGTGTGTGTGTGTTTGTGTGTGTGTGTGTGTCTATCTGTGTGTGTGTGTTTGTAGGGGGCAGTTTTCTGTAATTTCCAAAGCTTTTGATTTATTGCCATATTCGAGAATTAATTATAGCCCGAGGTCCCTGAAATGAAGGAGGGAAGAGAGAAGAGAGCCACGTGACTGTCACACATCTGGCGGAAGGCACAGCTGCTCCCACTTAGGAAGGCCGCCCCGTCCCCGGATCCCTGGACTAAAGCAAATGGCCTGGCCTCGCAGGCCGTCTCCTGGGGCCAGAGAACCATCCACATGTGGGACATCATTACCATCCTTTTTCTCGTGGGTCCTAGGGGGAGAGCGGCCTTCTCAGCACAGCCGGCATCGGTGGCCAGCGCTGCAGAATGAAGATGCACAAGCAGGCGTCTCTGGTCCCTGCTCAAGGTGACCTCCGCCACCTCATTTGTGCTTGATGAGGTCTCTGGTGGAGGCAGGGGGAAGTGGCCTTCCGCAGAGACGCAAGCGGGAGGGCGGGGGGGGGAGGGGAACAGTTTCAGACGAGACCCAGTGAGCTGTGTCAGAACCCACGGCTGTCACCAGCCACCAGCCCCGAGTGCCACCATCCCCCCGACCAGCAGACGCGGGGGGAGGGGGACAGCGCCGTCCGCGAACTCCCGGTCTCCCCAGGCTGCAGCTGACTCAGGGACGACCCGCGTAGACTCTCGCCGGGTTCTCGGCCAGGATCCTGTCCAGGCTCCGTGTGACAGCTACGTCAGGGATGGAGATTGACCCTTCCCTGTTTGTCACAGCGTCCTGGGACGACACTCAGGAAACGGGGATTTTTAGCATGCTTGGGAATTTTTTTTTTGCAAGAGTGTGGGACTTAGCAACACATTTTTTAAATGTCTGCTAAGTTCTTGGCAGGAAGAGAGACATAAAGCAATGTCAGAGCTTGCCCTGCCTTGGAACAGCGTCCGATCGGTTGGAGAACAGAGGACATGGTGGGGGGGGCGAGGTGTGGGGGGAGACTCCTCCGAGTGCCACGGAAGGAATTGTGCGAGACCAGACGGGGCCACGGCCGGCTTTCTGGATCTCAGCTGGAACAACCTCGGGGAGAGAGGGGGCCAGTTACCTACTTGGGAATTGGCTCCATAGACATGGTGTCACAGGGGCAGTACAGGAATCTCTGCTGGGAGCCTGGGCTGTCTGGGGAGTCGCAGGAGATCGGGGTGGGAAGGCAGGGTGGGGCCGGGCACGGGAGCTGTGACCCTCCAGCTGGGCGGGGACAGCAGATTCCATTCCCCCTGGACCGGGCGCCAAATCCCTAAAACCCAGTTCCGAGCTCCACGCACCTTTGTCCCTGCAGAGCACTAGACACAGGGTGAAGAACGGCACCAGGTGTCACCGTGTCACTCGGGGCAGAGACCAGCCTGGGAGCGTCCCGAGGCGGGGCCAGAGCATCGAGCGCCACGCCAGAGGGAAGAGCCAGTCTCACGTCCGATCCGCCTCTGCCCCACGTGGCCACGGAAAGGAGACGGAACTCGGGGCGGGGCCGTCCCAGGGAGCCCGCGAGTGGAATGTTCCACGGCCCCCCAGAGAGAGGAGGGGAACGGAAGGCGGGGAGACAGAGGCCTCCAGCTCCACGGTCCAAGGTCACTTCTGAAATGTCCACGGTTACACCCCCCGCCCCTCGGGAGGTGGAGATCACAGACCAACGGGGGTGGACCTGGGGCCCAGGCCCCTCCAGGCAAGCGGGAAGCTGGGCGGCGCGTCCAGACCCCAGCCCAGCGGGCCTGTGCGGCGGGTCCCCGGCACCTGTCCTCGTCTAGACAGCGATGACAGCAGTGTGGGGACAGGGGAGCCTCCTGGGGGGACTCAGGGTCCCTCTCCCCCAGGGAGTTGAGGACAACGCTGGGGTCTCCTGAGGCTCCAGGCTTTTCAGGAGGGAGAGAAGAGGACCTGGGGGAGCTGTTTTGTTGCTAGAATATTCTCTGCTCCAGCAAAGAGTGGCCTGGGAGACAATCGATTCACGCCTCAGCCTGTGGACGGAAGTGGCGGGGGAGCCCCTCACAGGAGCTCACTGAGCTGAGCGGACAACGTCACTAGACTGTCACCCGATGACCTTCTCTTTCCCCTACGAGTTTCTAAGTTTCTCTGTGCGTTGACAGGACTCACTGCACCACCAGACGCTAGTTGGATTGGTGATCCTCGGCCGGCAGAGCCCAGGTTCCAGGAAGAATCTCACTGGGCCAGTCCAGCGAGATCCCCCACCTCCTGCATGCTGGCTGTAACCCCATTCCCAGCTGCGGGTCGTGCCGGGGAGCCCCGTCTCTCCTCCACTGCGGTGGCCGCCCCGCCGTGGCCCCAAGGGGCAGCAGCGCTGAGCGGAGTCTTCCTCGCTGCTCAACTCCGCCCTTGGCCCGTTGGTTCTCTCTCGCCACGCCCGTGCCCAGTGATTTCCACACGGGGAGGCAGGAGCCACGGGGGGTTTAAGAAGCCGTAAGCCCAGGTGCCGAGTCCATGAGGTGGGCCAGCTCCCCCGGCTGCGGACAGATGCTGACAACTCGGTGCACAGCCACCGCCCTTTGCAGAAGAGAGGGCAGGGAGGCGGCACGGGACCCCGGCGCGAGAGCGAGCGTACCTGCTGCTGCGGTTTCCTCCCCGTCCACACGCCAGCAAAACACAGCGGAGCCGCGGCCTCCCCGGCCTCTGTGGAGGTTCTGACTCTGTGAGGCCCGAAACGGAGAGGAAAGCAGAATGATCTGTACTTGTGCTGTGTGAGTCTTCCTGCGAGTATGTGCTCAATGTGAGCCGCCACAACAGAAGCGCCGTCCGATAATTATTTCCTGATGTTATGTTTTGATACCCGTTCACCCCACACAGTAATGAGCTGTGGCTGCTCAAAACCCTGAGAGGGCATTTGGAGACCTGGAGGACCAGAAGGGAAACAGACAAGAATACATTTGAGGAAGGATCTGGAGTGCTGGCCAGGCGACCTCCGCCATGGCCTCGAGGAACACGGGTTTGCGCGTCTTCTTGGGGCCGAAGACAGGAGGCCGGGGGACGTCAGGTAGCAGCTACGGTTGAATCCACCCGGCGGGGTGTCCGCCTCCTACAGAGTCATCCCAGAAGTCGTTTAGGGCAATGCGAATGCTCCGAAATAACCTTGTGTTAGAGTCTCTTTCTGGATTTGTCAACTTCCTACGGCATTTATTTTATGAGAAGTACGCACACCACACGTCTGAATCAGCTCCCCGAAAGGGAAGCAGTTTAGGCACCCAGTGTCTATTTAGAAAGCCAGCGTTCTATTTAGCCCATTGCCCAGACTAAATTGTTTTTAGGCCTTTAGTTTTATATGCCATTTCTCTTTACAAAGACGTGTTTGCATGGGACGCAATTACAATCCTTTCTAAGTTGTTTGTGCGGGGAAAATGAATTGCTGCCTTTTTATTTCAATGTAAATAAAATGAGCTGTAATAACCCCCAATTAGCACATTAAAATAAGGTGAAGATTTGTTTTTTATCATTTCATTGTAGAGGGGGAAAAAAAAGCCAGCAATGAGAACCTTATATTAGTGACAAAAACAAAACCAGTTGTTTGCCTTGAAGAGCAGGGAAAATCTAATTTAAAACTCTCTGCGAATCTTTGATAATTAATTTCACACCAAACGCGCCATTAGAAGGTCTATAAAACATCTGATAGCTTAAAAAAGAAGACAAACCAATAATTTTCCCCCTAAACAAGAATGTCAACAATAAAAATTTAATATGCATAATGAAATTAGGAGGAGAGCAAAGCCAGACCGCAAGTTCTGTCTGGCTTTCCTTCTTGCGAAGTTGGTGACTTACGGAATGAACTTGAACTTCATCAAGTGAAGGGAATAATGGAGACCTTTTGGATGATAAAACCCACCAAAAAGCAAATGAACAATGAGAAACATCAGCGAGGGTGGGTGGGTGGGTGGGGGCACCCGTGTACACACATGCAAGCGTGCGTGTGCGTGTGTGAGGGTATGCATGCAGACTGTTGTTTGGATGTAGGAATGAGGAGCTGGGAGGTATGCGTCGGACACTTCTTGGGGCGAGTGCCAGCACACGTAAGTAAGAAATCAGAGGCAGGCAACTGCTCTGTGTCCACATCTGTATGTTAGATTAATCTATTAGACTCATTAGACTGTAGGCACCATTTAATACACCACTAGGTAAATTCGTCTCCCACGGAAAAATGTTGGCTCTAAAGTATGCATAAGGCGGGATAAACACACTGCCACACACACACACACACAGACACACACACACACACACACACACACAGACACACACACACTCATGGTTTAATGTTAAACTTTTTTGCCTCTCTACAAAAACTGAGGCAAAGCGAAATGACTGCTCAGGTTTGCTGAGAACACAAAAACTCTGTCCGGCGGGATTTCCCCGTTTAGCTGTGGCCATCCGTGCAACGTCTGGTCCGAGGGTCTCCCTTGCGGCCGTGCTCGTGTCTGGTGGACCGAGCACAGGTGCCTGGTTAGCCTGAGCGTCTCCTTATCTGCGCTCGTCCCAGGATCTCGAGAGGCGCCTGTAGCTGCCTGCGATGGAAGGTGGTCATTCCTGACGGTGCTGTTCTTGCAAAGATCTTGCTCCACAACCGAGCCACCTCTGAAGGCAGACGGCTGAGCTGCAGTGGGAGGAGCCCAGGGTTTGAAATGAGGAGACATTCGTGCCAAACTCCTTTCTCCCAATTCCCGGATGCAGGTCCAAGGACAGAGATCCACGAGGGGATGAGGGCTCTGTGTGTGCAAGCCTCAGGCACTGACTGGCCGAGGGGGGCCCCTCCCTGCAAAGAGAGCTCGCGGGAGTGTTTGCAGGGGGGAACTAAAGAGAAAGTCTCAGAACGGACAGGACATGGGGCCGCCAGGGAGCAGGAGGAGGAACCGATGACGGTAGCTCCGTGGTGCCTCTCACTGGGATGGGTGTCCCCTCCGTTGTGTTAGTTTTGTGTTGCCTTGTGTCAGTCGAACATGAGAATTTCTGGGAGAGAGAGAACGCTGGTCTTAGTTGGGCCCCAATGCCTGCCTCACCCAAGGGAAACTGAGGCTCCTGAGTGACAGCTTCATAGGATGGTGTAGACGGAGTGGCATTCACCCTGTCGCCCTGCTGAGCCTCCTGCAGGTCACTGGCTCTGTGCCTGGGTCAATCCAACCTGTGGTCGGTTCCCAGGGCTGCCCTGCCTGGGTTGACCCGTCAGTAACACCTGTCCTGGAGGGTCCTGCCCACTGGCTGTGCCTCTCCCAGCCCTGGACAAAGGGATCCGGTCATGTTCTCCCCACCTCCCTGCGACCGCAGGACACGCCCCTGCTGCACCTCCCGGACACCACACGGCTCCTCTGCAGGTGCCCGCTCCTGCCTCTGCCTCTGGTTTCCTCCCGGCACGAGAGCAGGTTGGGCCCCCCTCACGCCACAGCTGGTTCCCAACGAGCGCGGAATAAAAGCTCCAGGACTCGCCGCGCCCCAGGGGGCCCCAGCCCCTTGCTCTCTGACCGCCCTTCTGTCTGACCCCACCCCTGCCTGGCACCCTCCACCCCTGGCGCCGCCCGGGCCACAGAGCAGGCATTCATTGCATGTCACCTCGTCCACCAGCTCACTTGCCAGGCGAACAGAGGGGAGAGGTGATCGGCGAGTTCCGTCCACGTTATTTTACCTGAATGCATTCTGAAAGGAAATGTCCCGCGTCACATGACTGGCTAAGGCCAACGTGTCCCCACCGTGCGGCCCCTGTGGGCTCGGCCCATTCTATCCGGGGGACGCTGAGCAGCAAGGTGAGAGCCTGTGACTTTGCAAAGTCGCCTCCGCCGCCTCTCCCGGGCTGCGTGCCGCCAGTGCGTGCCGGGCTCTCTGCCCTGAACGCTGCCATGCCGGGCACCGGACACGCGATAAACTACTTAACCCTTGTCATCCCCGGGCGAGTCTCCTGCAGCTGCTGGGACCGACCCCACACACTCTGGAGGCCGCGCATTCGAGGGGCCACAGGGCTGTGCTCATCAGGGGCTCCGGGGAGGCTCCTTCCTGCCTCTGGCAGCTCCCGTCCTTGGCCCGCGGCCGGGTCGCTCCCGTCTCCGCCCTGCCTTCTCCTCTGCGTGCCTCCTGCAGGGACTCCTGAGTGGCCGCAGGGCCCCGGGGATAAGTAAGCCCAGGCGATTTCATCCTGAGAGCCCGAGCCTCTTCCGTCCACAGGGACCCTCTTTCCAACTGCAGCGACGACATTCGGGGTTTCGACGCGGGTGTCTTTGGAGCAGGGGCATTTTCGGTCGAGCACAACCCGGTCGGACAGTCACGGTAGTTCCCTGCACGCTGGCCGGGAGGCGGAGTCCTGGAGCAGCTGGGTAACCCGAGACCGCACAGCCAGTGTTTGCCCGGCCACTCTTCCACGCCCCTCTCCGGAGCCACCCTTGGGAGAAAGCAAGTCCCACGGGGAGGCCCACAGCCTCCACCTCGAGTCCCATCCGCATCGATGGCATTGAAATTTCACCCAGGGTCTCCGAACCCGACAGCCAGGTAAGGGTGTAAACTAGTGACGCCCAGGCCCCCAGGCCCTGAGCAGTGACACTCCAGAGGCCGTGCGCCATAGCTCCTGTCTACCCCATCCACCTCCTTCCTCCCCCGCCGCGCAGGCGTTGTCAAGATACCCGAGGTCAGAGCAGGGTGAGCACCGGCGAGCAGAGGAGGCCAGGCCAGACAAGGCTCTTTTCTCGGCCGCCGGCGGAACCCACGCCCGGGAGCTCTGGGCCGCGCCGTCTCCTGAGCGGACGCTGCCAAGCAGAGGCCACGGGAGCTCGGAGGCCAGTTCGAATGTCACCGGCATCTGGGGACGTCCATCCACAAAGCCGTGCTGTTCAACACTAGCTCCAGGCCACCGTCGACACAGAGGCCCTGGCTAAATGTCAGCTCATTTTAGAACCGGGCTGGACGCAGACGCCGCCGAGCTCAAGGCCCTCATTCAGGAGCGGGGCGAGCGCAGCCCGGCTGGCCCTGGCGACCTGGCCTGGAGCAGAGTGAGTCATCCCCCCGCGATGGAGTGCTCCGCGGGTGACCTCGCCGGGGTCGGGCACTTCCTGCCCCCGCTGCATAAAACGCTGGCGGCACATTCGTGCCGTGCCCAGCACGGGGGTGTGTGGCAGACCCACATGCGGAGCAAACCCCCACTTCCTTAACCCTTTGGTGCCCTCCAGGGCTCCTGCTGTCGTCATCTGTGGCCTCCTGGCGTTTCCCGCCCTCAGCCTCAAAGCGGAAAGTGGCTTTAGAGAACTAACCTCGGTCGGCTCCTTGCGGGGACCCGAGCCCCACCAGGGCCACCAGAGCAGCAGCAACGTTGGGCGGTCCGTGGAGGTCTCTTTGCGCACGTCGGTTCCTGCCGCTGTTGAACGGTGTCCTTGGTCTTGCAGGGGACTTCTAGAGAGGAGGACAAAGGGTGTCTGTGCGTGGCAGATCAGTGGGACACATACGTGTGTCAGGTGCACAGGGGGGAGGAGCACTCCCTGTCCTCAGGGGTCTCTGGCCCAGGGGGGAGAAACACCAGCGGACCAGGGTTCCTGTGCTGGGGGGCGGGGGGCAGCACAGAAAGTGCAGTCTGGGAAGGCTTCCTGGAGGAGGTGGCAAGGAGCATGAGGAGTTACTCAGACATAGAATAGGAAGGGACCTCCAGCTAGAAAAAAGCAGTGTGGCCGAGGGCTGGAAGGACCCACGTGTGTGAGCTTCCGGTGGCTGCTATAGCCAGTCACCTCCAGCCGAGTAGCTTGAAACACATATTCTCTTCTCTTGCATTTCTGGACACCCCAAATCAGGTGTCATCAGGGCTGCACCCCCAGAGGCTCTGGGGAGAACCCATCCCTGCCTCTTCCCGTCTCTGGAGCTGCCGGCGTCCCTTGGCTTGTGGCTGCGTGGCTCCAAGCTCTGCCTCCATGGCCATGCTCTCCCCTCCTTGCTGCCCTCTCACGAGGACGCTTGGGGTGGCATTTGGGTCCACTCAGACAACCCAGGGTGATTTCCCTGTTTCAAGATTCTTAAATTAACGCTAGCTTCAGAGACCCTTTCTCCAAGTCGGATAACATTGACAGGTTCCAGGAACTAGATCCTGAGGTCCTGGGGCTCTTGTTCAGCCTCCCACACCGTGACCTGCAGGGAGGGCCCCACCACTGTCCCGGGCAGAATGCACGGGGCCGGGGGACTCTTAGGATGCCCGGGATGCAGCAGGGCCGGTCACAGCGGCCTGGTCTAATCCGCTAAGAAGTCCGGACTTGGGCCCGGTTCCTAAACGCTTAATGAACCAACCGCTCTTACCATGCCATCAGCACTAAGTCTCACCCCCGAGGACAAGCGGAGTTACAATCGAGCCACGGCTCGGAGCCATTCATTTTCTCAGGCATTACCCAGCCACATTCAGTCTTCCGACAGGAAGAGCCGCATTTCTCCCAGGACGGTTTTTTAATCAAAAGGTAATTTTCCCCTGGCTGCCCCCTTCTCCATGCATAATATGGAGATGATTCTCGAGTCCAATACAGCTGGTAGGAATCCCAGCTTCACGGCTTCCTGGTGACGGTCAAGCGATTTAACATCTGGAATGACAAGAGCAGCTTTGGTTGGGCCCCCTGGAATCCCCCCAGTGCCCCAGTTTTCTGTGTCCTGATCCAGGGGCTCAGACTGGCCTGAGCACCCTGTGACCCGGCCAGCTCCCCTGCAGGCTCGAACCCAACCGGGGCCTGGAACATCCCCAGGCACAGACACAGTTGTTGAGGTTGTTGCTAGAAGCGCTCGAGAGAGATCAGACGTGTTGTCCAAACACGGAGAAACCAGCCCCCTTGTTCCGTAAGCCCTCGTAGAAACTCCATAACCCGACCCTCTCTCTGCGGACATGCCTAGGCAGAAACTCCTCTTTCCTCGCCGTCTGTTGTGGGGTTGCACCCTCTGCGTGTAAGTCGCCCTAATAAGGGCTCTGGATGGCTCGCCTGGAATTTAGTGCCTCTTTCCTGGGACTCCCACCCGGCCCTGTACACCAGAAGGGTTTGGGGGCGTCTCCTGCAGGGACCCCCCTGCTGCCGATTTTGGTGCGACTTCCAGCCCGGGCTCAGCAACACGAAGCACCCACGAGGGGCGTGGATGACCCATTCAATCCTCCAGACCACGGGATGGGTAATCCTACCGCAGGACCCCGTTCTGCAGGTGAGGGAGCGGGTGTTCAGAGGGCAGCCACCCCACGTTTGGGAATTGTGGGGAGCAGCTGGGTCTGGGTCTGCTGCTTCCCCGCCAGGCTCTGACACCTGGAAGATGCATCACAACCCAGAGATGTTGCACTGGGGCACAGGGAGCCCCACACCCCACAGCTCAGGAAATAGCAGCTAGAACGGCCGGTTCCCGTGCAGGACTTGGGAGGGGGGCTCTGACACCATTTGGATAGCCCCCCAGGTTTCATTTGCTGTGTCCAAGTGGCGCCGGGAAGGAAATGCCACCCCTCGGGCCTTTAAGCTCAGAGTGTGCTGCCACCTTCCCTTGTCTCCATGTCTCTCTTCTGAGCTCAGGCGTGGCAGCCGGGTGACGCGGAGGCCCCCCGCCCGGGCTCCCAGGCTCCTCCGGAGACAGGCAGAAGGGTCTTCCGGCTGCGAAATTAGACTAAAGAGATGCTGTCCCTTGAACTTAATTGCATCTCTGCCAGTGATTCAGAAACCATCATTTGCACACACATTTCTGAAAGGCTTTTCAAAGAATTTTAAACCCTCCATTTAAAATTCTCATTACGGCAGGAAATGGTCCCTTTGAGGCCCACCGGTTTTCTCTTTGGTCTCACAGTCCCTGGAGGTGCAGATTTCAATTTAGAGCTTCCCGCGTGGAAACCGCGCAGGGGCTCGGGGGTCCTGCGGCTCACCGGCCCCGCAGCCGGCAGGCGCACTCGTTTCCAAGTCCTGCGAGCGCGAGAAAACATCCGTCAAACTTCCGCAGCGTGACGGGTCCTCGCTGCTGGGATTCAATGCAACAGGTAGACAGAATTACTTTGAATGCATATTCATTGGCCGATCTCTGTTTGCTGGAGAACATTAGTACAATTGGTAACAAACTTTCTGCTGATTTATACGAGTACCTACAAAACCCGAGGGCCCCACGCTTCCCAAACCGTGATTGCATTTCTCGGGAGAATCTCACTTTCAAATGATCTTGTTAGATATTGTTAGAAATTGATACATTTGCATAGCATGAATGTTAAAACTCAGAGAATACTCAGCCGCCAATTAGAGCCACTGAGTCTCTCCCTAATTAATTAGTCACGGAAGAGCAGCTCCAGGTGCTTTTTCTGGAGCTGAGCGTTAGCCAAAGCCTTTGTATTTATTAATCCTGACGACCCCCCGCCCCCCCCAGGCAGAGTCAGCAAGTGCGGGGCTCCTCCAAGGTGACGGGAAACCCAGGACACTTTGGGACTCGAAACTGCACGGAGTGGTGAATCCTTTGGACAGCCGAATACATTATGTGCAGTTCTGTCTTTACTTCTTGACACGTTAAGCTTCAGAAATTGCTCGGGGCCCAGAAAAATCTAGCATTTATAAGCCTCTGGGTGACGCTTTTCTCGAGTAATCAATCCTGTAAGTTTTCTGCCGTGAGCCCTTACTGCATACACGTGGCACCCACAGCCCTGCAGACAGACGGACAGACGGACGGGTGGAGGGACCCCCTCTGTGAGTCCCTGCAGGAAATGTGCTCTTCTGGGCCACAGAGATGGTGGTGCCTCTACGGTCCAGAACGGCAGGGCCAGCTTGGGAGAGAAGCTCCTAGAAGAAAGAGGCAAGAAAACAAACTGTCCTTTGCCCAAATCCTCTGGGAAACGAAGCTGGTAAAATAGCAGAGCGTCTTGCAAAGGTCACAGATAGTGTCTGTAGACTCCAGTACCTTGGAGGACGTTGAAGATCCTGGTGTCTACAAGTGGAGTAGTATGTGGTGGAGGAAACAGCGCAGGACCCGTGCTCGCAGTGGGGTCTGCCGTGCAGGGTGACAGCAATCCCTATATGCCCCCGGCGGGCCCCAGCCCCAGCTCCCGGCCCGCCCGTGCGTCGCGGTCTGGCCGCCGGCAGGAGCAGGGCCCTGCAACACCCGGGACCTCTGCCCTCCCTACAGCTGCACCCCCCACACCTGTCAAACCCCTACGTTGAGGTGCCGCTTTTGACTTCCTCTTGCAGTTGGAGCCTCTCCCTGTGGGGACAGCCCTACCTCCCAGCAGGCTCTGATGTCTGGGACTTTGGTCCAGGCTTAATTTGCCTGTTTGGGTAAGAGGAGTGTTGAGCAGATGGACTAATTGGGCACTGCCTCCCGGAGACCCGGATTATAAATGACCTGTCCCCACCAGCTAAACCTGCCACTGCCAGCCCCAGCAGCCCGTCACCGATCCCACCACAACGCCACCATTAGTGGCTCCAGCCCGGAGCTAGCCAGTTTGGAGAGTTTAAAGTTCATTAAGAGTTTAAATAAATCCATTCATTTAGGTTTACCTTAAAGAGTTTCCTGTAATCACTTTCATTACATTTCTTAATGGGTTTGGGAGGGATAGTAATTAGGAAGAATTTGTTTCAGCCGGGGGGTGCTTTCGCAGCTCTGCACAGATATGTCACCCTGTCACACTCCCCGCGGCCTGGAAGTGACTCAGGCCCAGGCCTCGGCCCCAGCTGTGAATCACAGCCTGCAGAGAAGGCATGAAGCGTGGACTTCCAGAGAGCCCGGGACAGAAGGCCCCGCCGGCCAGAGCAAGAGGAGCAAGAGGGGAGAATGCTTCTGCTCGGCCCCAGGATGATGCTTTTTTTTTTTTTTTTTTTTTTTTACAGAGATTCACTTTCAACACGAGTCCCAAGGACTCGGTACCCTTGTCTGGCATCGTCTCTGTGCCGACTGCCTCCCAAACCTACCCCTCGCCCACAAAGCTCTGAAACTCAGCTCAAAAGCTTCTGTTAGGGTTTCCGATGACGGATGGTGACACCGGGTAATTGCTCCACACGTGGCCTGCCCGTAGGAAGACACAGTCGGTAACATTATAATGCGGTTAGTTTAGACATTTCATTAGATAGAATGTTGCCGATGGAGTTCAGGGCCACGCGTGCTTCTGTAATATCATAATGGATAAGGCCTGATCTTAAATGTACTGCAATAAAAACCCACGTGTCATGAATTTCGCCGTTGAAACAGATAGATTCTTATTAGTTTAGACTTCCTGGGCGTTGAATAATTTGTGTCACAAACTAGTTTCTAATAGAATCTGCAAATACAATTTCAAACAGGGAGGAGGGCCTGTGGTGCAGAGTGGAAATTTCCTGAGCTTCTTGCCTTGGGGGGTTTGACTTTAGGCTTTCCCAGTGGTGACTTGAGATACTTTGGTTTCCTTTCCAACTGGAAAAGAAAGCTGCTCTGTAGCAACCACCAGCAGGTCCCCTGGGTGCCCGTAGGGTGTAGACCCATGGGCCACAGGACCTCAGCCTCGGGGTGGGGTCCCCATCCTGTGCTCTGGTTCACTGAATCCTCAGCATCTTCAACAGAGCCTGGACGTTTAGGACCAAGGCAGGCTGTATTTCCCTATGCCTGGTTTCGAGGCTCCTCAGGGGAACCCCGACATGTGCTCCCAGGTCCTTAGGGGGCTCTATGCACGCAGCACCCTGTCGCGCCTGGCCCACCTTCCGGAAAGGCCCCGATCCGTGTGTCTGGGGAGCTCCAGATCCGCCGGCCAGCAAGTCTTTCCTGTGCAGAGTCTCTCCGGTTGAGTGCCAGGGAGGGCTGAGCCCTGATCCCTGCGCCAACATTGTCCTGTTGAATTGGGGCCGAGTGGCAAGGAAGTGCAGGCACCGGTGCCCGCCCCTACTCATCCTCATTGCTGCCTAATTTTATCCGAAAGGGAAATGTGACTTGAAAGGTGTTGGGGGTGAGGACCCCCCCCCCAGGGGACGAGGAGAGGACAGCTGGCCCCTGGCTAGGGCAGAGTCTGGCGTGGGAAGCCTTCGGGTCGGCAGTCGGCCCTCTGTGCACCGCACCATCTACCAGGAACTCAGGGCGGTGCCTGGTCTCGGGGGGGAGCTTGGAGCCAGGTTGGGAGCTCTGCAGGGAGAAGGTCGGGTGCTCGGGCAAAGACAGCCTGGGGCCGAGCCTGTGCTGGGGCGGGGCCTGTGCTGGGGCGGGGCCTGTGCTGGGGCGGGGCCTGTGCTGGGGCCGAGCCTGTGCTGGGGCGGAGCCTGTGCTGGGGCGGAGCCTGTGCTGGGGCGGAGCCTTGCTGGGCGGAGCCTGTGCTGGGGCGGAGCCTTGCTGGGGCGGAGCCTGTGCTGGGGCGGAGCCTTGCTGGGGCGGGGCCTGTGCTGGGGCGGGGCCTGTGCTGGGGCCGAGCCTGTGCTGGGGCCGGGCCTGTGCTGGGGCCGGGCCTGTGCTGGGGCGGAGCCTGTGCTGGGGCGGAGCCTGTGCTGGGGCCGAGCCTTGCTGGGGCCGAGCCTGTGCTGGGGCCGGGCCTGTGCTGGGGCGGAGCCTGTGCTGGCGTGGGGATGAGGACCGGGAAGGGCGGCCGAGCCCCTCACAACTCTCCTTTCACTCTTTCTCCACCCGAGTGGCCCCACAGCAAGAGCGCCAGAGGCTCCAGGCATGGGAGGTGGACCTGGGAGGGCACCCTCAGAAGGTCACATAGAGGTCAAAATGGGTAACCGTCTTGCGTTGCTTTGGAATATTTTTTATAGCCTCTGACAATCTGTTATTTCCCCCTTTTGCACGCCACCCACCCCCTCCCCTGAATTTCGATTAAAATTCATGCCTCAGCGCCGCTACTCTGGTCGGAGAGAAGACGGGAGACTCTGCCAAGGAGACCAGTGGTCTGCCCGCGCCCGGCGATCCCGTGATTTAGGGTGATTACGGCCGGGCGGCAATGAATGCATATTAAGCCTGCCTTCAGAGCCTGCAGAACATTTGATTCATAAACAAATTACTTGGAGCCTGTAATACGGGAGAGGGAAATAGCAGCTAATTTAACCAGTGAATCAGGGGCGAGACAGCGCAACGTAGATCATGCCGTCTGCAGGACGGCGCAAGGGAGAAACTGAGGGCGATGACAGGCAGCAGAGAACTCAGAGGGACAGTGCGCGCCGGTCCCCACCCCCACCCCCGCCGGTTGTGGCAGCCCCTGCAGTAGAACATGGCTTTGTCCTCCTCTCCTCTCCTGTGGGGACAAGGACGAGCTGTGGCTGGCGTGGCCTCCACCCCAACAGGACACCTCTCTGTTGAACAGGAAACCAGCCAGCCCCAGCCGGGAGAGCAGGCGGCAGCCACGCCGCGGCCCCGGCAATACCGGGTGTCCCAGAGAAGGCTTGAGTGGTGGAGCCAGCCAGACGCAAGTGTGGGTCCAGGCTCCCTCGCTGTCTGTGCGGACCGTGCCCAGATGACTGGACCCTTCAGCCTCAGTTTCCACTTCTGGAGAGTGCAGGTAATACCTACTAAGTAGAGTCCGTCACTGTTTGCACACTAGAGGCAGCGCAAAGAGCAAGGCCTCCGTGTCCACCTGCATGGCCTTAGCATGCAACAGGGACCTCAGGGGCCCCCAGTTCTCCAGCTGCAAAATGGGTTGACATGAGGATTAAATGACAAATAAGTGGAGGGCCTAGCACGGTGCATAGGAAGCCCACGCTAGGGCTACTGTCTCCTCGTAAACTGACTTACGTGACCAAACGTGGTGCTCGAGGTGCCCAACCCGCTCCCAGGAGGGCTGCTCCAAACCCGCCCTAGATGTCATTGTCTTCTCCCCACGAATCCTGCACCCGGCTCTCACCTCTGGGTGGGCAGTGTGAGCTACACCCTTCTCGGGACGGTTCTCATCCTCCGGTTTTGGGGCGTTCCCAGGCTTTGCTTCAGAGCGCTGCTTGAACCTCCACTTCTGTGCACAGTCTGGGCAGAAAGTTTGAAGTAGCATTTCCCTGAAGGCGGCCCCTGGAGTGGAGTCTGCTAGGGTGACATGTGGGGAAGAAGAAGGGGGCTCTCTCCTGATGGTGACCCTAATCTCACACAGGTGGTCCCTTGACCCCACTGGGGACCTGCCACTTTGCTTGCAGGCTTTGACCTCCCCTCGGGAGCTGAGCAGAGTGAGTGCAGGTAGAGTTCCCTTCCCCCACGTCACCTCTGCCTGGTTGTCACTGTATTTCTTCTGCGTGTGTCTGTGTTCTATCTTTCCCGTGCTGCCCCACCCCCTAACTTCAACGCTGCGTGCCCGGACCGTCCCTTCACTCGAGTGGCTTGGAGAGCCCATGTCTTCTGACTCAGAACCTGTTTCATCCTGGCTGACTCATCGCTTGTTCTCATTTCAAAAGAAGGAGAGGAGGGGAAGGAAAAAAAAAAAAAAAAAAAAAAAAACAAGAGGAAAATCTCACTTCTGGCGATATTATGTAAATGCCCACATGCCGGAAATAGTTTGCACAATTCAGAAGGGCACGCAAAAATGTTCCATCACATTTGCTAAACCTCTAAATCAAAATTTTATGATGCCAAGGAGTTTGCTCAGTCACTAGTCTAGTGGTTTTTATGGGGCTCGTTCTCCTGGCGGGGAAGAGGGAGGTGACGCAGGAGTCGTTAGCCGGGCGGTTTCGGAGGATAAACACACGGACCCGAAACAGGAAAGGCAAATAGTTTGGAGGTGACAGCACCCATGTGGAGCGACGAGCAGAAAGTCACACAGCAAAGCCGCTGTCTGTCAACGCCAACCACGTCAAGGCAGCCGACTCGGGGGGACCACCTGCAAGCAAAGTGGCAGGTCCCCAGTGGGGTCAAGGGACCACCTGTGTGAGATTAGGGTCACCACCAGGAGAGAGCCCCCTTCTTCTCCCCCGCACGTCACCCCGGCAGACTCGGGGGGACCAGTCCCCTGAGACCCCCCCACAAGGGCCGAATTTCGCCGGGCTGCACGGTCCCAGTTTCGGGAGCAGGTGCCCGTAGGAGCGTGGAGGAAAGTCATTCTTGAGATGTAGAGTGGAGCTTTGGGGACGTTCTTCTCTTCTCCCGGGAAACGGAAGATGACTGTGGAAGTCGCTGGTGGTGACTGGGGCAACGCCTGTTGCCAAACGTCCCGTTTCGTGTAGGACTCTGAGCATCTGGGCTTTGGGTCCCGAAGGACAGGTGTGCGCAGCCCGGGCCCTTAGCACATCACCTCAAGCCCTGCCGGGGAAGGGGCCTGGTACTCACCGGCTCAGGACGCCACGTGAGCCGGCATTTAAGAGGGCCATGAGGATGGCTCCCGGGCCTGAGGGCAAATCTGCCCAAAGACCTGCAGCCCTGCAAAATCAGCAGGTGACCGAGAGTGGCGTCACACCGGGTTTCTGAACTCAAGCCCGGTTCTGCGGGTTTCTCATCTGTATCAGTGAATGGGAGACACTGGGACATTCTCTGAAGCCTTAAAACAGCACCAGCCAACACGCCGTGGGCAGCACCTGGCGCCTTCTGATTGCAAAGCACTTGGCTGTGCGGAGAGCTGTGCCTTTATCTTTTTTTTTTTTTTTTTTTTTCCAAGGGTTTTTAAGGTGGATACTTTTATTTTTTTTTATTTTTATTTTTTTTTATTTTGTTAATTGGTAACTATAATTGTTGTTTTTTTTTGTTTTTTTGTTTTTTTTTTTTTTTGGCATATTATGGGGGTACAGATTTTAAGGTTTCAATAAATGCCCATTTCCCCCCCTCCCCCCAAAAGTCTGAGTCTCCATCATGACCATCCCCCAGATGGTGCACATCTCACTCATTATGTATGTATATACCCGCCCCCCTCCCCCCTCCCACCTCCCCAATACCCTATTACTGTAGCACCTGTGTGTCCACTTAGATGCTACTCAGTTAATACCAGTTTGCTGGAGAATATATCTGGTGCTTGTTTTTCCATTCTTGGGATACTTCACTTAGTAGTATGGGTTCCAGCTCTAACCATGAAAATATAAGATGTGCTATATCACCGTTGTTTCTTAGAGCTGAATAGTACTCCATGGTATACATATACCACATTTTATTAATCCATTCTTGGATTGATGGGCACTTGGGCTGTTTCCATAGCCTTGCGATTATGAATTGTGCTGCTACAATGAGATATCACTTAACTCCAGTGAGAATGGCCTTTATCAAAAAGTCTCCAAATAACAAATGCTGGCGTGGTTGTGGAGAGAGAGGAACACTCCTACACTGCTGGTGGAACTGCAAACTAGTTCAACCTCTGTGGAAAGCAATATGGAGATACCTTAAAGCGATACAAGTGAATATACCATTTGATCCAGCAATCCCATTGCTGGGCATCTACCCAAATGATCCAGTGACACTCTTCAAAAAAGACACCTGCACTCGAATGTTTATAGCAGCACAATTCATAATCGCAAGGCTATGGAAACAGCCCAAGTGCTGTGCCTTTATCTTTAAGGGCCACCTCCTCCAGGAAGTCTCCCTGGATGCCCAGCCCTGGCCTGGGGGAGGGAGGGGCCCTCCTCCTGCCACTCCTCTTGCCCCCCAGGCCTCCCCAGACTGGCTCCCCCTGTGAGGCCCCACCTCCCCACGACTTCCTTGAAGACGAGATGCGGTGGCTCTGAGCCCGCTGGTACTAGAGTAGGGGCTCCGCGGAGGGAGCGCGTGAATGCAGAAAGGCACTCCTGGGCGTGGGGCCCTCGACTGCAAGATCTTCTCCAACGGTCTTTGTGAGAAGGTCTCTTGCACAGGACTGGAGACCTGGATCGCACACTCGGTATTTTCCATCCTAGTGACGGCAGCGTCACCACGGAGCCTGCTGCGGAACCTGCGTTTTGCAAACTCCCTACGAGATCTGTGTCGATGACTCTGGACGACAGCGTGGGGGCAGGGGTTGCTGTCACCCCCGCTGCAGACTTGCAGCAGGGGCTGGAGAGGCTGCACCTGTCGCAGGTGGAAACTGGTCCGCCTGACTCCGGGCACCACACTCTGCCTTTCGAGCAGAGTCTGGGCCACATCTGCCTCCCGATCCCGAAATGCTTTGCAAGAGAAAAGGGAGAGAATGAGTCCAGTGGCCACGGAGAAGGTCTAGAATAGTTTCCCCATGCCGTATTTTTGCCTGACATTTCATAAAAGATTAGTGTGTAGGTGTCCAGATATTCATATCGATCTTTGTTCATTCCTGTGGGTAAACAGCTGTTTGAACACAGCACACTTGATTACTTTAATATAGCGATGGAAGGAGGAGAACGTTAGCAATATAGCAATGGAAGGAGGACAAAGACCCCCGTTGCATCTTTGTCTGGTAGCTACAGAGGGCCTGGGGCTAAGCAGTGCCGTCAGCCGTAGGTGCCAGGGGGTTGGGGGGTTGCAGCTGTCATAAAGCCACATCCGCGAGCCCACGGGCAACCCGATTCCCTGCAGCCACTTCATGCATCTTCAGGCCTCCTCCATGTCCCCAGGGGTGACACGTGAGGCCTGGGAGGCAGTTCAAGTTCATGGCTCCAGCCTCAGAGTGTCTTCTGCTCAGAGCTTCCAGCTGTCTGGGCTGCAGAGAACGTGCTGCCAAAACATCCCTTCTTTGTGGTGTCCCTGGTCACATTAGGGGGCAAGTCATGCCTCCAGCTGCCCTCTGGACCTCCAGGAAGGGACGCGGCTTCTCCCGGATCCCCCCTTTAGGATGGGGGTGTGCAAAGGGGTCCGGGTGTGCAGCACGGGCTCTGGTGGCACAGTGGTTGTCCTCCCCCCGAAGTCCCCCTGTCAGCCTGAGTTTGGCAGCTGTGGGGACCCTGCGGTCAGACTGGGGTGCAAATGGGAAGCCGATTCCCAGCTTGCCGTGCTGGTGTAAGCGGCAGTGTTTACTCCTGTAATCATTCATTCATCGCGCCCGAGCGATTGACAGTCAGCCCCGCTTTGGCAGGGCCGGTCTTGCTGATGTGCGGTGATTAATGCTGAGGGGATTGGCGATTAAGGCCCATTTTCGCCCTGGGTTCCTGGGAAGGACGGCGCTTCGTTCGGGCTCAGTGACAGGCTGTTCCCAGGGGCAGAGGCTGGGGGCGACCCGGGGCTCCCCGCTCTAATTGCTTTCCGGCCTGGTTCTGCTTTAATTGGCTGCCCCCGGTGGTCGAGGCGACCAGAGGCCGCGTCATGTTGGCACCCGAGAATCTCTTAATTTCCAGGGAGACGCAGTATGGCAACTCCCTCCTTAACACTCACTCCCTCCAGCCAAGTGGCAGCTAATTAGCTCGCAGAGCCTGCGTAGCCCTGCCTGCGTCCAGAGGCACGTGCCCGTCCCTGCCGCAGGGGGGCTTTCGTGCTTCCGCTCGCGGGTGCAGCTGCTGCGCCTGCCGGGCAGCTCCTGGCGCAGACTGGGCCGCCCCTGCACCCTGCACCCGGGCTCCAGCACGGCCCCGGCACCGCGTCCTGTTAGCATGAGGTTCCGTGGGCAGATGGACAGATGAGCAGGTGGGTCTCAAAGTGACAGTCTCTCGTGCACGTTGGAGAGGCAGCAGGCGGCTGCCTTGGGGCTCCTTCCCCTCCTGGGTGGGTCCTGGGCAGGCCTTGCTCTGGTGCTGAGCCAGGGAGAACCGCGTCGGGGCTTCCAGTGTTTCTCTTGCCCCTGGGGTCGGAGGGACAGCAAAAGGCCACTCCTCGAATAACTCCCGATAACTTTGAAGCCGTTCGCTCCTCACAGTCAACATCCGGCCTCGGGAAGGAGTATATTATTAATATACCAAAGCACTTTCCTGACTCCGCCCAGGTGCCAGCCACTGGAGAGGCAGGTAGAACGCGGTGGCCGGAGCCACGTGTGTCTCGGGGATAGCCCCAGCGCGGCAGGGCGGCGAGGACTCGCGGCAACTGCATCGGGCAGGTAAACGCAGGGACAGGCTGGGACTGGAACCGCCCTCCGAAGAAACTGCGGGAATGAACGCCGCTCGCGCCGTGTCCTGACCGCCCACGCCGTCACCCCCCCCACACACACACACGGAGCTGCTGAGCAGACTTGGCAGGTGACCAGGTGATGAGTGCACTAAGCACGAAGCCCGTGTCCGGCAGCGCCCGAGCGTCTGTGACACAAAAGCTCTTCTACATGATTTTCCAGGCTGCCTGGAATCTCACAGCAGCTCCCGAGGGCTGAGCATCTGTATTTTTTCTGGATCCTTGGTGAAAAGGATGAAAATGTTATTTCTAACGTAGGGTGCTCTCCAGAAGAAAGGATCAAGCAATGCCATCCTCCCCGGCTGGGCTCCGTGGCTGGGGGCGGGAGAGAAAGTGGGCAAGGTTCTTTCCCAGCCGGTTGTCCCGGCTCATGCCCGTCGTCCCGGCCCCCGACTTTTATCCGCATACGTCCCAGTGAGAACGTCTTGCTTTCAGAGGAACTTAGTCCCTCTCGAAGACTCAAAGCATCTGCACGACCAACGTTCCTGAGCCGACAGCTTCGAGAGCCAGCGTGCTGGATGCCCTGTTGTCGGGGAAGCGCCAGGCACGGTGCCGGGGCCACAGGCGGGACCCAGGGCATCTCTGGTCCTTCCACTTCAGCAGTCCTGTCCCCGCAGGGGGTGCGGGCAGGTGTGCACCTGGCTGCGGCAGCTTATGCAGGAGATTCGGACGTGTGAAAATGGCCCGTGGGCAGGGGCACAAAACGAGACAGTATCGAGTGTGAAAGATGCAGAAGAGAACGGGAAGCCTCGGCAGACCCCGGCTGCGGGGGGCCAGGTGCAGGGCGGGCTGGGTGGAGAAGACGTGCACAAGGACGGGCTGCGGTCAGGCCTCTGCGAGGGAAGGGCGGGCGGGTGTCTGGGCAGCGGAGGAAGGAGCCGGCCTGGCTGGGCAGGGCAGCCGGGAGGAGGGTCAGACCCTCAGTGAGAAGCCCCGTGGTCCGGGGCACCGAGTGCTTCGGTGGAAGGGTTTCTAGGGGAGCTCACCTGACAGCTGGGGTCAAGAGAGCCTGGGGGTGGGAAACAGCTGGCAGCGCCCTCTGTGGGGACAAGGAATGACGCGTTAGTCTCACCTGCCACCTTGTCGCTTGCATGTTCCCTGGAAAACACCCGTGGCCGGAGGCTGGAGGAGACGCTTTTGGGCTGACCTCTTAGTACAACTGCTGTCTGTCCGTCAGCTGCAAGACGACAGCGCCCACGGTGGGCAGAGGCGAACACACGGTCCCCGAGGCCCCAGGAGGGGCGGTGTGTGGGGAGGTGGGGCAGGTGGAATTGGGAGGAGTCACCCTGGAGAGTTTGGGGTCAGAGTCTCCGCGCGGGAGAAGCCGGGATGGGCTGGCCCCGTGGGGGCTCGTGGGACCCTAGTGGGGCCGGTTGTTTTACCCCAGACTGGTCTGGGGTGTTTGGGCAATTGGAGGACGGGGCTCCCTTCTGCCCTGACGTGGGTTTGCTTGTTTCTGATATAAATTGCTCACTCTACAGTTTCCTTATTTTTCTAAAGCAAATCAAATCTGGTCTGACCCTCCAGTAGACAGGAAGTCAGGTCCGTTACAACGAGGGCCTGATGCTTCCTGCTGCCAGGACTCTGGGGTGGCCTGGACTCTGTCCTTCTGTTTAGTGGGATGGCAGCCCCCTCCCCCCACGTCCCATCTCTGTCTCCTTCTGTCTTCCTGTCCCTGACCTTCTCCTCCCCTCCCCTCTTCCCTCGCTCTCTGTTCTTTCTGTCTCCATCTCTGTCTCTCTCTCACTGCTTCCCCACAGGGGCTGCTGCGAAGTCGACTCAGGGGGACCCTCCCCACAGACCTCAGGCTGGACCCCCCACACCTGCACGGCCCAAGGCAGAATAACGGCCACTGAGGTGGCCACGCCCTGCCCTTGGAACCTGTGAATCTGCCACGTTACATGGCAAGAGGGGCTTTGCCGATGAAATTAAGGTTAAGGACTTTAAAATGTGGGCATTGCCCTGGTGTATCTGGTGGCCCGTGGGATCCCACAGACCCTCAAGCACAGAATAGGAAGGCAGGGAGTCATCAGAGATGAGCAGCACATAAGGAAAGAGGAGGAAATGGAACTGAAGCGTGAGAGGGGCCTGACCTGGAGTTGGGGGCCACAAGCCAAGGAGTGACAGCACCTTCTAGAAGCACAGAGCAGCCCCCAGATGACAGCCAGCAAGGAAACAGGGGCCTCGGTCCTGCCACCCGAGGAACTGCTTCTGCTGGAATGAGCAAGGGCATAGCTTCTCAGAATCCCGGAGCTTCCAGAGGGAAACGGCCCTGCCCCTCCCTCTACGTTGGCCGGTGGGGCACGTGCCGCACTTCTGACCTCCAGAGCCGCGAGATAACACATGCGTGTCGCCTAAGCCTGGAAGTTTGTGGACAATTCCACAGGGATGCAGGCAGCTGTCCTCACCCCCTGCCCTCTGGACTGGACTCGTCACTCACTGACCCACCCCCCTACTGCTCCCCTGGCTTCCCAGGACCTGCACCCCCGCGTGAGGCCACAGCTTTGTCACCTTCCACACACCAAGCACTATGACCCAGTTTTCTCCCGTAGGAACCAAATCAGGCTGCCTGTTAGACCATCTGTCCATCTGTCCATCCACTCATCTATTCATTAATTCATCCATCCATCCATCTATCCACTCATCCATCCATCCATTCATCCACTCATCCATCTATCTATCTATACATCCATCCACCCATTCATCCACTCATCCATCTATCTATACATCCAGCCAGCCAGCCACCCAGTCCACCTATTCATTTGTCCATCCACTCATCCAACTGCCCATCCACTCATCTGTCCATCTATTTATCCATCTATTCAACCACCCACCCATCCATCCATCCACTCATCCATCCATCCACCCGCCCATCCAACTACCCACTTATCCACCTATTCATCTATACATTCATCCATCCACCCACTCACCCATCTATCCATCCATCTATCTATCTATTCACACACACATCCAACTACCTACCTATCCACCCATCCACCTATCTATCCATTCATCCACCCATCCGTCTATCCATCCATCCACCATCCATCCATTTGTCCCTTCACCCAACTATTCATTTGCCCATCAAGCCACTCCTGTGTGTCAGACACCATTGGAGATACTGGAGATTCAGCGTGAATCAAATACCTGCCTCCACAGGTATTTGATCGAAGAGGACCACACAAACAACGATTGAGTAATTAGGCAATGTGTCTGGCCCAGTGAGACAGCGGTGGGTGCAAGGAGGAGAAGATTGGTGAACAGAGCAGGGCAGGGCCCTCCTTGGAAGGTGGAGGTTGGTCTTCAGGTGAAGTGAGGGAGCCAGCATGTGGGCATTTGGGGACGTGGCGACGGTCTCTGGCAGGTGCTGCACTCGGCACAAAGCACAGCTGGGAACAGAACTAAGGCCCTGCCTCGTGCGGCTCTCATGCCAGCTCCTCCCGGGCAGGTGCACTCTCTGCCACCAGGAGTGCAGGAAGGATAACTGCGGTGGGTCAAATGGTGCCCTGTGATGCTCGAAGGACAAGGCCAGAGAGTGGCCCGTCCTTGCCTGGGGACCACGACCACTGAGGCCCCTTTCCGAGCATGGAGAAGAGTCCTCCACAGGTGGCTGGTCAAGGACAACGGGACCAGACACCTTGAGTGTTAGAGCTCAGGGGTGCTGCAGCAGGCTGGATGGTGGCTCCAGGCAGGTCTGCCCACATCCTGGTCCCAGCAGCTGCAGCTGTGACCTTACTCAGAAAAAGGGTCTTGCAGATGTAACTGAAATAAAGATCTGGAGATGAGAGCATCCTGATTACCTGGTTGTGGCCCCTAAATCCAATGACACACGGGAAATAAAAAGGCCATGTGACGATGATGATGGAGGAGAGATTGGACTGATGTGGCCACAAGCCCAGGGAAGCCCGGGTGCCATGAGGCTGGAAGAGGCAGGAAGGATCCTCCGCTAGGGCCTTCAGAGGGAGCATGGCTCTGCCGACACCCGACTGTGTGTTTCCGGCCTCCAGAACGTCTCACAGAAAGAGTCTCTGCTGTTTGAAGCTACCTGGTTTGCAGTCTTTGGTTACGGCAGCCCTGGAAGATCCTTAATGGAGGCACAAATCCCAAACTCGTGGCGTCAGAACCCCTGGGCAGCCTTGAGATGCATACTCTTGGGCCCACTGCTGAGCAAGTGAACTAAGCATCCCTGATTTTAAAAGCTCCCCTGATGATTCCCCCATAGCCGGTTCAGGGGCCTGTGTTTGAGAACCACTTTCAGTTCAATTTCCTTATTTCACAGACAGAAAAACCGAGTCTCCTTTCCAGCCCCCAGCCGGTTAGCAGATCGGGGTCCTGGGCCCAGCTCTGCCACTGGCTCCTGATGTGGGCCTCTTCGGTGAGCGGCAGGCGAAGGGCCCCCAGCTGTGGTTCAGGGCTTGGCCGGGCTCACACCCTGGTACCACCTCCCTGCTTGTCCTGGACGCCAGGCCCAGAGCTGGGCCCAGGCGTCCTGGGGACCGGCAGCCTCGTTTTCAAGGCTGGTGCCCCTGGTGGGCACTCCCATGCTTTTCACTCCTCGCCCCCTTGCCTGAGGCTCCTGCCTTTTGGGAAAACCCCACATGGGTACCAACTTCTGCCGTGTCTTAGTTTGCACAACTCAGCCTGAAAGGGTCATGATGCACTGTATTTCCAGGGAGGTCTGGGAGGACAGCGTACCATCAGCTCCGCTTTCCTCATTAGAATAGTGAAATAGACCCACAGAACCTTAAGGACAGCAAGAACAGCCTCGTGCAACCCAAGTGTCGGTCCCTTGGCCCTCCTGTCCCCTACAGCAGAAGAAAGACCTCAGACCCCCGGACATGGCCAGCCCTGGAGCCCTGAGAAGCAGCATCAGCATCAGGAATATAATTGCTATGTCAATATTACTACTACCATTTAGTTAAATTAAATCTATTCTTCAACTATTTCGTAAGAAATCAATATATGGCACATGTATCTCTCTTTGTCTTGTCTTATTCTTCTCTATCTTGTAACATTTTAATGCTTCTGTATAATTCAGACAGGAAATAAAAAATGAAAGCTGCCAGGATTAATTTGTCACGGATCAATTTTCTTGTATTTGGGACAATCGCTAATATGTCGCAGCCCATCCACCGTCGTGCGCTGAGGTTGTCATAATGGACTTTGGTCGATGCGGCTTTTGATGGTAAAATGTACCCTCGGTGACCTTCCTGTAGTCTCCCCTGTCATCTTGTCTGTGCCCAAGACAGTAAATGGTTGTGATGAGCTATTCTATGTTCTGACACGCACTCTTTAATCTGAAATATGTGTTTGCACCCCTGCAAATCCTGCCGCAAAACGAAAATCACTTTTGCTCATTGATCAGCGACAGCCCTTTCCCGACAGCCCCGAGCTGGGAGCGGGGCAGGTGCGTGTGCGCGGCCTGCGGTGTGACCTGCGCCTCAGTGGCAGGTCAGGGGAATCCGGCAGTTCCCAGTGCGGGGAGGGGGGCCCTGGGGAGGGACACGCGGCAGGCGCTCCGGGGCCACAAAGGGCGGGCCCCGCCACCAAAGCAGGAGGAGCCTCGGAGGCCTGTGGGCCCTAAATTAGGGAGGATTTTACATCTCTCAGTGGAGGAGAGGGCAGCTGGGGCCGAACACGCTGGAATCTTGAAGTGGGCTCTGCGGTTCCACGCTGCTGGGTTCAAATCCCAAACCCAGAGTTCAATAGCATCTTGTTCGCAGCCCCCAGCTCATTAGGCAATGAGGGTACAGGACCCGGCTCCGTCACTGACTCCCGGTGTGGGTCTCTTCAGTGAGCGGCAGGCGAAGGGCCCCCAGCTGTGGTTCAGGGCTTGGCCGGGCTCACACCCTGGTACCACCTCCCTGCTTGTCCTGGACACCAGGCCCAGAGCTGGGCCCAGGCGTCCTGGGGGACCGGCAGCCTCGCTTTCAAGGCTGATGCCCCTGGTGGGCACTCCCACGCTTTTCACTCCTCACCCCTTACCTGAGGCTCCTGCCTTTTGAGAAAACCACACACGGGTACCAACTTCTGCCGTGTCTTAGTTTGCACAACTCAGCCTGAAAGGGTCATGATGCGCTATACGTCCAGTGAGTTCTGGGAGGACAGCGTACCAATGACTCCACTTTACTCATTAGAACAGTGAAACAGACCCACAGAATCTTAAGGACAATAAGGACAGCCTCGTGCAACTCCAGTGTCTGTGCCTTGGCCCTACGGTCCCCTATGGTGGAAGGAAGACCGCAGATCCCTGGACAGGGCCAGCTTGGAGCCCTGAGAAGCAGTGTGGCCCTCAGTGCCATGATTACTATGCTTTAAGCCCTGGCCTCATCGTCTGAAAATGGAGAAGATAACGGAAGCCTATTGGCAGAGCTGGGTGAGGCTTGAAAAGGTAATTCACACGACACTGAGTGCGACACCTGCTGCGTATGGGGGGGACCCTCAGTGTACGTCAGCCGCTGCTGTCGTCATTTTCAGCAAGACTGTCACCATCATCGCCACTGCCTGCACTGTCTGCAGACCCCAGTCTCCCCAAACTAGCTCGGCACCCTGCTCAGCCTCATGTGCGGGGCCCGTTCCTGCCCCCGTTGGGTTTGAGAGATGGGTCCCCGCGGTTCAGGCAACTTGTGGCAAAAGAGAGGAGGGTCCCACGGCCTCCCCAGCTTTACCTGGGGCCCAGGTATCAGGTGCAATGTGCCCCGGGGCTCCGAGCACCTCGGGTGGAGAACTGTGGGCTCCTGTGGTCCAGCTGAGCGCATAACAGCTAACCGGTCCAGATAGATGACTCCCCGCCACCCCACCCCGTTCCCGCCCGCCCCTCATCAGCCCGCCGTCTCACGGAGCAGAGCTCGCCGACTCCTTTCTTTCCCGGTTTCTAAACCGCTTTACACGGCGGGCCAGGTGAGCCACCAATCCTCCTCCGCTTTCCTCCTCCTCGGTGGTTTTCTTAGCATTTCTCGGTGCAGCTGTCTTTAAAGCTGAGTGAAGGGGCGGCCCTACGCAGCCCAAAATGCATCCTCAGCTCTTCTCTGGGCCACGGCACGGTTTAATTCATTTCACTCCACCGTGTCCTGCCAGCGAAGCTGACTCTGCCTCTATTTCCCTCTGGCAAGAGCCAGAAAAGGGATCAAAGTAGACAAAGCCGTTGCTCCAAGACCAGGCCAGGCACGTGGACAAAATCAGGTCACGCGTGGTGCGTGCCTCCTTTTCCAGCGGAGGCTGTGCCCAGAGTGTCATTCGCATACATGTGACCGAGAAAGGGCTCCCGGGGCTTCCTCCAGCGCAGGACCAATTTTCGTCAATGTTCTCTGGGGACTTGAGAAGAAAGTGTTCCCTCGACTTTCTGGGTACAGGCTTTCACACATGCTCAATATATCGTACTTGCCAATGATGTTATTTAATTCTTTCACACCTTTAGGAGTTTGGCTTGCTTTATCCATAATTTAGAGAGGGTATAGACATCGCCCAATAAAATAGTGGATTTTTCCGTTTCTCCCTATATAATTCTATCAAGCATTGCTTTATATATATCTTGAGGCAATTTTTTTTTTATGTAAGTACAAATTGGAATTTTTATATCTGCCTGGGAAATTGAACAATGTATTATAATGTAGTGGCTCTTTTCCTATTAATGCTGATTTTTACTATAGGCCATTTTTGTCTGATATTAACGTAGCTACCCTGCATTCTGTTGGTTGTTAATTACACAGTCTAACTTTTCCCATCCCTTTATATCCAGATGTGTGTCCTACTTTTAAGGTGGGTTTCTTATAAACAGCAAAATGTTGGATTTCGTTTTCTAATTGGGTCTCACAATCTCTGTCTTAAATTGGCAAGTTTAGTCCATTTATGTTTATTGTGTATACAGATATATTGCATTTGTTTCTACCATCTTGCTTTTTTGCTACCTGTCTTCTTTTACTATCTCCCCTCCTGTCATGTCCCTCTTTTATTTAATGGAATGAGTTTTTTTTCTAGTCTTGTGATGTTGAGGAAGTTATCCAAGTTCTTAGTACCACAAATTATAAAAGTAAAGGTATTAACAGTAGCCTATACCAGAGAACATTGTCCGGATTAAATTAGTTACTATGTGTATAGTTATAGAACAGCACCTGGCATAATCCCGTATTTGTGCTGCTGATAATTTCCTATTCCTTTCTTCCCTTCTTCTGGCTTAGAATTTATACAATTCTTATAATCTTTTACTGATCATTTTTTTTTTGGAAATTCACCATGAATTCTTAACAAAGTTTAAGGCAACATCACAACCCTCTTTGAATCAACACAAGAACCTTAAAATCATATCCCTTCTCACTTTAGTGTTCCTGTCCACAATTTTAGGTTTGTCTCTTTAAACCTCCCATGAATTTGAAACATTGTTGTTATGTTATGCAAATGTCTTGTGTTAAAAATAAACAAATACCAACTCTGTGCCAGGTATGGTTCTGGACTCCGGAGGTATATAAAATGTCTAGATTTACCCAATGTCTTTGTTCATGTCTTTCCTAGCATCTCATACCTCCTTCCTGGAGTCATTTTTCTTCTCTGTAAAGCATGCTATTAATTACTTAGTCTTAATGACTAACCTTTAGATTAGGTGGAAGGATAATAAATTCACTCTACTTTTATTGATCTAAAATATCTTTATTTTGCCCTTGTTTCTAAAATATAAATTTGCTGCATTCATAATTCTAGTCTAACATTTATTTTCTCTCAAGAGTTTGAAAATATTATGCTACTTTTATGTAGTTTTTTATTTTGGCTTTTGAGATCTTTTATGCCAAACTAATTGTCATCTCTTTGCAGGTGATCTTTCTTTCTGTATACTTCTTTTAGGTTGCTGAACCCCTTCTGTGTTCTGCAATGTTACTACAGTGTGATATAACGATAGGCTTCCTTTTACTTATTCTATCGGGGATAGAGCGGTCTTCCTACATCTGTGGCTTGGTACCACTGTATCAATTCAGCAAAATTCTTAGCTATTACTTCTTAAAATATCAACTCTCCTCTTTTATTTTTAAATTTCTTTCTTTTTCTGAATAATGATTCACAGCAAAACATCTCACTCAATTGTCCATACCTTTTGATTTTTCTTATTTTTCTTTTTCTTAATTCTCCATGGTATATTATGGGTTATTGCTTGAAGTCTGTCATCCGGGTCATTAATTCTTTCCTTAGCTGTGTCCGACCTGCTTAGTAACATAGCCGCCAAATTTTCCACTTCAATAATTAGACCTTTCATTTCAAAAATGAGTTCTCTGTTCAAGTCTGCCTGTGGCTGCTTCTTCGTTTTGTAGTTCTATTTTCTTTTCCTTTGAATATTCCTCACGCCATTGTTTTGTATTCTTACTGTGATTACTCTAATATCTAGTTTCCTGGGAGAGTAAAATGGGATACGTTGTCTCTGCTCATGCTTGCTCACGGTGGTTTATTCAGCCTTTGCTGGGCCTGAGTTCATAGAGGTTGACCTTAACTGTAGGTCCCTAAATGGAGAATATTTTCCTCAAAATAAGATTTCCATCCACTCCACCATGAGCCTGGGGAAGCCACCCTCTCGGGGTGACCCTAGCTTCCTTCCACATTCCAAGCTTACCCTGGGACACCAATTTTGCTCCTCTTTGAATTTTGCTCCTTGTTGTTGACTTGTTACCTTGTCTCCCTTGCAAGGAAGCCTTACAGATCACGTGGTTCCCAGTCCGGGGGGTGGGGGGGATGGAGGGGGTTGTTGTTTTCTTTCTCCCATTATAAGGCATCTTAAAGTTTTCCATGCAAGCCCAGCAAGGCAGTAAAAATTATTTTATGCAAGAACCTGTTGTTCTGCAGCAGAAAGGCTCCCCAGGGTGTCTTTCCATTTCTCACTGTCATCATCCTTGATTGAATATTAAAGAGAAATGTAATCATGAGTGTGATGTCACTGACAAGGAAAAAAGTAATGAATCACATTCCAGAGGATTCCAGATGAAGCTTGGCTCTGTCTCCCTCTTGCTCACGCTACTTCATTACGTGTTGTACGTTATCATGGCTTAAAATGGTCCTGTGAGCTCGCAGAATCCACGAGAACATAAACCGCAGAGAGAGAGGGGTTTTTCTCAACTCACCTGCCAGTGTTCCCCATCACATACAATGGCACCCGGGACATAGTAGGTGCCTATTAAGTATCTGTTGCCAACGGGATGGACGCTAGACTGCCTTTTCCAAGCCTGTTGAGAAGTAAACTGCTAATGCACATGAGCCATCCTTCATCACCAACACCGCGCACACACCACGCGCACACAAAAATTGCCGGTACTTGGGGGAAACTGGATATAACGTCAATGTCTTCTTGACACTCAGAACATTTGTTGTTCGATGTCCTTCTTTAGGCTATACATAGCCACCAAAGAGAAGCCACGTTTTGATTGTGTGACACGGTATCCCGAGGCCTGTCTCCATAGCAACGCCTTCCTCAAAGTACTGACGGAGTCGCCCTGTTTTCAAGACTTTCATCTGGAGCGGTGGGTCTCACACCTGAGCGTGCACCAGAGGCACCTGCGAGGCTTGGTAAGCTGCGAACTGCTAGCCTCGTCCCCAGAGTTTCCAATTCAGTAAGTCTGGCGCGGGGGGCAAGAGTCTGTGTGGCTAACGGCTCCCTCCTTGCTGCCGGCCAGCGGCCACGCTTCCAGGACCCCTGGCCCTGGGCTTTCCACACTGGTCCGGGGCGTTCCTGTGCAGCTGTCTGCTTGGCCCACCCCACTCTTCTCTCATTTAAAAGCACCTCCAAGTTGAACTCGGGAAACCTGTGTAAGGACAAGAGGAAAAACCAACATCTGCTGCGTTTTTCTGTCCTTTCCGTCATGGCGGCTCATTCACGTCACCATTTAAAAATCCAGTCAAACGCATGCCCAAACCCACAGGACCAGGCCCTCCCGGAAAATCAACTCAAAAGCAAAGTGCCTGAGCCCGCAAAGGAGAAGCAAGCTTGATGGGTACAAATTGCAAGTCCCCGCATGCAAATGCGTAATAATCGGTTGTTTCAGCGGCACATCTTTTATCCCGTCCCTTCTGGAAGCATGACATCTCCTGCCTTGTTTTATTGGGAAGATTGATGGCCTTGTGCGGGGACACAACAAAGCGCTCGGTGTTCCTTTCCATCCGCTCCTCGTCCCCGAGCACGAGCGCTGGTAATAAATGCAGTGTAAGAGATGGGGGTGTCAGTGTAATTAGTTCTTCAGAAGCAAGATTGCTGGTGATTTATAGAAGGGTGTCCACACGTCCCTTTGTTCTTAACCCGCAGTCAATAGCACGATGAGGAAGCCCAATGGAGATTCATGGACAGACCAATTTAGTTGTCTTACAGACAGAGTATAACATATCAATATAATATTATCAACATCCAGAAAAAGAGGGATATTAGGAAAACCTTCCCTCATTTTTCTTTGATCATTTACTATACCCGGGCCCTGAGACATTAGCTGCTGCTCCCAAACACCGTCATCTCTCTTCTCCTCCTCCTCCTCTTGCCTCCTTTGTTTCCTTCCCCCAAACTGAAGGCTCACCTGCATGGAATACCCCTCCCCCTTGGACACGATCAAGGCATGAATATGTTGCCCATGAACCCTGGGATTCCTTGGAGCCATGATCCACTTATGTGCAGTGCTGCTGAGGGCCACACCAGCCCCTTCACCTGGATGAGATGCAAAGGGTTTTAAACTGCAGCAGGTGGAACCCAGGCTGAAGCCACAGAGAGGACTCCGAGCTCTTCCTCCCTCCCTGGCCCCGTATCTCCTCTCTCCCTGGGTCTGGCATCGGGGATGTTTGAGGCAATTGCAGCCGGGCCCAGAGCGCACCTGAGCTCTGCAGAGACTGAGCTAAGATGAGACGGAACTGGAGAAAATGAAGCATGCATGAGCTTCCCAATTCTCAGACCCCAAGTGAGATCCACCGCCCACCCCGGGTCATCGCAGGGAGGGAGAGTGGGGACGAGAAGAGGGCAAGGTTGGGACAGAGCTGTGGCTGGAGAGGTGGGTGTGTCTTAAAGGCTTTTCTTACATGGTGTTTTGGTCCTCAGACATGAGGACGCGGCAGCCACACTGTGTGCCAGGGAGACTCTCGCAGCAGGGAAGGGGACACTGGCCTGGACCTTTGGTCCAAACGGGCCCCCTCCAGGCTCCTGGTGCCCCGAGCCAGCCGAATGCCCCTCTCAGCTTCCCCGTCCCCAGCCCTGCCCCTCTGTCCCTCCACCCACCCACCCGTTTTCCCCTCAAGGGAAAGGAGAAGTCCACTGGGCCTCTGGAACAAGGGGCTGGCCTCTGTTTTAGGCCATGTTTGAGGCCCTAGGGGGACGTCTCCAAGGGGACTGACACATTACATGCAAGTAAGATTCGCAATCACGCAGCAACGGAGAACGGAGAGGCCGAGAGAGGGTCTCCATCCTCGGGCAACGACCTTCTAAGAAGTGGGCAGCGTGCTCCCGGGCCTGCTGAGATTGGCCGCTGTCCCCAAGAACAGTCCAGATTTTCCTCCTTTTGCAGCTGCCACTTCAAACCCCTCCCCCTTGCTCCCCAGCATCCTTCTGGGCTCTTCTCCCTAAATTCAGCAGTGGGACGGGAGGTCACCTCCCCCAGGCGGCCACTTCCAGCCTCTCTCTGGGATGCTCAGTGGTCAGGGAGTGGAGCTCCGCAAGCCCCCAGCGTTTTACCAGGAGGGGCTCTGACGTCCCGTGCCACACTCTTGTCCCAGGAATTCACACTCCGATCAAGAACCTTTGAAACGACGGAAGGGGGCATGCAGCAAGGACAAGAGGCCTCTTGCTTGTCGGTTGTGAACACGTACCCAAATCCACACTTCTTTCTTACTTCCTCCCTATTCTTTGTCACTGTGGCGCTGTGGTTGCCCCAATTCATCGTTTCCGTCCCACCCAGATCACGGCACTTGGAGGAGGAAAACCCGCAGTCTCGCAGGTGGCAGTGTTTGTGCAGATCACCCGATGGATTTATGCCTTTAATTAAGGAGACGTTTTCGGTAGCGCACTGGTTAAACCACAGAGCAGATGTAGCTTTGTGCATATTACGGTTTGTTTATTATATTTTCCCCTTTAATTACAGCTCCAAGGGCAACAGTTAAGCAAGTGTTTTTGGTGGATTCAGACAACCGCTGTGACTGTGATTTAGGGTCCCCGTGGCTGCGGTCTCCCCCACACCGTCCTTGCGCCTTGCCTTGCTTGCGGTCACATAGATGCACGCAATCCAATTCCAGCCAGATTGCAGGCAAGAGAGTTATGGGCGTTTGCTAGAATAAAAAACACATCTCCATATATAAGTACAATTGCATTCCCAGTAGTTAACTTTATAGTAATAGTGGAAAAGTGGTTTCTATTATAAGTTTCCTTTTGATCGATAATAACTCACTCTGAAAATAGCTTTGAGGCCAAAATCGTTTCCTGTTGGACTTGGCCAGAAAGCAAACACTTCTTCTTTCGTTTTTAAAAGCTTTTAGAACTTAATCCATTTAGCCATCTTGGGGATAATGAAAAGCCACAGGAACAAAACAAAATGGTCACGATTCTGTTTAGCGATGGCATGATTTAAAAGCCAGTGGAAAACCACAGCCCCCGGTGGCAAAGGTGGCAGGTGTACCCCCACACCTGGAAGAAGCAGGACCCCAACCTAGACAATCACAGAGCTCTTCTCGAGGACTCAAGTTTGATTTGACATTGAGCCGGAGTACATGATAAAACCTGGATCTTACCCTGCCGGCTCTGTTCTCATCATTTGACCAGATTAATTTCTTATTGAAATCAACACAATTCTTCTTGTCTCACAGAAGGGAAAACACAGGTTTTTTTCTCAACTCATGGCAGCGTTAACAATCCAGACACAATGCGAATTCCTCTGCTAGCCGTGTGGCTGATGTTCACATCTTTGCTCCACTCGGATCTAGTCTTTCCTTGGGTTCAAGTTTTCATGCATCCAATTAAACTCGGCCAATGCTGTTGGAGACTTTTTATAGGCAAGGGAGTGTCAAGAAGCTCCTGGAAGACTTGAGTGCATCATAAAATCTACCATGAGAACACACTCCCAAAGTTTCTCCTGTTGAAATTAAAAATAGATCAAGTCTAAGGTGCAGTCTTTTGTTACTAGCTACGCAGAAGACCTGCCCCAGAGGCCGGGAGCCGCCTCAATGACCTGAGTGCTGAGCTCCGTAGCCTCCTGCCTTATCTCAAAGGTGAGAAATACACACCCCACTCTCCCAGTTGCAGTTGGGGAGACTGATCCTAGCTGACCAGCTCCCTGGGTGAGGGTCCTGTTCCCATGTCAACAAGGGAAGCACCCCAAAGTATGAAATTTACACATCTCCATCTGTACTATCTAACCGAAATCACTGCAGACGTCCATCCTCAGCTCTGAGAAGTCACACACAGGCACACACACACACACACACGTGTGCACATACACATAGCACACCCACGTAGAATTGTGTGTGCTCACACCACCAACTTGCATCTGCACGTGCACACACACACACACACGCAACACACCACGGTACACGTGCACATGCACATAGCATACCCTCAGACAAAGGTGTATGCGCACATACATGTACACACACTCACACTCCTGCATGCACATGCACACACAGGCACACGCATAGCTTGTGCACACACTCACATGCTGCTGCTGATTGATGCTCAGAGGACTCTGTGACTTCTCAGTCTGCTTGTTCTCTCCTTCCATGGCCCATAACTTTGACCTTGTGGTTCTTCGCTGTTCGAGTTAACTTGCATGGGGACATTTCCCACGGATCTCGGAAAAGTTGTTTGTCACAGGCGTACGCCTATGATGTCTAAAATGACCCCTCTGGCCCCATCATGCAGAAAGGATGAGCTTAGAGCCGTTTCCCAGCGGGACGCTTTTGCAGGGATGGACGCCCGGGTCCCCGAGGTGTGCAGCGATCACTGTCTTTGTTTTCACGGAACAAAGCAAGGCGGCCCGGCCCCAAGCTGCAGTTCATAGGTTTCAGATCGCCCCGTTCCCTCGCCTTTGGTTCGTCCTTGAGGAGCAGCTGGCTGGGGGGTGAGATCGGGGCTGGGGCCGGGAGACAAGACTCGAGTTCAGCACGTTGCCCAAGGCCCTCAACCCCAGCTGGACACTGCTGGCCTGGCCCGGCTGGAAGGGGGGACTTGTCCTGGGGAGGGAGGGAGGGAGCGGTGATTTCAACTGATATCATTTGTATCTTTCTTAATCTATGCTTTCTAAATCTTTTATTTATTTATGTATTTTGGTAGGAGCAGGGTCTCACTATTTTGACCAGGCTGGTCTCAAACTCCTGAGCTTCCTTGATCCTCCTGCCTCAGCCTCCCAAAGTGCTGGGATTGCAGGTATGGGCCACGACACCTGGCCTAATCTATCTTAAGAATTTAATATATATTTTTTAAACTTCATGTAATTCAAAATCACCACTGCAAATGGTTCCTAGAGATCAAAGGCAGCATTCCCAGGATGTGGGAGAGGTGGAGACCTGTGGAGACCACATCATGGTGAATTCTGTCTGATGGAAAACGACCTTCCATGTGTGTGTTGACAGGGAGAAGACTGGATGGCAGAGACGTTTGGTCGGAATCCGTTTCCGTTACCTGACCGCTGTTGTAAATGTCATTCAAATCTCTCCAGCTTCACGAATCGGAGTCCACGCGCCTTGATGTACAGCAGCCGTGTGCCGTGCCCACGCCAGGGTTTGGCTCTGAGAGCCCGTCCCTGAGCCGGCCTTGGAGGGGGCGGGGCCGCTGCGGTCCTCCGCTGTCTGCCGCACCTCCCTGCGTGGTTCTGGGAGGGACGGTCCTCAAACTGGGACCCAGCCCTCCAGGGAGAGTTCTTGCGGCCTCCCGTGTAGACCTGCCTCCAGAAACACGCGTGAGTCATGCTTGGCAACGTCATGCTTGGCAATGTGTGAGTCATGCTTGGCTGGTGAGCACACTGAAACAGTGAGCACCCTCCTCAGAGGCTCGGGGAAGGCAAGAGAGCCGGCTGTTCACGGGATACTCGCGGCAATCAAAAGCAGAGTTTTCTGCAGGAAAACTGATTGGCGAGTGACACCGTGAGCAGTGAGCTGGAACGGAAGGGCTCTGCCACATAACGACCCACGTTGGCTGCTGTTTAGCCCCAAGCACGAAGAACCACAGCTTGTAGACCAAGCAAAGCGCCCAGCCCCGGAGACCTCTTCGGTGCCCGCCAAGGAGTCCGTCACATTTCCCTCAAATTCCTAACTGGCTGCAACTTCGACCAGCCCAGCACTTAGAGTGCCAAGGATGGAGACGCTTTGTCTCTGAGGACTGATAAATTAATAGCTGGTGGAAATCAGGAACAACCGATGTGCCACCAAGCCCCAAGTCCCTTAAAACACAAGGCTCCCCCAGCCCGGTGACATACGGAGAACGTCTGTGGCGGAGACCTTGCTGGTGGCAGCGGGAATGGCCGGACTGGACCGGCCCACGTTCCGCACAGTCTGGGGTGACGCTTACGCTGTTGAGGAACAGGGCCGGTGCAAAGGAGCCGCCTCAGCAGGTCCCTGGGGTGTGACGGAGACTGTGCTCAGCCCGGGACAAGAGCAAGCCCTTGCTGGTTGCGGAACTGCCGGCCAAGCACCTGGCTGCCGTCCTGTGCTGGGCAGAGTGATGGGGATCGGCTGCCTCTGAGTCTCCTGTGCCCGGGGAGGGAACCCCCTTGAGTCTCCCCTGAGACCGTGATGGCAAACTCTATGTGTCAGGTTAAATGGGCCACGGTACCCAGATATTTAGCGAAGCCCTTGTCTAGATGTCGCTGAAGAGGTATTTTTTTGATGCAATTCACATTTAAATCCGTAGACTTTGAGTAAAGCAGAGGCCCTCTGCAATGTGGGTGGGCCTCGCCTAACCAGTTGAAGGCCTAAAAAGACTGAGGTTCCCCCAGAGAGGAGGGGGCTCTGCCGGGGGTCAGCCTGCAGACTCCAGCCGCAACCTCAGCCCCTCCAGAGTCTGCTGCAGATTTTGGATTTTCCAGCCCCACAATTATGCTAACCAATTCTTTAAAATAAATTTAGATAGACAGATATCAGATCCCTCTCTATATATTTAATATTTACCAATTACATATGTGTGTGTGCATGTGCATATATGGTTGGTTCTATTTTGCTGGAGAACTCTATTAAAAGACCCCAGAGCCACCTCGCTAGGATTATCTGAGCTCCGTTTCCCTTGGTGCTCCTTCCACCAGCCTCAGACATGTTCCCCTGGTCTTGCTGAGTCACTCTGGCTGCAGGAACGCCTGCGAGTTCTGAACAGAGCAATGGGAACACGAGTGAGGCTCTGAAGGAAGCATCTTCCCTGGAGCATGGTCTCTCGGTTCTGCAATCCTTCCACAACCTTGTCCAGTCGTGCTCCAACCCCATCCACAGTGCTCCAACCCCATCCACAGTGCTCTAAAACCATCTACTAGTGCTCCAACCCCATCCAGCAGTGCTCCAACCCCATCCACAGTGCTCCAACCCCATTCAGCAGTGCTCCAACCCCATCCACAGTGCTCCAACCCCATCCAGCAGTGCTCCAACACCATCCACAGTGCTCCAACCTCATCCACAGTGCTCCAACCCCATCCACAGTGCTCCAACCCCATCATCAGTGCTCCAACCCCATCCACTAGTGCTCCAACCCCAGCCAGCAGTGCTCCGACCCCATCCAGAGTGCTCCGACCCCATCCACAGTGCTCCAACCCCATCCAGCAGTGCTCCAACACCATCCACAGTGCTTCAACCCCATCCAGAAGTGCTCCAACACCATCCACTAGTGCTCCAACCCCATCCACAGTGCTCCAACCCATCCACAGTGCTCCGACCCCATCCACAGTGCTCCAACCCCATCCAGCAGTGCTCTAACACCATCCACAGTGCTCCAACCTCATCCACAGTGCTCCAACCCCATCCACTAGTGCTCCAACCCCAGCCAGCAGTGCTCCAACCCCATCCAGCAGTGCTCCAACACCATCCACAGTGCTCCAACCCCATCCAGAAGTGCTCCAACACCATCCACAGTGCTCCAACCCCGTCTACCAGTGCTCCAATCTCCATCCAGAAGTGCTCCATCCCCATCCACCAGTGTTCTAATCCCCATCCAGAAGTGCTCCATTCCCTTCCACCAGTGCTCCAACCCCGTCCATCAGTGCTCCAATCTCCATCCAGAAGTGCTCCATCCCCATTCACCAGTGCTTCAACCCCGTCTACCAGTGCTCCATACCCATCTATCAGTGCTCTATCCCCATCCAGCAGTGCTCCGTCCTCATCCACCAGTGCTCCAACCCCATCCAGCAGTGCTCCATCCTCATCCAGCAGTGCTCCAAACCCATCCACCAGTGCTCCAACCCCATGCAGCAGTGCTCCAACCCCATGCAGCAGTGCTCCTCCCTCAGTTTCTCGGGAACCCAAGGGTATCGGCAGGCAGAGGGAGACCCCTGGGAACCCACGGATGTGACATCTGTGGCATGTGGCATTTCCCACCCTCGTTTTTGGTGGATTCAGGTTTTCCTTTGATCAAAACGATGCTTGGGATACTACTAATGCTGCAGTGCTTAATAAAAAAGAAAAAAAAATCATAGGATTTCTTTTTATACGTGCCTGTATAAAAAGAAATCCTATGATTTAATGTTCATGGGCATTGCTGTTGTTTCAGACTTGAACCGAAATCCTCAGAGACGGTTATTGCTCTGCCCATAAGACCAGCCACCGTGAGCAAAAGCAGTGAGATTTTTGTCCCCCTGCGAATGCCCATTTGTCACTGGGTTCATAGCATGGCTGTAAATGCCTCGTCTCCTGCCGCCGTATGTCCGCATTTTCCACTTGCCGGGTGCTTTGGCTGCACTTGGTCAGGCGGAAGCCTCCGTCCAAATAGTTCATTTGGATGAGCCGCTTGCCAAGCTGAAGCCTGTTGGGTCTGAGATAGAGACATGGCATTTAGGTTAAATGGAGTAAATTAAACATCTGATCCGGAAACGTGCTGCTGAAATGGGTCTACTCTCGGATGGAAGCCCGTCTGGCCCCCGCTGCCTGTGACAGAGGGGCAGGAACGTGGCACTCGGGGGCCGTGGGCCACCGTGGTACGGGAGGGGACTCCAGGCAGAAACAGATCTGTGTGTCTGTGGGGAAGACGGGGCCCGGCTGCCCCGTGGAGAGGGGCGCCACCCCGCCTGGGGCTGCCGTGCGAGGGTCCTGGGGCAGGTGTCTGGGGCCGGGTGGGAGGACAGCGGTGAACCAGGGTCAGACATCGTGGAGAGACCCCTGCTCAGCCGAGTTCCCGCTGGGCGAGCTCGGCCAGGGAGGTGACTCTGGAGCCGGTTAGCAAGGAGGCTACCTCTGGCCCCGTGTCACACTCGGGGATCTTGGCAAGTCATTTAACCACTGGGACCCTCTGTGTCCTCTTCTGTCAAAGGGGGCAAATAATTCCTACCCCAGGGATCGTTGGGAGAAGCCAATGGGATGATTCGGAAGCTGTCTGGCTTGGAGCTGGACGTGATATATCCAAAGCAGGTGCAGTCGGCCACTTGGCGCTTCAGACGCAACCGGTCACCTCACCTTACAGTGAGGAGGGCCTGAGGGATGGGGCTGCACCCCAGGCAGCTGTGCAGTTGCTTCCATATTTATCCTGCCCCTGCTCCCTTGCATCGCTACCCGTTTGCGAGGCAGCACGTTGCAATCCCAACGCAGAGCGCTGACCCGATTTCACCGTGAGCTCCGCGGTGTGGGCCGTGTCTCCTCCAGCCAACCTCCCCCCATCCACAGCTCCGCACGGACAGGTGCTACACTCGCCTGGTAAGCACCTATGGTCCCCATCGCGGGATGCTAGTGGCAGAGAGGGCAGGAGCCGGGGACCACCTGGGGCAGGGGCCGCAGGACGCGTCCTGAGGGAGCCGTGCAGCCCTGAGAACCAGCAGATAGGTGCCCAGGTCTCTGGAATCGAATTTCTTGTCCCCCCCATGCTGCTGGGAGCGGCGACAGACTCCCCAGGGAAATGTCCTTGTTAGAGTTGACGCCGACTTGAGCTTTGGAGCCAGATGCACCCAAGGCTGGGTCTGGGCTGCACCTGCTCCTGGCGGCAGCGTCTGGGGGGGGGGGCACACTCTCGCCCCGCGGGGTCTGCACAGACCAGGCACTGCAGGGGCCTGAGACCCGTGCGCTGGCCCCGACAGCCCAGGCCCAGGCAAATCCTTTGGGGTCTAACTTCTCTTGGCTTTCAAGGGGTGCACCCTGGGAGACGGATCGGTCAGATAAACATGACCTTCAGGCACCACCTTCAGGTCCGCCTTCTCCTTGCTGCTGCCTTCTCATTGGATGAAGTCACTGTCCCTGAGGTGCTGGGGTCTCCCCAGGTCAGCTCTCCCAGGAGTTCCTGTGGTTGAGGGGACACCTGTCTGAGAGCACAGAGGGCTGACGGTGGCTTTCCAGGTGACAGCAGGAGACTGACATTTGACACCAGGGCTGCCCCAGTGACATCCCTGGGTCCTCCAGTCCTTCCCAACAGGAAGCTGCCCGGGAAGGGCAGACTGCAGGCCTCCGTGCGGGACGGGGCTGGGCGGGGCGGGGCTCTCCCAAGTCTGTCTAAACAGAGGCGAGGCCTGGCCGGTGGCCTCTGCGGGTCCCGAGTGGGGATTTCTGCTAGACACCTGGGCAGGTGTCTCCGGGGGAGATTCCCCAGGCTTGGCTGGTGTCCACCTGTTCCCTGCAGACGCCTCCCCTCCGCCCCCTTTCTCCGAGGGCTCCTCTTCTCCACCCTGGACACTTAAGGCCTGGTCGTATCTAAGCAGTTCTATCCGTGTTGAACACAGGCTGAGCTTCTAGGTCGCCAGCCGGCCGTCTTGTCACCTGCGCTGCTGATGAGCTAGCACGACAGCGCCGGCTGTTGGCATGACCTGCACAGAGGCAATGAAAGCCCCTCTCCGAGCGGGAGGCGGAGTTAAATGGGGAGAATGTAGCATGGAATGGGAGAGAACGAGAACGGGGCAGAGTCATAAATATTCTGCTAACGCGACCTACACAGCCGCTTCCCAGCCAAATCCCCGGCGGCGCGGCGCCCCTCACGCGCCGGGCGCAGGCTTCTCCTCCTAAAACCCGATTTGTATTCCGCCTCCCTCCCGCCCTCTCTCCCTTTTAGGCCTTAATTTTATGAGTGATCGCTTCGAAAAAGAGGGATCACCACCGGTTCGCCGAGAAGCCATGCGATTCCTAATTGCCTTTCCAGAAATTTCTTCTTCGTGGTCTGCAGCAAACTTTTACCCCAGGATCTTCCTTGTCCCCTCCGAGCTGGTTTCCTCCTCGTCATCCTCGACCACAGTTAGTGCCAGCCTCCGGGCCAGCTCAGCTCGGGGGCCACACTCCCTGCTGGGAACGGCAAGGTCTCGCTGGTCCACCTGCCCAACCTCAGCCCCCGCTGCCTCCCGCCTGGCCTTCCTGGCCCCGGCGCCCCTGGCCCTGCTGTGATCTTGACAAACTCTCTGCCCCAGGACCTCAGCATGTGCCGCCATCTCTTTCTAGAAGGTTCTTCCTGCCTTGCCATCAGCAGCTTTCTCTCGTCTTTGGGTCTCGGCTCAGATGTCACTTCTGACCACCCACCGAGGAGGCCCCAGCCCTTTAGCCCCCTCCCCGCGTGTTCCTCAAGACACTTGTCACAGTAGCTGACCTCTCCCTTCCCGTGGGTCCACGTGTGACCAAGAAGGGAGCAGCCGCCACCGAGAAGGGAGCTGCTCGTGGTCGCCAGTCTTGTACGTCTTGCTCACGGCCGATACCACAGGCACAGAGAGAAGACACGCGTGTGTTCGCATGTGTGGAGCTGACGGGTGTTTTTTAAAAAAAAATGGAACATCCTCTGGCCCACCTTCCTGTAACTCTCTTTCCGTAGTCACCTTTTAAGAAAACTGGTCTAAGCCGAAGACCCTGGAGGCACGTGTAGATCTGCTGAGGCTCAGACGCAGACGCAGGTTCCGGGCAGGGTTCGAGACCCTGCGTCTCCAAGGGGCGTCCCTGAGTCTGACTGCGCGCGTCGGCGAGCACCAGATGCCCGCTCTGCACCCGGCAGCTCGAGAACCGCGGGCGCCGCCCTTGGCCTCCCTCTCCTCACCCCTCCCTCCTGCACACCCCGTTCCGTCCTCCCCAGCCCTCCTGCAGAGAGTGGGTCCCACCCGGGCCCGGCCCCTGCGAAGCCACACACAGCAGGCAGCGGGACCCGCCGCGGCACTCAGCTCACTCTCCTCTTTTGACGTCTGCAAAGCGTTCACAGCCCGTCTGGGGCTCCCAGGGCTGCGGGGGCAGCAGCAAACGTCTGGCCACATTCCCCTGCAGAAACCAGACCCTGCTGCTCTTGCCCAGCCACAGCGTGGCTGCCTGCCGGTCCCTTCCTCCCTCTCCCCCAGCGGCGTGCCCGCTCCGGCTGGAGGGGGAGCCGCCGGGGACTCACACGTGGCCCTGCTGGCTGCGGGACCCCAGCCCGAGTCAGGCACCCCTCCACTCCTCCACCCGCCCTCCCCACCACTGGCCACCCCATTTTCCTACTCTGGCCTAGGGAAGAAAGAAGAGAGAGGCAGAACGAAGAAAACAGCTATTTACTCTCAAAAGCCGTAACCTCTATGGCAGGGGTCCTCAAACTTTTTAAACAGGGGGCCAGTTCACTGTCCCTCAGACCGTTGGAGAGTGTGCAGTGTGGGCCCGGGACGAGTCGGCTGCTAAGCAGGACAGGCGGCGGCGGCAAAAACACCCGGAGGGCCGGATAAATGTCCTAGGCGGGCGGCATGTGGCCCGAGGGCCGTAGTTTGAGGACGCCTGCTCTATGGTCTATAGAGAGTTTGGACTTCACCTGCAGTGAAGGAATTGAGGGTGGGCATTGGTGTCCAGGGAGGATGCTGGCGTCCCTGGAGGACACTGGGTGTGCCTGGAGGACACTGATGTCTGGCTGGGGACTCTGTTGTCTCTGGGAGGGGACATGAACACAGGGCCGGCTACAGTGCACGGGTCCTGGGCTGTCCTGGGCACGTGGCCTGGGCAGGAGCTGGTGAGCTGGGAGCCCACGGTGGTGACACTACAGGGTCAGGGAGAGGGTGGCGATGCAGCCTGGGGACAGCAGGGCAAGGGATGTGGCTGTGGAGGAGGAGGGAACTCAGGGCACAGAGCCTGGAAAGGGAAGAGAAGGGCGTGGACGCCCGTGGCCAGGTCAGGGGCCCTCAGATGCTGTGCGTCCTCCCCCGCCCCCACCCGCAGCACGGACTCAACCCTCACGAGGTCACCCGAGGCCCTGACCCTCGGCCACACGTCCCGTCCCCAATGCGAGCGTCACTCAGAGGGTAAAATGCCTCTTCTGTCAGAACGAGCTGTTTAAACCCACGGCGGTGCCGGCTTCCCGGGGCTGCGCAGCGTGGGACGGGGGCCGGGGACTGGAGGGGGCTGAGCAGTGCGAGGCCAGAGGGTCCCTCCCGGCAGACCTGGTCACCCTCGATTCTGCGGTACTGCAGGCTCCGGTTAGGGAGTTAGGGCTCGGGGCTTCTCACGCGGGGTGGTGGGGACTCGGACGTGGGGGCCGCAGTGGTCGGGATCTGAGTGCTGATTTCTCTTCTCGGCTCTGGGCAGACACTGAGCCCCCTCGACAGGGCAGCAGGGATGAAAGGTCAGTTGTATGAAAACGGGGAGCGGGAAGGAGGGGACAGGGGAATCCTAGGGACCCGAGTCCTCGTGCACCTGTGCACGAGGGGGGAGACCGGGCCTTGCGGACACGTGACAGTCCCCAAAAGGAGCCTTTGCTGCTTCCGACTTCTCTTTCTTTCTGTGCTCCATGCTCCGGGAACGGTGGACTTCAGGCCGCAGGCGTGGACGCCGGCACATTCTGGGGTCCCCTGCCTGCTAACATTAGTGCTTGAAAAAGGTGGCTCCCTCCGCCGCCGGGCCTGTGCGCTGAATTCCCCGCGCCGGGCCAGCCCCGGGTCGCTGACAGGAACCCTCTCCTGCCTCGCTTCTCTCTTCTGAGAATAGGGCGCGGCCGGCCCTCCTTGTCTGTCTGACGGCTAAACTCGGCTGCCACTTACTTTAAAGAAAAAAAAAAAACCACAATTTAAATAGGCAACAGCTTTGCTTTTATTGAGAGAAATGTTCTTTATGTAAATGTAAATCTAATGAATAAGCAAATAAACGTCTCGCTCAAAGCATTTACTGTTTGATTCAAAACACAAATCGATTCCTGTGCCTTTTGGGTCTGATGGGAACGTGGTTGGAAGGGCCGGGCAGGGAAGCCAGTGCTGGTGCTGGTGGGAGGAGTGGGCTCCTCTCGCTCCCTCCCTGCCTCCCTCCCTCCCCTGCTCCTCTCCGGAGCGAGCTGGTCCAAGCTTGCCTTCGAATGTCATCAGGAAGAGAGTCCCTTGTTCCCTCTGTGTCTTGCGCTGAGCACAGCACTCGACGCACCCAAAGAGTGCCTCGCTTCCCAGCCCAGGTGGGGGGAATGTGCCGGGGTGGGGGTGGGGGGACTGTGATTGCCATGCACGGAAGCCGTGTGTAATTAACAGACTCCGCGATTGCGCTGGGCTTTGGAAGGAGGCTACACACACACGAGACGTTACTCAGATTTATTGTTATTAATACAGCAGAGTCCACACAATCACCCTTCCCGTAATAAACAGCATGTCTGTTTAACTGGGACAGTGGCCAGGGGACATTCCTCGGTGCTTCGCACCAACTCGTTTTAATGAGTCCGCAACCTTTCTCTAGGCGTGGCCGCTGCCCGCCTTCCTCCCCACACCCCTGTGGCGTGGCTGGAATCCCTGGTGGCGTTGGCCTCCCGGGCCTGCCTGAGTGCCTTAAAACAGAGGTTAAAAGTCACGGCATTGATGACAACCGCGGACACGTGTGGCCCTGTGCAGGGTGCCCCTGCAAACGTGGCCTCATGGCACCTGCGCAGCCAGCCGAGCACGTGGCCCGTTTTGTCTACGAAAGACAGAAGCCCGGGAGGAAATTAAGTACGGAGCTCAAGGTCCCACAGCTGCAGCCACAGACGGAGCGCGGCCATCGGGTCTGCCAGCTTCTCGGCTGTGGCTGCTATTCGGGACGAGCAAAGCCCCCCCCCCATTAGGGTTGCAGCCCTGCCCTCCCGCAGCCTTGCAAAGAAGCGAATGCTTGCAGGGCAGGGAGACTCTTTTCATTTGTGCATCAGCTTAATAAGGGGGGAGGCTCATGGAAGGGCTGTCAAGTGTTGGGTGGGAGTTTTATTTTTTAAGGCAAATGAAAAACAGATAAAACATCCTTTATTCTACTACCATTTCCCAAAAGAAACAACTTTAGCCTGAAGGTAGAAATCAATGTTCAAAGCTCTTACCCATTTAAAAAAAATAATAAGTGCTGTGTTTAATACATCACAGAGTGGCTGTTCAAGAACCCGTCGCCGCTAGGAGTGAGGCTTCGATAGGGCATGGCAGCGTGTGCCGGCGGAGTAGTTAAAAAAGAGAAATCAAGTGCGTAGCGGGAGCCCCAGGAACAGGCACGCAATGCAGCCGGGAGACTGGACCACCGACCCCATCGTCTAAAGTCAGAGCTGCGGCCATCCGCGATGCACTGGTTTCTGAGTGTCGGACCCCTTGGCAACGCCGGGCGGAGGCGTCCTTCAGCTCAACTCAAGGACACACACGCTTGCAAAGTGCCTACTGCGTGCGGGACGTTGCGCTAGATGCTAGACAGGCACTAAAAATGCACAAAACGGGGCGCTAATGCCTTAGAGCTGCCACACGGGCAGGAAAGCAACTGCAGCTGTACCTAATCTAACTCGCCGTGCTAATCAGAGCTGCAGCTCTGTCCACAGGGCAATCGGAATTGACATCTGGAAAGAACCCAGCTTGGAAGGCCTGCAGCGTGGCGTGTGTGTGTGAGTGTGTGTGTGTGTGTGTGTGTGTGCGCGCGCGCGTGTTGTGCCCCGCTAGCTGGCAGCAGCAGGAAAAGAGAGTAGCCCCTCTGTTGTCCCTAACAGCACACGGTCCCGGTTGCCTGTAGCTCAGCACAATTAACAAAGTCAGGGACCAGGTTCTTGCCTGGCTTTGGCAATCTCTGCAAAAATCTCAGCTGCTCTTCCCAGTCAGCAATGCAGATAAGTCAGAATGGGGAGGGAAGGCTCTGCCCTTCATTCCCGCCTCTCGGGCCCCGGTTTTCCCTTGGCCGAGTAGCTCCGAGCACAGCTGCGTGTGCCAGCACCCTCCCCGCCGAGCCCTGTTCTCAGCCCTGCAGAGCAAGGTCCCTTGGCCCCTGCAGCCCCGGCTGTCCCCCCACACAATGAGACTGCCCCTCCTGCCGTCCCCAGGCCTGGTCTTCAGATCAAATGGTAGAGAGGAAGAGACAGGTCACTATCAGCATCCCTCCTTCCCCACCCTGCACGCCTGCCCCTGGGCTCCTGCCTTGGCCTGGGGCTGTCTTCCAGGCTGGCAGGTGTTTTCACCTTGCCTGCATCAGGTGTGCGGGTTTGAGAAACCGACTCTTCCCCTTTTCTTCCTCGAAGGCCACATTTCTCCTTGAAGGGCAGCAGCTGCCTTCCACCTCCCCACGGCTTTGTGGAGGGCCTGCCCCAAATCTGGCGTGGAGACGGGAGCCCTGGGGCTCCCTCTTAGAGCCCTGGTGTCCCCGTATTGCAACCGCTTTGGGTCCTATCCCCCCAACAGCATCGGGACACCCGCCTCCTCCTTCCTCCTGCAGGTTTGGGGCACACCCGGTGGCATCGGCACACCCGAGGGGCCGGTGCCTGGGAGTCTGGGGAGACACACTCTTTCTGTGCAGATGGCTCTTGTAACGCAAGGTCTCAGCGGCCAGAGCCAGGGTGTTGAAAGCAAAGTGCGGCTTGAGTGGTGTAGTCCGTGACCCTCACACTCGTCCCCAGGGCTGGGGCTGCAAGGACGGTGGTAGAAAACCCCTGTCGAGTGCAGAGAGCTATTACTCATCCTAACTCTGTCCCTTCCTGCTTTCCTGCCACTTGCAAGTAAGGACTAACAGAGAGAGCAGGTTCTCTCTCAGCCCTGCAGACTCGGATTCTGCCCTTGAAAAGCACACGGAAGGTTCGCGCGGGAGGTAGGTGGTGGGTGGATCGGTGCACGCAGACCCCGTCTTGGAGCTCCGGGAAGTTAATTAGCTTTCTCTTCCTTCTGTGTGGACCGAGAGGAGGGCTGGCTGGCGTCCACGTTGAATGCCGTCCACCGCGTTCCTGTATACATCCGGCCTAATTTAATTTTGAAATTACATTGGGAAAAAGTGTGAAAACACCAATTGCGCGGCGGCGTAATTTAGAAAGCCCATTATCCGCGAGCCTCCTGCCAATAGCGAGCTCTCTGGCTGCGGAGCCCCGGTATCCTCTGGCTCCAAACGACAGTCCGTTCTGTAAGTTCCCCACCCCTCCCGGCCGTGGAGTTCTTTCTGCGTTGATGGAAAGAACGTGCCGGCAAACAGGTACCCGGCGGCAGGTATCGGGGCCCCAGGAGACTAATCCTTTGTTGGAGAAACGTCCGTTCAAAATGAGAAGCGAGGGCGCAGGGACCTCCCCCCTTGCCCCGGGAGGTGTCCCACCTGCCGCTGCCTCCCACGGGCAGGCTTTCCCACAACTGCGGTTTGGGGAGAGTCGGGGAATAATGCGAGAACGGAATGAGATGGCATCGTAGAATCATTATTTTCTCCTTCTGGAATTTACTGCAAACGAGTTGTTAGGCTTCGGGGAGCTTAAATTTTGCACCATCAACTTTCAGCATAAAATATTAAGAGAAGATGGTTTAAATCCTCTGATCAGACTCTTCAGGGGCTGTAATTCTCCCGATGCCAATTAGAATCGGACAAATCAGCCTGCGAGAGACAGCAACTGACCTCAGACGCCCGGAGTCTCCAGTCGACTCCCATCCCAACCTTTCCATGATGGCTCATGAAGCCCAATTAAAAACGGTTTTATCTGTTCATTTGCCAAGATCTGATTAGAACTATCTTCCTTTATAAAAAAAAAATAGATATATAAAAGCAAATACCAGACTGCCCATGGAATTCTAAGTATTCTCAGAAATCACATTCAGCCACTGAAATGCTATGTGATGCAAATTAATTTACTGAACAGAGATATATTCCAATAGAGCTGGCTACAAACGGAGCAGCTGTATTTAAAAAATTGTATTTTCCCCAGTCACCTATGTAATGAAAATCAGAATATATTTCCTCAAGGGACCATGACGTCTCCCTCTGCCTGGTTGACACTCAGCGTCCCCGTACCAGGCGCGTCCTGCTCGCTCCCTCCTTCCACTGCTCAGCCAGCCCCTCCCCAGCTGTCACTGAGCGCCCACCCGGTGCCAGGCACTGTTCCCGGTGCTGGGACGTCACCGTGGGAAACCGAGGCGAGAAACACAATGGAGTCCAGGCTGCCTGGGACCTCCTGAGTCATGGCCAGGAACCGGCTTGGTGGTGACCAGAGCCCTGGACCAACACGGTCTCATCTGCATTTTAAACGATCACTCTGTCTCCTCCCCATGCAGCTGGAAATCGGGGCCACTGACAGACAGTCCACGTGCTCCTTGGCCATGCACGTAGGGCCCATGTGCACAGTGTCACCTGCTGGCTGGTCACCTGCGTGGGCGTTGACAGCGAAGCCCCAGGGGAACACGTCTGAACACGGAGGGCGTCCACAAACACGCGTGTTCTCCCCTGGGACCCTCGCTGGAATTGGAGCTTCCGGCCAAACAAGTTTCTCCTCCAAGTTTGAGACCTGGACACTGTGTTTTCGTGTTACGCGGCACGCTTGAAGTTAGCAGATAAGACCCAAAGCAACGAGCGAGGTGTTTCAAGCAGTAGGGATAGGCAGCCCCTTTCTGTGGCGGTCACCTTTACGTGCGTGCTCGGCTGGGCTGAGGGTCGCCAGACAGCTGGCAAACCATCATTTCTGGGTGTCTGTGAGCAGGTTTCTGGGAGGGATTAGATTTGAATCAGGACCCCTGCCCCCTGAGTAAGGAAGATCCACCTTTGCCGGTGAAGGCGGGCATCGTCCCATCTACTGAGCGCCCAGGGAGAACAAAAGGTGGGGGAGGGAGAATTCATTCTCTCTCTTCTCTCTCTATCCATCTCTCGCTGTTGGGCGCTGGGACTCCTGGTCCATGGCTGGGGACCTAGACCGTACCTGAGACATCAGCGCCCTGGCTCCCAGGCCGAACCACACCTCCAGCTTCCCTGGTTCTCCGGCCTGCAGCCGGCAGGCGGGGGCTCGTCAGCCTCCGTGATCTCGCGAGCCAATTCCCATAAGCAGTCTCCTCTTATACGTGTGCGCACATGTCCTGTCGGTTCCGTTTCTCTGGAGGACCCTGACGAATGCGCTCTCTGTTTTATTTATTTTTGGCGGGGGGGAAAGAGAGAAGACCTGGTGAAAGGATTCGCTGGGGAGGAGGGGATGGAGAAAGGGTTCCTTCCACAGACTGGGTTTGATGACCCCCCTCTCTCCAGTCAACGGGAAGAGCTTGGAGGCAGAAAACACTCACCCTGAGGGAGTGCCAGGGCCATGCGGCAGATCACCTACTGAAAAATCACTGCTCTCGTCTGTCAAACGTGTATAGCAATGGTGTCCACCTAGCAGAGGTCCGGCGGAGGCTGAGTCAAACACGCACGCAGGGAACTCCGTGGCAGCTGACCCTGGCAACCTCTCAGCAGTTGCCACTGTCACACACTCCTGCTCCTTCTGACATGTGTGGACGACACGTGGGAATGAAGCCCGCAGAGGTCAGACTCAGCATCTGGACCTGGTTCCATGTGCTGTTCTGATTAAACTTGTCATCAGGAGTGACACTGAACCCCAAAGCAGTCTCCCCTATCCTGCAAAGAAACCTGCTCTGGGCCCCAAGTTCATACGTTGAGATCCTAACCTCAGAATGTGACCTTTTTTGGAAATAGGGTCTTTAAAGAGATCTTTACGTTAAAATCAGGCCATCAGTGTGGGCCTGAGTCCAGTCTCACCGCTGTCCTTGTAAGAAGAGATTAGGACACAGGTGTGCACAGGGGGACGGCCCCTTGGGGACACAGTGGGAGGGTGGCCACCTGCCAGCCAAGGAGAGAGGCCTTGGAAGGAACCAACCCTGCTGACACCTTGATCTCGGACACTGAGCTTCCAGAACTGTGGGACGATGGATTTCCGTTGTGGAGAAGTTCCCTGAGTCTGCCTGGCGTTTAGGCAGCGCCAGGAAACCAAGGCAGAGCCCCTGCCCATGACAGGTGACACCTTCCTGTTGGCCCAGTTTCCAGACCCCACTTTCTCCTGTGAACTGTCTCAGTAGCATTGCGGGGGGGACGGGTGGGGGGCTCCTGGACCATACTTGGAGTGTTTGCACTGAAGTTTGTGGAAGTTTCTTCCCATTCGACATCTCATGCACGCATGGCATTTGTCAGATCCTGGTGGGGCTGTTAAGCACCGTGCCTCAACCAGCGATCATGCCTGTTTAGCTCAGATTTCTGATCAGGAAAAAGTTTTCAAATGACTCCTGAGCAGAGTAATTTCATTTGCTGAGAAGTAAAGTTAAAAGTAAATTGCACTAAATTAATATTGATTCAAATTAAGCCATTTATCTCTTTATGCATTTCAACTCCACATCAAATACAATCATTGCATAAGCTACTCCACAGCAAATAAAATTACAAGTTAAATTGCATCTTGTGGTGACTTTCCCTTTCTGGGAAAGAAACACACACACACACACACACACACACACAGCCCAAAGCCGAGAGCTGAACCAACAATGGTTTTCCAGCAGAATGAAAACAAAGGTGCTGGGGAGATTTGCTTGCTCTGTCCACAGCAACAAGAACTGCAAGGTGGCTAGATTGCTTCTCCCCAAGACAAAATGCTTCCTGAAAGTCTCTGAGAATGTCTCCCCAGCTCTGGGAGGCCCCGGAGCTGTGCTTGTTTTCCAGACACAGGCGGGGGTGTGAGTGTATGCAATCGCAGACGTGTTTCCCGGGTGGTAAGTCACTGCTTCGCCACGGGAACACCCGTTCTCCTCGTCAGTGGCCAGTCCCAATTTGCTTTTCCTTTCCTCTTTGGGAGCCGAGATTAAAAAATGGAAAGTGTCTCTGTAGGGAGATCCTGGGGGCCTGAGGCCAGAGCCCCAGGAATGAGGAACACGTGTGTGCACACGCACATGCACACACGTGCATGCCTGGCCTCCGCTGTTCTGGGACCTGTGATGACGCTGGTCACTACACTTGGTGGTGTCCAGTGCCAGACCAAAGCCCACACAAAGCCAACAGCTTGCGTCACCTCCCCTCCTCCTTGAGATGGAATGGCGGTGAGTAAATGCCAGGGACAGCCTTGAGTGATGGTCTCCCGGTTCTGCAGAAATCTGATCCTCCCAAGGAAACTGGATGAACCCCTGGAGTCATGTCCTCAGATCCATGTGTCATTTTGCTGTCAGAACTCGGCCCGAGAAGCCCCTTTCCTGGCTGCAGGATGGAAGCCCTGAACCACCTGGACTGAAGCAACGGCACGAAGACGTGGAGATGGGAGGTTTTGAGGTTCCGCTGAGACCCACCGGGGGGACCCCGTCAACTAAGGATCCTTCTGTCAATGGCTCTGTACTTTCCACACGATGCATGTTCAGGGTTATTACTTTGGCTCTCCAGAAACAGGCGAGAGGAAAAGGCCACCCATGCATTCTGGACAGACACACAGGGACAAAGCAAGATTCCCACCTCACCCCGCAACCATGGGGCCCAAGTGGACGGGTTGTCCCGAGTCTCACCAGCAGGCCTTTGCCCCTTTGCCCTTCTTGGGGACAGAAATGCCACCGTTAAAGGGTGTTTCCCTTTGGGTCCATCTTATTTTCTTTCCTCTTGAGAGGGAAATTCATCAAAAACCAAATGCGAAAGATTTGGTTGTATTTATTTCTCTCCGATAAGAAACACAGGGAGAGGAGTTCTGTAGACTGAAGGCACAAGGTTCTGGAAGGTGGGGGAGGAGATCTGCAGACTGAAGGCAGAAAGTTCTGCAAGGTGGAGGAGGAGCTCTGCAGACTGAAGGCACAAGGTTCTGGAAGGTGGGGGAGGAGCTCTGCAGACTGAAGGCAGAAAGTTCTGGAAGGTGGAGGAGGAGCTCTGTAGACTGAAGGCACAAGGTTCTGGAAGGTGGAGGAGGAGTTCTGTAGACTGAAGGCAGAAAGTTCTGGAAGGTGGAGGAGGAGCTCTGTAGACTGAAGGCACAAGGTTCTGGAAGGTGGAGGAGGAGCTCTGTAGACTGAAGGCAGAAAGTTCTGGAAGGTGGAGGAGGAGCTCTGTAGACTGAAGGCACAAGGTTCTGGAAGGTGGAGGAGGAGTTCTGTAGACTGAAGGCACAAGGTTCTGGAAGGTGGAGGAGGAGCTCTGTAGACTGAAGGCACAAGGTTCTGGAAGGTGGAGGAGGAGCTCTGTAGACTGAAGGCAGAAAGTTCTGGAAGGTGGAGGAGGAGCTCTGTAGACTGAAGGCACAAGGTTCTGGAAGGTGGAGGAGGAGCTCTGTAGACTGAAGGCACAAGGTTCTGGAAGGTGGAGGAGGAGTTCTGTAGACTGAAGGCAGAAAGTTCTGGAAGGTGGAGGAGGAGCTCTGTAGACTGAAGGCACAAGGTTCTGGAAGGTGGGGGAGGTAGGTTGAATGCAGAGGTGGAGGCCACAGAGACAAACCTCCGTGGCTGGTGGCCACCGTGGCCTGGGAGCAGCGGGGAAATGCCCAGGCCCCAAGCTGGCTAGCACATTTTGAAGACCTCGTCTTTGGGGGTCCAACATCTCAGCCGTTAGTTGTCAACACAGGCAAAAACATGCAGCGTGGTTGGTGCGGAGGTCTCCTCCTCCCTTCGTGTCTCCTTGGGAGGAGCCCTGTGCTCACCTCCCGGGCACCAGACTGGAGAAACCCATCGTCTCACAGCCTGGAGGCCAGCAGCCCGAGATGGAGGTGTTGGCAGGGCCGGGTTCTCCCGGGGGTTCTCAGAAGTGCATGTCTGTGTCCTGGTCTCCTCTTGTGGAGACACCGGTCAGATCTGATCATGGCCCACCCAGTAGGACCTCACATTACCTTAATTCCTTCTTCACAGGCCCTGTCTCCAAATACGGCCGCATCCTCAGACCCTGGGAGTCAGGACTCACATGTAAGAATTCAGGGGACATAGTCCAGCCCGTAACTGGCCCTTCCTGCAGAAGTTCCTCTGTGACAGTGGCTCATTCTATTGCCTGACGTCCTGCCCCGGGATTGTGAGCAGGAATACAGCCCAACGCTTTGACCTCAGGACATATCCGTGAGGAATTTCTAGAAGAGTCTTGGCCATGAATTGACTCCCACAAAGCCTGTGTCCCGCCCACCCCTGACATCAGTGCTGAACTTGGGCAAAAAATGCAAACTGGATCCAAAAAATAGGATATGGTTTCATTTCCATGCCGAATGTGTTCCGCTTGCTGCTTGGGAAGACACGAGAAGGAGTGCTGTGATCGATTAGTCATGTCTGCCAAGGACACAGGGGAGGATCATGGGCTCCTAAGACATGCAGGGTCCTAAGACCCCCACCAAATCCAAGTCTCCTGCAGAAAATAACTGCCATAGTTGGGACATGACCAAACACAGTCAATCTGCAATTTAGAGAAAGAGTTGAATCTAAGTTCTTTGACTCCAAATGCATAACTCATAAGTAGCTTCCATCTAGGCCCAAGTGCATGACCAGACCCTCCTACACTCATGTCCCAAAAAGATCATATAAAAACAGGCTCCCGGTCACCTTGAATATTTACTTTATAGGGACGGGGATGAAATAATGAAATATGTGCCTATAATATGAAGTTACTCAGTTAAACATTCACACGTAGCATTGAATGATATATTAATTGGTATCATTCCTTGCACCCCCCCACACCCGACAGTTCATCAAGTGACCTTATGTGGGTGCTATACACCTATACACAGCATCTTGGGGTAAAAGCATTCCCTGGGATTGCACTTCCTCTCTGACTAGTTGAGTCACAGAGCTTTGGGAATTGCAGTTTGATGCTGTCATTGGAAATCACATATGAGGACACAAGTCCTGCTTGGTTAGTGCCAGGGTGGTTGCTGTCTTCCTCCTCCTATTAGAGAATGTTAAAGATCTGTGCTCACTGTGCTGCATTTTATCTTATTTTTTATTTCAGCATATTATGGGGGTACAGATTTTAAGGTTTCAACAAATGCTGTTTCCCTCCTCCTCCCACAAGTCTGAGTCTCCAGCATGACCACCCCCCAGACAGTGCACATCTCACTCATTATGTATGTATATACCCGCCCCCACCCCCCTGCCCAATACCCTATTACTGTAGTACCTATGTGTGCACTTACATGCTGCTCATTTAATACCAGTTTGCTGGTGAGTATATGTGGTGCTTGTTTTTCCATTCTTGGGATACTTCACTTAGTAGTATGGGAAAATATAAGATGTGCTATATCACCGTTGTTTCTTAGAGCTGAATAGTACTCCATGGTATACATATACCACATTTTATTAATCCATTCTTAAGACAGAAGAATGGCCAACAAACATGAAAAAATGCTCAACATCTCTAATCATCAGAGAAATGCAAATCAAAACCACAATGAGATATCACTTAACTCCAGTGAGAATGGCCTTTATCAAAAAGACCCCGAACAACAAATGCTGGCATGGATGCGGAGAGAGAGGAACACTCCTACACTGCTGGTGGGACTGTGCTGCATTTTAAAGCCACTTTTAAGAGATTTTCACAATGGCATGTGACACGTGAAACTGTAAGAACATACACCAAGAATAATTACAAATAACAGCAATAGCAGCGATAAAATAATAAGTTAAATTCCCCTGCTGCTTTCTCTTTGTATCAACTGATTCCATCGAACACCCTCTGGAAGCTTCCAAGACCAGCACCAATTGAGATCTTCTGGCTAATGTGTCTTCCTCACCCAGCACTCCGTGGTTCCAAATAAAGAGGTCAAGAGAGTTCCCTGTTATGTGAGGGTCTTTGTGAAGATCAAGGTGTAGGGTGACCCACCTGGGAATGAGGTCTAGTGATTCATGTCTTTGCACGGCCCTCTCCCCTCTGGTCTGGAAGGGCTGGTGCACAGAGACCTTGGTTTACCTCCGCCGATGGTGCCTGGCATCAGCGGGGTGAAAGGTTAATTGATGAATTAATCCCTTAATGGAGTTGATCAGTCAGGGCAATGTGCTATTCCCGGAACCTGACACCCCACCCAGTCCGATCAGACGGTGGCAAAGGCCTGGCGTCCCCGGGCTACCATCCCCCGCTGCCTGCCCTGGCCAGACCTTGTGCCCCTCCCCCACGGGCTCTAAGCCCATCTGGGAAGCAAGTGAGCCGAGTGTCCTAAGCTTTCTGGGGCAGAGCTTAGGGGCAGGAGACCCGCCCCATGTCGGCATCCTCCAGATGGGACACGGTGGGAATGTAGCCGCAGCTGCAGGCCCAGGACGTGCCCAGGCGGCGGGGATGTTGTTGCTAACAGAAACCGGAGCTGGCTTGCAGTCTGTCCTCCTCCGAGACCCGCACGGTGGATTAATGGCTTTTGGAAGGTGAACGCTGGATAAACGCAGCCCAACACCATAAGGCTTCATCATGGAGAAGGTCTCTCCTGCAAACCACGACCCTGAGACGCCTTTCTGGGTGGCTCTAGGAGGGTCACAGAGAAGCGGTGGGCATGCCCAGCTGGGGAGAGCCAGCGAAGCAGTCAGGAGGGTTCCCAGGGGCTGTCTGGACGCTGCCCGCCGGGGAACGGTGGGGAAGACTCACGCCCCTGGCTGGGGCAGCTCCAGGAAGGCTTTCATGCCGCAGATCTGCAGCGTGAGGAAAAGGGACGGGGTGAGGAGCGCTGAGAAGAGAGGAGATCGGTCACTTCTCAGAAAAATGAAAAAGCCAGATATGTTGTTGCCTCCCCTGGCTGCCTCTTCCTGGAATTCTTCAGGCAACTTGGAGAGCTCGGACTGACGGGGAGCCATCACGTCTCCTGCCAGTGCAATTCTGCCGCCATCTATCCGGGCAGCAGAGAACCAAACGAACCGATCCGGCCGCAGAGCCTCAGCCACCTCCAGGCCCTGTGTTTCCGCCCACTGCACTTTATCAAAGCAAGCCCATTAGTCTCCTGTGGCTTCCATAACAGATTACCCCAAACTTGGTGGCTTGAAACAACACACATTTATTCTCCTATGGTTTTGGAGGTCTTAAGTCCAAAATCAGTTTTACAGGACCAAAATTAAGGTGTCAGCAGGTCCATGCTCCCTCCAAGGTTCTGGAGGAAATCCATTTTCTTGCCATCTCCAGATTCCAGAGCTCTTGGCCCCTTCCTCCATCTGCAACGCCAGCAGCGTGGTGCAGAGCTGCAGTCTGCAGCTGCCGCCTCCCTCCTGGGGCCAAATCGGCCTCGGGCTCCCACTTTTAAGGTCCCTCCTGATTACAGTCAGGACCGCCCAGGTAATCCAGGACAATCTCAAAACCCCTAACTGAACCACATCTGCAAAACCCCTTATGTCATGCAAGGTAACACACACACATCCGGGAAAGCCATACATGGAGACCCTTGGGGCCTCAATCAGCCCCCGAGTGCAAGCTGCCACGCCTTGGCTGCAAGCCACTTCTCTCCGTCCTCGGAGACAGCCTGGCCATTCTCCTCCGTCAGTCTCTCTGGAACACCATCCCCAAATCTTCTTGGGAGATAAAGTGACCACAGTGAATTCCAATTTTGCCTGTAACTTCTCCTGGGCCAAAGAATTATAAACGTACGGTCAGCTCTGCTATAAGTCACCGTATGTATTTCTGAAAGTCACTGCCATGTGCAAAACTGCACCATAAAGCACTGGGCAGTGAATCGCTCAGGCACCTTGATGGCAGCACACACACCCACAGACAGGAGCCTGATCCGCGTGCGGCACCGTGTCCCCGGGGCGAATGCCTGTGGAATGCACAGCCCTACAGTAAACGCGGTGCCTCTCCACGGAAAAGCCCGGACTTGGCTCGTGCCCGTGGGCGTCAGCAGGACTGGGACTTGTGAGTGACTGTGAGGGGCAGAAAGGGGGTGATTGGAGGCAGAGGGAGAGCTCTAGCCCCAGATGTGCCCTGCATGGCTCACAGCCCTCGCTGGCCCTGTGGTGGTATGTGCTTGAGGCTGTGCCTGCGTGCGGTTTAGCATGTTCCTACGCCACCCGCCCAGCCGGTGCAGGTTTCTACACCCACCTACATTCACCCACTTTCTCTGCAGTCTTCTGCTGCTTCAGACATAATCACACATAAGCAAAGGCGAAGTTTGGAATTGCATCATGCTCAGATTTTCCCCTGATATATCAACCATGTTGGAACAGATTTGAGTTTGTAAAACTGGCTATTACAGCAGAACCAACTGTGGAACGGGCAGGAGGGGAGCTGAGTTCGCCCCTCCACCTGGGGGTGGAAACACGTGTGAACTGAATTCCACTGTATGAACCAGCCCTGGAAGTGGGGGCAGCTGGAGGGCAGCTGGAGGGCAGCTGGCTCCATGTGTGCTTGAGTAGTTGGGTGGGAGGCACATACACGCATGCACATACACACAGACACATGTGCACACATGCATACACAAGCACATACATGCACACAGGCACACATGCATACACACATACACATGCACATAGGCACACTTGCATATATGCACATGTGCACAATACACATGCACACATGTGGATATAGGCACACAAACACACACATACACAGGTACACGTACATATGCACACATGTGCACACAGGCGCACATGCACACATGCACACACGCACACAGGCACACAGAGGCACAGGCACTCACATACACACATGCACATGCACACATGGATACAGGCACACACATATATAGGCACATGTGCACATGCACACTTGTGCACAAAGGCACACGGTGGCACAGGTACACACATGCACACATGCACATGCACACATGGATACAGGCACACACATACATAGGCACTTGTGCACATGCACACTTGTGCACATAGGCACATGGTGGCACAGGTACACACATGCACACACAGGCATACGTGTGCACACATGCACGCACATGCACACAGGCACACATGCACACACGGGAGGTGCCCTGATGCTGTTGCTCCTCTCCCAGTTACATCTGCCCAGGCCCTGCCACTGCCCTTACTGGCACCGTTATTTATTCCATCTGCTTATAAGGTTTGCTCCACTCCCTTGACATGCCCTGGAGGGACCTTTCAGGATAATATGAGCCCATCCAAAGAACCCAGGTGGTAAAAACTGCAGATGGAGTCAGAAATATGGCCAAAGAGGAGTGGGGCTTGGCCCAGATACTGAGGCTGGGGTGATTAAAATGACCAATGTGTCAGGCACGAAATAGTAGCTCCTGACATCGACCAAGCGTCGAGAATAAGGCCCCTTATATCACCGCAGGAAATGGGCAATTTTATGCCAACTGGGAGCCGTGCATCTTGAGGTAATGGTGAGTATAATTCATGTCATTTGCACTGGCCCAGGCCTGCTTGCAGAGAGAATTTCACCCTGAGCTCAGGTTTCCAGAGCTTCTAGGCTTTAAAACCAGACCTTTAAAAAATATATTTAAAAGAATGCTAAAATATTTGCCTTGCTCTAAGGGAGATTAAGTGCCAGTGAAAATGTCCAGATTGATGGTCCCTGGAGACACGGTTACCTTCCTTGTACCCAGAGGCATCAGCCTGGGCTCAGAGCCGGGCCCACATCCCCGTCCCTCACACACACAAGCACATATGCACACACAAACACACACAAATGCACACACACACTCACACACACAAGCACAAGCACATGCACACACACGAACACACAAACACACACACAAGCACATGCACACAAACATGCAGATACACAAATACTCACACACATAAGCACATGCACACAAACACACACAGATATACAAACACACTCACACACAAGCACATGTACACATACCCAAACACGCTCACACACACAAGCACAAGCACACACATGAATACATGAACACATTCACACACAAACACACATGCATGCAAACACACACAGATATACAAACACACTCACACAAGCACATGCACACACACAGATACACAAACACACACATACAAACACATGCGCACACACACACACACACACACCGCACCTCTTTCTGGTTCTCACTCTTCATTCCTGAATTTTTTGCTCGTTCCTGTCTGTGCCCTGGGCAGGTGCCAGCCTAGGCCGCAGCGGCTCCAGAGTACAAAGGCAGGAAGCTGCTGGAGCCAGGAGTCATCTCTGGCGTGTCCGCTGAGAGCCTCAGGGGACGGAGGACTCGCAGCAGCCGCCTTCATCCCTGGAGGACACCTGGCTCTTGGAACCCAAGTGGCGAAGCTGCCTCCCAGGGGGAAAATTAAGCAGTGAGACTCAGCAAAGCAGCCTAAGAAAGAAGATGCCCAAAGACCTACGTGATGTTAGAATGCTTTAAAATAACACGTGTCTCTCTGAATTGCCCCAATCTTCTACAATGAGCACGTGTTGCAAATGTGGGGTTTTTTAAACATAAAAACGCAGAAGAAAAAATTTTGATGTGACCTTTGACCTCACCAAACAAACAATCACTGGTAGCCATTCGGTGTCTCTCGTTTCACCCAATTTTCTAAATATACACATCCCCGCATAACTCTCACACATTCACGAATACAGACGCACCCGCCTCTCAAGGGGATCGTGCCGTAAACAATCTTGGAGTCAGCATTTCCCACTTAATAACTTATTGTATACGTTTTCCCACAACTTGGAGACATACCAACACACAATTTGACATCTAGCGTTTGCATTTAACGTCGTAGCCACTTTCCCATTGGTTAGTTTTAAGCCACAATTTATATGACTATGTCACCTTCTACTGTGTGCCCGGCCACTAATTTTTTTTTACCTGCTCCTCTATTGCCGGAGAGGCGGGTGATTAACCGTCCGTTTGCTCTCTGCAGGAGGCCACCCCGCAGGTCTCTGCACAGGTTTGCAGTCGCCTTAGGATAAATTCCCCCGCTTAGTCGGGAGGGGAGAAAGCCTCCCCCGGCCTTGCCTCCTGCAAAGGCCTCAGCAATTTATGTCCCCGGGAGCCGAGCAGGTAGGGAGTATTTCATCCCAGCCTCCGCAGCACTGAGTATTATTTTCCTTCTCTGTTTGTTTCTTTTTGCCTCTTTGACAGGTGAAAAATAGATGCTCCCTTTTAATTTGTCTTGCTGCGGACTTCCAAGTGTTGGCGGGACTTCGTGAAAGCTGCGTTTCCCTGGCTTGGTGTCGCCTAACAGCATGCTGTCTCCTCCTCTGCCGATGGCAGCAGTGGCTGAGCGCCGAGTGTTTGCAAGCGCCTGTGCTCGCTGGGTCTCCTGGAACGCGGCCTCGTCCCAGCTCCACCAAGGGTCTCGGGTCCCCCTTCCTGTGCCCCGGCTGAGCCACCTTGCTCCTTGGTGCAAGCCACCGTTCCCTTTCACCGAGAACTTTGCAACAGCCTGGTGGCATTTCCCTTTGATCTCGGGACAGAGAAGAATTTCCCTCCTGTGGCCTCCAGGTCCTGCCCATCAGGTGCCCCCACGCCCCCACCTTCCGCCCCCCAGCAGGTGCGGCCCTGGGCTTACCTCCCCACTGAAGCCCCAGAGCCCAGCACGGTGCCTGGTAGGTGCTTGACCACTGCTGGCAAGTTGAGCAAACGAATGAATGACTAGATAGATTTCGGGTCCTGCGGACACAGTTACGACGTCTTTAGCTTCTAAGAGGAAAAGCATCGCCTATGGGTTAAATATGGGCTATGGACCCCCCCTCCCCTGAAAAGGTACGTTGCAATCCTAAACCCCAGCACTCAGAATGTGGCCTTACTGGGGTGGGGGGCACAGGGTCACTGCAGATGTGATCAGGTAAAAGGAGGCCCTACTGGAGTCCGCTGGGCTTAATCCAATGTGAGGTGTAACTAGCGTCATTATAAAAACAGAAAACAGAGGCAGGGAAGAGGCCGTGTGAGGACAGAGGCGGAGACTGGGGTGACGCAGGTACACGCCAGGACCCAGAGGACTGTCAGCAACGCCAGGAGCCGGAGGGAGGCCTGGAACAACGGGGCCTCATAAGAGCCGGCGGAGGGAACCGGCCCTGCCCAGGCCTTGCCCCCGACCTCTGCCCTGCAGACTGGGGAGGGCATGTTCCTGCTGTTTTAAGCCACCCAGTTTGCAGCCAGTTTGCAGCCCTGTGTCACCGTCATTCCTTAAAAGGCCAGGAGGGCACCCTCGGGGTGCTCAGCGCCGTGTCCCGGGAGGGGGTGGCCACGGTGAAAGGGCAGGCGGGGCTGTTTCTGGAACTCGTGCACGCAGAAGACGGGGATCAGAAACAAACCCGGTCACCAGGGCGTGGGTGACGCAGAACGGCGGGTGTGCCCCGAGCCGGGTGCTTCCAGAATGCCAACGGCCCGTCTGCTGTTTCCACCTGACACGGGGCCCCCAGCCTGCGGGACGAGGGCTGCCTGTTCCCTGGGAAACGGCGGCGCTGCTGCCCCTGTCGGGCCTAGGCTCCCGGTGAGCGGGAGAAGGCTCACCATCGCAGCGCCTCCCGGAAGTCGCTGCTTCCCCGAGTGGAGAGGGGAGCTTATCTGTGCCTCATGCATATGTATTCGCGGGCATTTAAAGAGGCCCGCTGCAGAGATGCATATTTAGCAGCTACCCACGATGTGTTTTATTGCCCATGCAGGTCCTTTTGTAATATCCTCTGGAAATTCATATTAAAGGAGATTTCAGACCCAAAGGACTGACCCGGCAAGCCCTCGTGGTCCCTGCTGCAAGGGGCTTTCATTTAATAACAAAGTGTCGTGTTTAAGCCGTGCCTGTTGATGAGCTAGCCCGCGGAGGGGCCGGCGCTTCCAGAATGCAATATTATACGTGTTCCTGGTCGCATCCACCGCTGAGCTTCTATCAGACCAATTTCCCTTTTATGTTCTGGGTGCTTAAAAACCCTTAGAAGCTTCTTGTGTATTTTTTTTTAAGCAAAAGCATGTGGCAATTTTTTTCTCTCCTTTGTAAAACAGGAAAGGCTCTGAAAGTCACATGCCCAAGCAGCCCCGTGGGGTAGAGTGGGAGGAGCGCACGTCTAGGCGGAAGGATGCTTCTCTGAGCTCAGCACACGGCCCGCCACGCGTGCACACGGCCCGCCACGCGTGCACACGGCCCGCCACGCATGCGCAGGGGCACCGGGAGCCTGCTGGGAAGACGGCGGCGCTGGCTGCTTTGGTGTGGTCTCCCATAGGATCTTGTGGACGTGGGGTGCAGGTTGTCACGGGCCCCTGCCAGGGAGATGAGGAAAAGGACGGATGGAGATGCCCCCGCCCACCCTTGCCCAGGGTTGCCCTGGCTGCGAGCTCCCTGTCTTCCCACTCGTAGAGAGGTTTTCTTGTTTGCTTGTTAACACTGTTCATGGGCCACCCCTGAAACCTCCAACTTTCCTTTATTTATTTATTCTCTTTTGAGACGGAGTCTCACTCTGTCACCTGGGCTAGTGAGTGCCGTGGCATCTGCCTAGCTCACTGCAACCTCAAGCTCCTGGGCTCAAGCGATCCTCCTGCCTCAGCCCCCCGAGTATCTGGGACTACAGGCGTGCGCCGCCATGCCCGGCTAACTTTTCTATTTTTAGTAGAGATGGGGGTCTCATTCTTGCTCAGGCTGGTCTCAAACTCCTGACGTCAAGCAATCCTCCCACCTCAGCCTCCCAGAGTGCTGGGATCACAGGCGTGAGCCACCGGACCCTTCCCAAGCTCTCTTTTAAAGTCTAAAAGTTCCGCAAGAGGCAGGAGGGCAGGAAGAAAGGGGACGATACGAAGGAAAGAACAGTGGGAAGTCGAAAAGGAGTTTCTAAAGCATTCTCCGGCACCCCGCTAGTGAACCTGGTGCTACGGATTCACGTGTCCCTGGAGATTCTTACGCCGAAGACCCGACCCTAGCATGGCGAGTAAAGAAGCAATGAAGGCTAGATGAGGGTGCAGAGGCGGGGCCCTGGTTCAATGGGATCAGTGTCCCTATGAGAAGAGACATCAGGGAGGTGTCCCCACCCCCCAGCCGCCACTGACATGCCAAGGAGAGGCCATGTGAGGACACACAGGGAAGGCAGCTGGTGGCCTGAGGGCCGGGAAGCAGGTGCCTTGCCCCACACCTTGCTCCTGCACTTCCAGCCCCTGGCACTGTGGGAACTGGCGTCAGCCGTTTGTTCCCCCCGTACGTGGGACGGGTCACAGCAGACAGCAGCCCAAGCTGGGGAACTCGCCGAAGCAGATATCTGCTCGCCGGACCCCGCTGGAACCCCGACCGACACCGGGGCACCTGTGGCCGTCCCGGAGCTGGGGGAGCTGGGCCACCAGGGCCCTGCCTCGGGCAGAAGCTCCTGGCAGAGGAGCCGGGCGCTGGGAGGGACTCCCCGGGTCCAGCCGAGCTGAGCGCGTCTGCGTGCCTCTGTCTGTCCTCCGCCCGCTCACGCTTGCTCCCTGCTTGATCTGACTCGAGCAGGAGCCTGCACCCGCGAATGCCCTTTTATGCCCTGCGAGGAGAATTTATTTAAGCGCGGTGAGTCAAAACGTCAACAAGGAGGAAAACAGAACCGGAAGGACGGGAGGGCCTGCGGGCCTTCCGCACTCACAGCACGTGCGATTGTGCAGGAGGGCGGCGCCCACCGCGTCCCCGGCGTCCGTCCGTCGTGAATAGTTAATATTCTCTGGTCCGCCCTCCGTGCTCCTCTGGCGACGGTTTAAAAATGCAGAATACGTTCCAGAAGCGCGACCTGCTCGACCTCCTCAACAGAGGAAAACGAGAACAGAGCGACTGTCGCCGCAGCTCCTGCCTCGCTCTCTCTTCGCTTGTTCCAGCCCCCGGTCTTTGACCCGGTGCGTGCTCGGGATCCTGTGACGGGGCCGGGACCGACGGGGCCGGGACCCACGGGCCCACGGAGCAGGGGGACAGGGCTGGCGTGGGTCATGCCGTCTCCATCCTGAGGCCAGGACACAGGGTGGGGACAGATGACTGTCTGAGCAAGGACTCTCGATGGTATAATAAAAAATATATCTGGGCCGGGCGCGGTGGCTCACGCCTGTATTCCTAGCACTCTGGGAGGCCGAGGCAGGTGGATCGCTGGAGGTCCAGAGTTCGAAACCAGCCTGAGCGAGACCCCGTCTCTACTAAAAAAATCGAAAGAAACTAATTGGCCAACTAAAAATATATATACAAAAAATTAGCCGGGCATGGTGGTGCATGCCTGTAGTCCCAGCTACTCGGGAGGCTGAGGCAGGAGGATCGCTTGAGCCCAGGAGTTTGAGGTTGCTGTGAGCTAGGCTGACGCCACGGCACTCACCCTAGCCTGGGCAACGAAGTGAGACTCTGTCTCAAAAAAATAAATAAAAATAAAATAAATATATATCTGGTGTTTGCCCCAGCTCCTGGCACCGAGCTTCAAAACCCGTGGGACATCCTACTGGTGGGAGAGTCTGTTATGCTAATGAGGTGGCCCCTGTGGGCCTCTAGAGAGCGTGGGTAGGAGGCTGGGTAGTGGAAAGCCCGCCCATGGGACGTCCCGGGAGAGGGGGTGCTGGAGAGCGAGTGCAGTCCCGTGTCCAGTAGTTAATCATGTCTACGCAACGAAACCCCAAGGAGCCTCCGGACAGGAGGCCCACGGCGCTTCCTGGCACCACCCCGATGTGTCAGGCGGGTGACACATGGGACCCCCCAGCGGGGAGAGGGTGCAAAGCCCTGGGTCTTGGCCTGACCCCTCGGCCCCCTGCGCGTTGCTGTTCCTGTGTGTGTCCTTTCCGACAACACCGCAGTCTAGAGCCTTCCCGAATTCGGTGGGTCAGTCTCGTGAATTATCGTGGGGAGATTTCTGCAAAGAGGGGTCACAGAAATCTCTGAACTGATGCCATTCTGTCAGTGGAGTGTGGTGGCCGGGGACTCCACATGGGGCTGGCACCCGAGTGGGGGAGTCTCGGGGGTGGGGGTACAGAGGTCTCATCCCGCAGGGTCTGACCCGACTGCCGGGTAGTTGGCATCAGAATTGCGTTGCAATGTACCTGGTGGAGGCGGAAATAGAACAGTCCGGAACAAAGCAAGAAAGAGCGAGCTGCGGACACCAAACCAGCAGAAGGGCTTTCCTTACACTGGGGGCCGTGCAAGGACCACGTGGGGTGTGTGTTCTGCAGAGGGGACGGTGGTGGCCGAGCCGTGCTGGTGCGGAGCACGGGAGAGTCCTCGATCCACCACCCCAGAGACACGGCCCCGGAGAACCGGGTTGTCACCAAAGGCAGCCGCTGGGACAAAGAGAGTCTCGTGTCAACGGCCGGTGGCTTTCGGGGGCTGGGGGGTTCAGAGTCCTGAAGACTTTGGTCTCCGGGGATTCGGGAGCCGGGCAGTTAGCGCTTGCAGGGTGATTTCCTACAGAATCTCACGGGACAGAATGCAGGCACAGAGCGCACAGGAGCGGGCCGGCACCTGCGGGGAGCCAGGCATGCGGAAAGAGGGACAGTGGTTACGATGTCCAGCTTGGCAAGCCAAGCTCTGCCTTACTTGCTCGGTGGGCTTGGGCGCCCCTCCTAGTGCCTGGGAGCCTGGTGTCTGCATCGGCACAGTGAGGCTAGGAATAACGTCCCCAGCGGGTCGTGCCGTTGCGAGGGTCGGGTGAGAGGATGTAGGGCGCTCTTTCCAACCTGTCCTGACACGTAGTACGCACTCGCCGAGCGTGTTACTTACATTCCGTGTTGGTGTTTAAATCGGGCGGTCCAGATGGCAGCCTAGCTCTGCCTCTCAGCATTCAGCTTATAGAAATTTTGACTGAAATATAGAACCCACTGGGAGAAAATAGTGTGCAAGGAGGAAATGGCCTGGCAGACTCCCGCACGACGCCCCGTCGCCCGCGGGGGACCCCGAAGGCATCCATCAAGTTTATTCCCATTCTGAATTCGCGCCGGCACTCCTCGACTCGGCTTGGCCATCCGAGCTGCTCGGCGTTATTTACGGGTCCGATAAAAGCCAACAGGAGTGGGGGCTGCTGCAACAGGTGCAGACTTAGCCGGCTCCCCCTGGAAGCCCCCCAGCTCCCCGTCCGTTTCTGAGCCTCCAAGTCCCGGTGGGCGTCCTCACGTGACTCCCTCCCGCGGGTGCAGACTTCGTTCCCGGGGGCCAGGCTCACTTCCCGAGACTCTCTGAGACTCGGCGCAGGGCGTCCCCCAAATGAATTCCAACTGACGTCTTCATAGTCGTGGGAGGGAACATCTAATTCTTTACTAGGCCAATAAATTCTGTGTCCGATTTATCTTCCATCAGGCTAACATTAATATTAAAATCCTCCATGAATCATAAATCTGTCAGAGATCAAGAAAAGCAGCACCAGGAAATAAAAAGGGTCCTCATTAACAAAAGCAGGATTAGTCCTTTGAGGACCCTTCTCGATGGCCAAACAGATCATTTATAGTCATAACGCCACGCCGAGGCACCGGGTCAGTGTCCTGAATCTAAATTGGCCAGGGCTGGGCCCGTAATCACCGTCTGGGGCAGGTGGCGGGGGCTGGAGGCTCAGAGTATCAACGCAGAAAGATGAATTTGGAGCCCACAAGAGCAGCGGGTGAGCAGGAACGAGGCTCCGTGCCACGGCCGCTGGTGCCTGGACCAGGTCCCCATGTGAGGCCCTGCAACCTTCCAGCTCACAGCATGGGAACCAAGCCCTGCGCTCCGTACCTGGTTAGAGAAAGTCTGCCCCCAAGACGCTGCAGCCCGACAACAGTGTCCAGAGGAAATCCTGCAAACCCTCCCCTGGAAGGACTTGGAAGAAAGGCGCAGGCTGGGCCCGCAGGGGAGACTGGTCTTGGGGAATTTTCTGCAGAGAACATACCAGCTTCTTTGAAGTGTTTGCCCTGGTGGCAGATCTTCACGAGCCACCCAGGTAGACTGGGAGGAGGGCAGTGCCAGGTCTGCTGCGGGGAGCTGGCACCTGGCTGGGCCTGTGGGATTCCTAAGGGGACAAAATCGAAGCTTCTGGATGGGAGTGCGGGTGACCTTCTCTGGGATGGGGGGTCATGAAGATGGATTCGAGACCTTCTCTGAGACTAGCCCCTGCATGTTGTACAAACTTGCTTGTGTTGGTTTAAGAAGGGGGTTTTGTTCCAGCTTACCAAGGTAACAGATCTTTCTGTTATATTTCAAAACAAGTAAGTGTTTGTAATAAAATATCGGCAACTACATTTGCATAAATGAAATGAGCAAAGTCACACGTAGCTATGATCTGAATGTTTGTGTCTCCCCAAGACCCACGTGTTGAAGTTCTAGACTGCAAGGTGATGGTGGTAGCAGGTGGGGCCTTCGGGAGGCGGTTAGGTGGTGGGGTGCAGCCCTCACAAGTGGGATTAGTGCCTTTTTAAAGGAGGCCAGGGAGAGCCCCCCTCCCCTCCACACGTGAGCACACAGCAGGCGCTGTCTGGGAACCCGGAACCCGGCCCTCAGCAGACACCAGATTGCCGGTGCCCTGGTCTCGGACGTTCCAGCCTCCAGAACTGTACGTAGATCTCTGCTGCTTATGGTGCCTTGTTATAGCAGCCTGAACAGACTAAGACGCACATGATCATAAAACCCATTTTGGGAGAAGCCGTTCCAGACTTTTCTCCGTGTGTACATGACATTTGTACATACAAGTACCTGCACGTGTAGATACCCCAAAAGGCGTCATAACCACATGCGATATTTTTGTGGTCTACCTTTCAGAAAGGTACCGTAAAATACGTATCTGTCTGTGCTAACAAATACTCTTGTTTTAACACGGACTCTCAGCCCAGGTGCCTCCAGGAATGCCCGTGGCGCTAGCCGTGCACGTGCCAGTCGTGGGCACCTGTGCAGCCTCTGGGGACTGGCCTAAACCCTGCATTAGGCAATAAAAGACCCCAACTGCGGGGACTCGTGGCCAGTGTAGCAAACAGATATGACGTGGAGGCTGCCTGCTCGCAGATATGATGGAAGAATTGCTAAAAACCAACCAGGCTCAAAAAGAAGGAAAATCCACAGATCGTGAAGGAAGAAAGGGTTCAAAGGAAGCAAGGAGAGGTTCAGGCTGATGTCTCACTCAGTCTTGGGACCGGGGCTGAGGGTTGGGGGCTCAGAACCCCCATTGGAGCCACAGGGGCTGGGGAGCTCCCCGGAGGAGCCTGCAGCCAGCACGGTAAGGAATAAGGAAGGAGCTGCTGGCCTGGACCATCAATGAGAATAGTGTCCCCAGAGAGAAACGAGAACCCCATACCTGGTCGGGTGGATGTGGCGTTCACATCCTCTCTGGGCTGGGGCAGGCACCCGGGCCTGAGAAGTTAAGGAGAAGTTTCTGCCTGGATTTGAGCAAGCTGGGGGTTTACTGGTCTCATACAACCAAAGATCCCGGGCTGGGGGTTGGGGGGCAGCCACAGTGGGCGTGGTGGACTCCGCCCAGCAGGATGAAGGGGCCTTGCCCGGAGCCCGGCCCTCGCTTGCCCTGGGCTGGGTGCGGGTCGCGTGCCCAGAGTAGCCGCACAGAGTCCGGGAAGGAGCATTTCTACCAGGGTTGATCGGCACCCAATGGAAACCAGGCACCTGCTCGTAAGCACGGCAGCAAGAACGGGTGGAGAGGGAGGGACCAGAGGGACAGAGGCACCCCCGTTGGAAGGGCTGCGCGCCCAAGCCCGGCAGACTGGACAACAGTAACATCAGCTCCCTCCCGAGGTAGAGGTAATGAAAAGGGGACAGAGGTTTTAAAAAATAATAATAATTTAAAATTTGCAGGGGATCTCAGAGGGAGGAGAGGGGACCAGGAAAGTGAGCAAAAAGTCCTAGCAGGCGGGTTTGTCCCAGGCCGAGCGCTCCTCTGGGAGCCGGTGTCAGTAGACAGGGCTGGGCTGACGGCTCGGTGAGTGGGCGACGGGAAGACACAGCCAAGACACAGCCTGGGGAGCCGGTGGCAGAACTGCTGAGAGGCGGGGAGGGTGGGACGAGAGACTTCTGCATCTATCTGACAGGCATTCCAGAAGGAGGGATGAAATATATGGGGAGAACACATTCGAAGACAAAAACGGCTGCCAATTCCCCCAAAGCGAAGAAGGAGATGAGCACTCAGTTCCCACAAACTCAAACAGTCCCGGGCAAAATCAATAAAATAAAACGACTGAAACTCATAGACTGAGAAGAAAGTATAAAATCCTCCAAACTTTATAGACAAAGGGAAAATTTTAAACTCTCCTGGAGGAAAGAGATAAAAAATAGAACAAATAAGATGAGAAGTCATCATCTCATGAGCAGCATGAAATGACGGAATTCAACACGATACGTTATAGACGATGAAAGAAACAATTCCTAACCCAGAAATTATTCCATGTTCAGCTAAATGACCCTTCAGACAATTTCAGACACAGGCTGAAAGAATTTACTAGTCACTGTTCAGCAATCCTCTTTGAAAGAGGTATTAAAGGAGACACTTCAACAAGTAGGAAATTAAACCCCAAAGAAAGGAGTAGGATCCAAGAAAATCTGTGTAAATAAAAAAAGTTGCGAACACACTGGTGACTCAAAATAATATCATATATAGATAGATATAATACTGAGAGAGTTAAAAACAAAATGACACGAAAATACTAGTCAACAAAAGACAAAGTTGAGAATGGAGAAAATTTGGATATAAGTCTTCTGACTTCTGGTGACATGTAGAAATGTCGTTTGATATTATTAGGCTTTGCTAATAGACATGTTAAAATTGAAAATAAGTAACCACTAAAGAAAAGATGAAAAGAAGTAGGGCAAGTAAGTACAAAACTAGTAGACAGGGGGAAAGACAAATATAAAAATCTGTGTCCTATAGGAGATTTAAAAGGAAAAGGAGAAAAAAGAAAATTGCCATTCCAAATTATATCAATGGCTATACAATGGCCCATAAAATATGTGTTAGATAACTTTTTTATCATTTTGCATGTGTGTTTTTAATAAATCCCCTATTACTAACAATTTGTTCCAAATTTCTGGCCCACTCTCAGGCCTTGGAGTGTTTCTAAAATTGGGGAAAGTTAGAAGCAGTTATGTGTGGTCTAGGACAACCAAGTGCCAAACTTAACCTAATAATCCCCATGTCACCCTACAGGGCCTGCATCTGCCCCTACAATTTGCTGCCCTGATACTGACGTTCCTTCTGCCGCTCAGCTCCGTGCGTGACTGGGTGTTGCCTCACCCTCAGATTATATGAACAACTAAAGGAATGCTTTGTCTTATGAAGTGCCTCCTGAGGCCGGCAGTTTTTACATGCTTCCATTTGAAACCTCACAGCTAACCTTCTGGTAGCAGTGCATCCCCATTTCAAAGATGAGAAAACTGAGGCTCACGGGCACTTGAATTGCAGGAGACCTCATAGCTAGCAAGTGCTGCACTATGGGGCAGCAGTGCTCTCAGGACTTTGGGCTCCTGTTGCATGTCTTTCTTTTCATTACACCCCAGAAAGTTCCTCCCCACATGAGGTAGTAGCTGCAGAAATAATTATGCGGCTGCAGTGTGGGCCTGAGGGGGAGAGCCTGTGTAGGGCGGGGCAGGGGGGAGCTGGGAGCAAACAGCAGCCCTGGGCTGCAGAGACACCAGCCAGATCTTCACTGAGTGTCAATGTGACCAGCAAGAGGCAGGCGACACAGAGAGATTGCTGAGGGCAGCTGCCCTGGAGGGCTGGGCTGCGGTTTGGCAATGTGCTGCCTTCTGGACCAGGGCTCGGAACCATGCCTGGCAATGACATTCAGCATCTGCTGCCCGCAGGAGGATGGGGCTGGAGCCCTGGACCCTCCAAAACAAGCAAGGGCCGTCCCTCACTGCCACGTCCCAGCTCTGGACACCTGCTCCCGGCTCTGCCCTTTGGCAGGAGTTTAGTTTCAGATCGAGAAGAAATCTCATAAGAGGGAGCAGCTGTAGCTTTGGGGGGGGTTGGGAGAAGGGGTGGCTCCCAACCCCCCAGGGCCCTGCCCTGCCCGCAGCCCCTGTCCTCTGGCCAGCCCATCGGCTCTGCCTGGAGGCTCACACACCATCCTGCCTGAGTCTGCTGGGCGCCGGGGGACTCAGGGCCCCGCGTGCCCCTCCCCAAGCCAGCGTCCCGGCCAGCTCTGCTCCTGTCTCCCAGCAGGGCCCTGCGTCTCACTCACAGTCCCTGAGCACCAGCCACCTGCCAGCCCTGTCCACCGGCTCGGGAAACATGGACACAAAACTGCTGGAAACGCTGCCCTGTTGGAGCCTACAGACCGGGCCGGGGAGACCGACTGTGGACAGCCCACACCAAGCGGGAGGGCTGCGGGAGGGAAGTGACTAGGAGAGGCAGGGAGAGAGGGGGAAGGGCTGTCCCATCCACAGATGGGGGGCTTGTCCCGAACTGCGTTATGCGTCCCCCGAAAATTCACACGATGAAGCTCTAATCCCCCATGTGACCAGGTGGAGACAGGGTCTCTAAAGAGGTCATTAAGGTAAAACGAGGCCATTAGGGTAGACTCTGGTCCAGCCTGACCGCCGTCCTTACAGGAAGAGATCGGGGCACAGACACACACAGAGGGATGGCCCTGTGAGGACACAGCGAGGACGCAGCGTCTACAAGCCAAGCAGACAGGCCCCAAAACAAACCGGCCCTGTGGCGCCTTGACCTTGGACTTCCAGCCTCCAGGACTGCAAGACAATAAATCCCTGTTGTTTGAGGCACCTGGTTTGTGGTACTTTGTCACGGCAACCCCTGGAAACGACTGCCCTGGCCCTTGAGACAGGATGAAGGGGCTGGAGCTGGGGGCCACAGTGGACCACCCCCTCTGAGCAGCAGGGAGGACACCCGCGTGGCTGGAGGGGGCGAGAGGTGACGTTGACACAGCCGCAGGGTCAGGCCAGGCTGGGCCTTGGGCGGCACTGTAAGGCCTTCTGGGCGGCTGCAGAGTCATGGCCACGCCATGTGGCCATCACTGTGCCTTCTCTCCCTGCACGAGTCCCTGAGCTTCTCGAGGGTGGAGACAGGACCTTGTTGATCCTTACCTGCCCAGAGCTGCTTGGGAGCCAGAGAGAAGGAGCGCGCAGGCACGTGCAGCGGGCGCCCTCTGCAGAGCACACCTGCGGGAACCACCCTGACCCCCAGGGCTCGCCCTGCACTCCTGTCAGCTCTGCCAGGAGCTGGAGCTGGCGGGTCCCTGGAGGAACCGAAACCCACACCTCTCCCAAGACCCCAAGAGCAGGGAGGGGGCGTCTCCACCCACCTCACCTCACAGGCGTCAGCCCAGTCCCCAGCGTGCGTGCGGAGGCAGGTGTGGGCCGAGGCTCAGAAACCCCGGCTCCGTCCCTCGCCCCTGGAGAGTTCCAATCTTTGGTTTAGATTGCGATACTATAAAATCCTTTTTTTTTTTGCCACAATTATCGCAAACACTTGGAGAGTTAAACCAACCTGGAGTCGTAACTCGGATTCCACATTTGCCTCCGCCTGATAGACGCTGGGACGCACGGGGGCGGGTGGGGGGGAGGTGCTGAATATCACGGCTCTCCCCGCCTGTGTTGTGAACTGTCTGAGAGATGATACAAAGGGAGAAGACTAAGAAACAATGTCAAGATCCAGATCGAGCCCATGTTGGAGAATGCCACGCCCACCTGCAGGTGCCTGGGCTCAGGGTGCTCAACCCCAGGATGTGGAGCCTCGTGGGCCAGCCCAGGCTGTGTGGCCCCGCCCACAGGTCATGTGGCCCCGCCCCCAGGCCATGTGGCCCCACCCACAGGCCATGTGGCCCCGCCCCCAGGTCATGTGGCCCCGTCCCCAGGCCATGTGGCCCCGCCCACAGGCCATGTGGCCCCGCCCCTCCCCATGACACAGAGTAGTTGTAGGGAGCAGAGGAGAGAAGGGGAGGGAGAGAAAGGGAGAGAAACGGGGCTGCACCCTTCACTGCAGTTTCTCCTTCAACATGCATCCTCGGGGACTGCATCCGAACGCTGCTCTGGAGGAGCCTCCGCCCGTGGGAGGAAAATCCGGGAGCAGGGCCCCCCCTCTCCCCTCAGCTCTACTGCAGATTCTGTGAGCCGGTGTGGACCCCTCCCTCGGCCAAGAAGTGGGCACTCGGGGTCTCAGGGCAGCTCCGTGTTCTCTCTCTGCGGTCAACTGTCCCAGCCCAGAAGAGGCTGGGGGACAGGATCACAGGGGGCCCTGGGTGTCACCCACCAGCTGCTCCAGCAGGCCAAGGGCCTATACTTCGGCAGTGCCCCACGTTGCCTGAGACCGAGGGAGTGGACACGGTCCACGTCTCCGCCAGGTGGTGGCTTGCCCAGTGCCCGCTGCACGCCCCGCAAGGAGGAGCACAGCACTGCACGGGCCGCTTTCTGCATGTGTTCACCATGGCTTCTCCGCACCTCTCCGTTCTGCTTCTGTGAGCTGGGAGAGCGCCCTCCCCCGTGCCGTCCTGGCTAGGTGTCACACGCGTGGGCAAAGTCTTGAACCCCGTCTGAGGCAAGGAGCCGAAAGTGCGGGCTATCGTCGTTGCCATCTCTGCCGCTAATCCTTCCACCGGGACCACGGAGCTCCAGGACGGCCACAGAACCCAGAGGTGTGATTAGCTAAATTTAGAGCAGGACACAAAAGTCTGGAGCTCTGAGCTTCATCTCCCTTTGACAAATGATGCGCTCGGAATCGCCGCCGATCTCTTGATTCCATTCCCTTGGTGGCCTAAAGAGCTGGGGAGAGAATTACTTCCAGACAAGGATCTTTGCTGTTTGCGTGGCTCACGTTCCCACGAGGCGGCAAAAGCATGCTTTATTAAATCCCCCTTGAAATATAACGCTTTGATTTAAGGGCAGGAACATTTCTGTGCCTTAAAAATGCAAGTTAAGGCCAGAGCAGAAAGCCCTTTGCAGGATTGAATCCAGGTGGGAGCCACCAGCACCCCCTTGTCCAGACCCAGAAGCTCTGGTTCACAAACCTGGAGACCAGAAGACACGCGCTGCCTTAGTGAGCTTGGGCTGCCCTAACCAAGTACCCCAGCCTGGTGGCTTAGACAGCGGGTTGTATTGTCTCACGGTTCCGGAGCCTGGAAGTCCTGAGATGCAGCTGTTGGCAGGTGGATTCTCTCCCCTTGGTGCGCAGGTGGTCCTGTTCTCCCTGTGTCTTCACATCACCTTCCCCCTGTCTCAAGTCTGGGTCTAAATGTCCCCTTTGTATGAAGACATCAGTCGCATGAGCTAAAATAAAATCTAAAGCCCCACCCCACCCCGCCGAGCTGATTGAATAGACCCACTCTTGGCCAAGGGGACCCCAGAAATCCCCTAAAGCTGAGTTGCTGGCCGAGAGAAGGGAGGTCAGACATGCCCCCTCCCTTCTTGGAGACATCTGTGGGACTCATTGACAGGCCTAAGGCCCGTGCAAGGCAAAGCTTAAACCACACCCGTAGGTCCCCAATTTACTTAACAGGTCGCTTGAGTCTGAGTACATGTCCGGTGACTTGTCTCTGACAGCAGACCTCCTTATCCTAAAACATTCCAAGCCTTTAGACAAAGCTTCATGTCTTTAACCCATTACAAATCAAAGAATCTTTAAACCCACCTGTGACCTGAAAGCCCCCTGCTTTGAGATGTCCCACCTTTTCAGACCAAACCCGTGCACACCTTCCATGTACTGACTTACGGCTTCACATGTAATTCCTGTCTCCATGAAATGTATAAAACCAAGCGGTAACCCGGCCACGGCAAGACCACTGCTCAGGGCTTCTTGGGCGCGGCTCCGGGCCATGGGCACACACATTTGGCTCAGAATGAAGCTCTTTAAATTATTTTACAGAGTTTGGGTTCTTGTCCATTGGCAGTCATGCAGGGTTAGAGCCGCCCTAACAGCTTGGATTTAATTTAATCACCTCTCTAAAGGCCCTATCTTCCAATATGGCCACGTTCTTAGGTTCTGGGGTGAGGGCTTCAGCCTCTGCATCTGGAATGGGAATGGGGTGCCCAGTTCAGTGTCTAATGCCTGGTGCTCAGGGGTGCAGGCGACCATGGGAAACTGGACTCTCATGGGCCAGCAGCATGGACACAGCTGAACTCCCAGGTCCCGGGCGCTGGGAACCCCCTGGTCGGCCTCGCCTGCTGTCTGATGGAGCACATCCATGTGCCTGTGCCTGGCCTGTTGCCACTGCCCACAGCATGCTGGACATCGAGGGGTGCTCGGTGCCACGGAGGGGTCACCTGTGGTCCGGACGTGCTGGAGAACTGGAGAGGAGGCTCTGGGCAGCGGCCTCCCCCTGACTGTACGTCGAAATCCTTAAAGCTTCGGAGGGCGGCCATGCGCTTGGAGCCAGGGAAGGGAAACAGAGTTGGGAGGGGAAGCCTGTCTACCAAAGCGCTCATTCAGGAACAAAGGCAATTAAGTGTTCAGTCATTAACGGCAGAAAACAGGCTTTCTTTCAGAAAGAAATCAGCCAGTGCAGGGACTTCTCCTTCTTCCTGCCCCACTGGGAGAGGCAAAGCAAGGTGGCTTAGCCAGCCGAGTCGTGTCCACCCACACATCTGTCATCGCGGCTGAGGCAAGTGCAGGAGGTGGGCGGGCATGTGTGTGTGTGTATGCATGTTCATGTGTGTGCATGCATGTGTGCATATGTGTGTGCATTTGCACGCATGTGCATGTGCACCTGTGCTGTCTTCCCAGAGAGACTCCTACAGCACCCACCTCCTCAGAACATGCAATTCCCATGGCCGGCGGGCCTGCTACCTCCTGGCAGACAGCACTGGGATGGAGAAATTCGAAGAAGAGCTGCGTTAAAACACAGCAACATTAACGCTCTCTGATGGATGCTCCCATCAGACCTCCAGCGGCGCAGGAGGCGGGAATGCTAAGAAGGCGATTGTCGGAAGAAGCCCCCCACTTATGCGTTCTGACCTATCCACCCCATTTAGCCAATTCATCTTATTTATAAAAGAACAAGCAAACAATTTAGGTTTATGTGGTTTCCGTTTTGATCATTTTTCTGCTGCTAACAGGCAGGGTCATTCTTCCTGGTAATTAAGACTCTTGCAGTCAGTGAGATCCTGCTATTAAATTTCACTAACAGACACTGACGGCCACGGCGCCCGTGGCCCTCCCACCTCCCACCGCTGGGCTTTCGCTCTTCATGTGACCTGCTCAACTGTGGGTCTCCCGCGCCGGCCTCATTAAACACCCCGTCCTGGCAGACCACGGGGTTTGGCAGTACCTGCCGCTACAGGAAGAAGGACATCCTCGGAGCACCTCTGGTCACCGCCAGGAAGTGAGACGTACGTAGGGGCCAATTGTTTTAGTTGAACGCAGAACGGTTTCCAAGCAAGACACAACAAATGCCTCTGGGCTCTGCTTCTCAGTCCCAGGACCCCAGGTCTCTCTTCCTGCTTCCGGCATCCGACTTCCCAGCGAGTGCAGCTCCGTTCACTGCCCCTCTCTCCACGGCGGTCCCGTGGGGGCTCACTCTGTGCACACCACTCGGGAGTCTCCCTTTCCTCCGTCCTTCCCCCCACCCTTTCCTCTGCAGGCGCTCTCTCTAAGGTCCTCGGAGAATCAAAGACAGACCCGTGGCAGACCTCACTGCACAGCAGCCTCGCGCTGGCGGGGGCGGCAGAAATCCTCACGGAAGACGTGGAGAGTCAAGGGCTTTGGATTTGGGTGGGTCGGGTCTGTGCCTGACCGTGAGATCTTAGCAACATAAGGCCTTCTTAGAAATTGAGGTCAAATATAGCTAACATAAAATTTACCGTCTTTACCATTTATAAATATAATTCAACTGCATTAAGTATATTCACATTCGGGCAATGATTGCCACCAACCCAGCTCCAGAACTTTTCATCTTCCCAAACTGAAACCCTGCCCCCGTTAAACACTAACTCCCCACGCCGCCCCCAGCTCCTGGCAACCCCCATCCTACTCTGTGTCTCTATGGATTTGACTATTCCAGGCCCCTAATATGAGTGGAATCTTACAGCATTTGTTCTTTTGCCATGGACTCACTGCACGTAGCACGTCCTGAAGGTTCCTCCGTCCACTCACTGACAGGCAGGCGGGCTGCTTCCACCTGTCGGCTTCGAACACAGGTATGCAAGGAAGTGCCTTTGAAATTCGCTTTCCTCCTCCATAAAAAGTAAACTCAAATTTTATTTCAATGGTTGGTAAATTGTGCCAACGCATAGTAGGTGCTCGATCACGAGCAGCTGTCATGGTCTCAGTTGTGCCATCGTTGTTACTTCCAGAGGCGGGGCTCGGCAGTAAATCAGGGAAGGCTGTGTGGAGGAGGAGGCTCTTGGGCTGAGCACAGCAGGAGAGGCAGGAGGGTCAGTGACCTCACTGGCAGGAGGCGTGGGGAGAGTGGAAGGGCGTGCAGGTGCATGTGGCAGACAGGGAGTGACTCTGAGAGGTTGGGGCACGGGGACAGCAAGCCTCACTGTTGGAGGTATGCCACCATGGGGTTCTGGGCGTCAGACTGGAGTGCCGTGGCTACTTCCACTTGGTAAGGAATGGACAGTGTGCAGTCAGTCTGATGACCTGGCAGTATGGAATAGGACCAGATCAGTTTAGGGCAGGAGGATGTTAATAATAATTGGGAAAGAGTGGACGAGAGAGTATTACTTGGGGGAAGACTCAAAGTAGTATGAATGGAGTGGAGAATGTATTGGTCAGCTCTTGCTGAGTAACAAGCAGTACCCCAAATCTCAGAGTTGTCAAATGGTGAGCATTTGTTCCTAGGTCACCTAGGCTGAGTTCTGGGGTCATTCCCTTGGCCTTGGCTCCATGCTGTATGAGGGTCCAGGCTACTCCATGTGTGTCCCTCCAGGGCCCAGACTTAAGGGACAGCAGCTGCTGGGGGAAGCTCTTCTCACTGTAATGGCAGAAGCACGCAAGGCCTGGAAGGAGCACACGTCACTTCCACTCACAGTCCCCTGCTCAAAGGAACTCACATGACAAGCCCAAAGACAAGGCATCATCTTCTCTGCTTTTATCAGGAGAAATGGCAAAGTCACAAGGCACAGGGTGCAGAGATGGGTGGAGAATGGGGGTGGTAATTTAGCCTACAGCAAATGCACTAACACAACCCGCTCTTATGAATCAGTGGGGTCTTCGGTGTTTTACACATTATTCTTAAGGAATAATGATAAGATAATAATGTACCTGGGGACCCTGCCTGCCCTACCAGCGACTCACAGAGTTTGCACCTTCTGAAATCCTCCCTTTGCTCAGCATAGCACCTGCGCGATTTGTCTAGGTTGTGTGTTGGAGCAGTTTGTTGCTTTTGTTGTTGAGCAGTGTTCTGTTGCCTGAACTTGAATTTTGTCCTTTCTCTTTTAGGTTGGCATTTGAATTGTTTCCAGTCTGGGTAGATTATGAGTTAGCTGTGAACATTTGTATTCAGGTTATGATTTTTAAATATACGCTGTCATCTCTCTTGGATGAATACCTACAAAGGCACCTGCTAGATCGCAGGGTGTGTATTAAATTTGGGAGACCCAGGAGTCTTCCCGAGGGCTCATCTCACTTTACCTTCTGGCCAGCAACATAGCACGGTTCTGCTGGCTCCATATTCTGGCCGACATTTGGTATTTCTGACGCTTTTCAAATTTTTGTTATGTTTCTGTATGGTTTTACTATTTCATTGTGGTTTTAATCTGTGTCTTTTATAACTAATGATGCTATGCTTCCACATATGCTTATGTGCCATTTTCATACCTTCCTCTGTGAAATGTCTATTCAAGCCATTTTCCTCATTTTTCTTTTTTCTATGGTTCAAACGTGTCCCCCAAATTCATGGGTTGACAACTCCATCCCCAATGCAACAGTGTTGAGGGGTGACTAGGGCATGAGGGCTCTGCCTTCAGGAATGGGTTGATGTCATTGTCACAGGAGGGGGTTCTTTCGCTCGGGTTTGTTATAAAAGTGAGTTCGGCCCCCTCTTGCTCTCTCTGCCGTGTGCCCCCTTACAGGTGACGCCTGCCACCGTGTTAAGACACAGCACAAAGGCCCTCGCCAGATGCAGTCCTCTGCCTTGGACTGCCCAGCCTCTAGAACCGTGAGCCAAATCAACTTTTGTTGTTCATTAGTTACCCAGTCTTTCTTTGTTCAATGGTTGTTTGTCTTTCTATTCTTGAACTCTAGGACAGTTCCCTTTTTTTCCATGTTTACCCATCAGTTCTGAAGGGCACCAACTGGGAAAACCAGAAATTGGGGCCTGAACGACTTCACTGAAGCAGCAGTTTCCCAGGGCGGGGGCGGGGGTGGGGGAGGCCAATGGCCAATGTCACAGAACTCGGGGGCCCCAGGAGAGAAGCTTCCCACTGCTGAGCTGGCAACGCCGACCAGAGGAAAATCTATTTTATTAGATTGCAGGGACGTCATCGGGGCTGCTAGCGGAAATGGAATGTAGGGAGCCACTTGATTTGGGGAAACACATTCGGTTCCGCAGGATTGTACGGAGACGTGATTAAGGAGGAAAACCCGTGCTAACACACAGCGAAGCGAATCAGAGTGCACTTATCCGCGTAGAGTCGAGTCCTTCCAGAACGTAAAGGACTCCCGGTTGCCCTAACAAGTAGAGACTCCTGTTATGGTGACAACATTATAACAAGGAAAAAAGGCACGCAATCGAAATAGCGGTAACGGTGGCAATAGCCAGAGTCACATGGCGCCCTGTTAGCGCTGCCTTGCAGGTGGGTTGGGCAGGAGTCAGGGAGGGTCAGGGCTGCGGAGGGGGGGTTCAGCAAGGAATTACAATGAAGAATGTCAAACAGGGCGTGGAGTGGCCTGGAGGGGACAAGTCATCCGCCCAGAGCTGTGGAGCTGTACAGAAGAGCAGCCTTCCAAGGAAAGAGCAGCACCTGCCAAGGCCCCGGGGCAGGCAGGAGGGAGGCCCTGGAGCTACAGAAGGGAAACCTGTGTGTGGGAGGCTGCCCTGGGAGGCCGCCAGGATGTAAAGGGAGAGGAAGGAGGTCGGTCAGGCTCCTCCGGGTCTCAAAGCCTCTGTCTCCTTGTCTGAGAGGGGGGTACTGGTACCCACCTCACGCACCTGTTCAATGTGTTAAATAAGATCGTTGCTATGGAAACAGCCAGCACAGTACATAGGCAAAGAGGAATGACCAATGAGCGTTGGATGAAATGAATGGGTGACAGCTCATCTCAAAGCAGGACTACCTTTGAACCCATGTCAATGGGAAGGGGAAATCTTTGGGCAACCCAGTCACCCCATCGGCTCTGGGGTTCACAAAGCCCCTGGACTGGCCCTGCTGGGGATGTCAGAGGCCCCCACGGAATCTTCCGACTTCTAGCGCAGAGACCCGGCATTGCCTAGGGAGGGTCTAGCACCATGCATTGATTTTGCGTTCTTACTCTCTGCAATCACACTCTGGGTGCACAGAGACGGCGTTTTCGTTCCGAGATGAAACCTCCACAAAGCATAAATCTTTATCATGCCACGTTGGCAGATCCACCCAAGACTCATTTACCACGTTTTTGACTTTTAAACCAGGAGATGGAGTGCAGAGATGGATGGCTTGTGAGCTACGGCTTCCTTACGGACACACACACAAAAAAAATTGTAAAATATTGCAATGCTTCAACATAGTCTCTAGAGATTCTCAAGTCTGCCGTGGGGGTCTGCTCGGCCCTGCCATGGAATTCCACCATGGCTGGGAACCCCACACACCTGCCCTTCACCCCTGGTTGCCATTGAGTTCTCAGAAAGCCCCGGGGGTGAGTGCCGGGATTGCCAGGGGAGGCAGAGAGTCCTCAAATCCCCTCGGCAGCAAAGGTCCCTGTAAGTGCTGAGTCCAGTCTCTGGCAAGCTCTCTGGGGCAGCACTGTGGCCGTCGCCAGCCCCACCAGACTATGGACTGCTTCCAAGGAAAAGCACTCGAGGCAAAGGAGGACGTGGACACAGACCTGCAGCAGCGTGCTGATAACCGTTTACTCACCAGCTCTCCGGGGAGCTGAGAGTGTGTCTGTCGCGCTCACTGATTACCGTGGTGTAAATCCTCCCACCAGTGCCAATTCCAAGCTGCCCGGGGGGACGTCACAGAACACAGAGCTGGAAGGAGAGGTTTGTCGGGGGTCCTCGCCAGCCAACGTGAGCGGGTCCCGGCCTGCCCTGGAGTGCTCCCTTCCTCAGCATGTGCTTCTTGGAGAAACTCTCCATCTCCCAGTCCCGAGGTGGGGGCTGCTCCTTTATCAACTATTCCCCCGTGGGCAGCATCCTGCAGGAGCCTCCAAAAGCTCACACTGTGACGGGGGGAAACCCGGAGATAGAGAAAGGTATACACTGCATCAGGAAGATTTCACAACTGTAGAAATGAGCGGGGCCCCTTGGGCCCCACAAATGGGGCGTCTTTCTCAGACCCTGCCCTCTTCACCCCCGTGGAAGAAGCACAGGCTCGGGCGCAAAGGGGAGAGCCGCCCGGACACAGCGCAGAGGCGTCTGGAAGCCACAGAAGAGAGACACACACACGTCCTCTGCTTCTCAAGTTCAAGGTCGTGCCGTGGAGCTGAGGAGGCGGCCACAGCCGAACTGCGTCAGCGCACACAGCCCCACGCCGCTCTTGGGGACGGCTTTTTTTCCTTTGCCAACCCTTCTCAGGTCTGGCACTGACTGCCTGTCATTCCTGACGTCCGTCTGCAGCCTGCGTTGACCACTCAGATGCCACGTGGCAACCAGATTTCTCTGATCATCACAGAGCGGATGACGTCCCTGGCTCCATGCGGGACACAGAGCTTGTTCACGCCGGGCCTGCAAGCTAGAGGTGCAACCGCCGTGGCTTTATGGAGACATGCCTTTCCCCCTTCACTTTCCTTTATAAAAGAAATATAATCACATCACAGCAAACGTGGGGGACAGTTAAAAGAAAAAATGTTTAAAATCCCACACCGTCTGAACAACCACCTTTAGTACATGGCTGCTGCGTTTCCTTCGAGTCCCTTTTCTGTCTTTCCACACCGTTGCCGTGACACCGAGCACGTAATTTGGGGCCCTGCTTTCACGCCACACCCTGGACTGCTCATGTTTTTTGTTGTTACGTAACCATCATATTCCTCCCGGTGTCTTTTGTTCTGTTGAGCTTTTCCCTGCAAAGTGATCTAGGCACGTGGCTATGGAGTCAGTTAATTCTATAAGACTTCCCTTACCTATCAGCAATCCCTGGTCAAATCCCTGCTCATTTTCCAACTCCAGAGGTTCCTGCTTTCCATTCTTTCCATTTTTTAGCTGTTTCTTCTGGCATTTACCTCTGTGTTTGTGAATAACATATTGCTACCTATTGATGTTTCAACGTCAGTCACTATTTACGGACCTACCACTGGGATGAGAAATGTTCAGTGCCCTTCCATCCCTCCCACCTACACGTGCTCCCCCCCATCATCCTGCCATGACGATATAGCTACATCACCGTTCTGGTGAGATGGCATTCGGTGTTTACGTTATTGTGACCACACCACAGTGAACGGTCCCATACGTGCATCCAATTCACACCTCCCATACGTGCATCCAATTCACACCTCCCATACGTGCATCCAATTCACACCCCCGGCTGTGAGGTCATCTTTCTTCTCCTAAACAGTTTTGCTGGGTGGAGTCCATTGTCTTGGGTGTTTTGATTGGTTTGGTCCGTCTGCCTCCTTTTCCGTATTCTCATAGAAACTCTTTCTCGCAAGAGTCTCTTCTCAGTTCATTCAAACACATCCCGTGAATTTCACCTCTTCGGAGACACCGTCCCAGTCTTTCAAACTACTCTGATCCGGACGGCTGTGCTCTGTCCTGGTGCACAACTATCGTCCCCAAACCTCCTTCCCCGTCACCTAGGGATCCAGCCCTCTTGCTTTCCTCCCTGTTCCTGATGTCCTGCCTCCCTCTCTCTGGTTGACCCCCTTGTGTTAATGGAGCACCTTCTCCAGCTGGCTTCGGAGAACAGGTGCATGGACCTGCTGCATCCAAACACGTTGTCAGTCCACCCTCACGCTCGGCCACTTTGCTGAGTACAGACCATTGGCCTGACAAAGCGCCATCATAGATCTGAAGATCTCACATGACTCTATGTTCTCCCTGTTTCCAGCACTACTCTGAAGAAGGCAGATGTCATATGATTTTTTGTTTTATAGACAATTTGTTTTCTTCTCCCCACTCTCCTCTCTCTCCCAGCTTTAGGAGCTCTGCGTTGCCCCAGCGTTCTGTTCTCAAGGTGCAGGATGCTGCGATTTTATGACTTAGCAAGGACAATTTCTCATCCACGTGCCAGAGACTCGAAGGAGCCCTTCAATTTGGACACTTGTGTCCATCATGTCTGAGAAAAGATCTTGAGTTATTCGCTAAATCTTATGAAGCCCTTTTCCTGAGAGGAAGTCTAGTAGAGTGGTTAGGAGCTTAGACATGGGAGTCTGCCTGGCTGGTTCAGATCCCAGCCCTAACACTTATGGGCTGGATGACCTTGGCAATCTGTCTTCTCACTTCTTTGTGCCTGAGTGTCCTCACTCGTAACATAGGACAAACAGGAAGCCTGTCTCAGGGTTGGCTATAACTGTTTCCCAAGCTAATAACACAAGCAATGCTTGGACAAGATGCACAGAGTGACAACATCATCACCAACTACCTCTGCTCTCCTCAGAGGGTTCCGTCCCTTCCCCTGTGTCTGTTCTGTATCTACCTTCCTGTGCTTTTGGCTGATCCTCTGCAATGTTCGTATCTTTTCTATATCTCTTTGCCATGTTGCTACTTTATGGGAGATTTCTTCAGCTTTGTCTTAGAGACATTCTAATTTCAAATTAGAAATTAGACATTGCTTAGTTTCAAATTTTTGCCATTACCTTTTTAACGCCCAGGAACTATTTTGTTTTGTTTTCTAGATGTTCCTTTTTAATAGCGTCCTTTTCTTGTTTCATAGATGCTATATCTTCTCTTATAACTTTGAGGATATTTATTGGCATGTTTCTTGTTTCACTCTGGTTTTCATCTCTCTACCTAATTGTTTCATCCCTGGGGTTTTGTTTGCTTGCTTGGCACCTGTCTATTTAAAAGCCTTCTTCGAATATTTTGGCGATCCTTTAAAATGTATTCAAATTTAATAGATGAGCCTTGAAAAGCTAACTGGAAACCCTGAGTGAGTGGTAGCACTTGTCAACTGCAGTCTCGTGGCGGAATGTCATCGGGAAGACTCTGCTGTCGGTCCCTTTAGGTCTTTTCTCTCGGGCTGGTCAGTAGCCCAGGAAAGAACTCGAGTCTCCTGCCTGGAAGGGAGAGGTCTGGGGATCCCAAGAGCCAACCAAGGGCTCCATTTAACCACCCCAATTTTCAGTTTGGTCGTTGATCTAATCCTCACATTTCCAGTGACTCCGTTTTAACCTCTCCAGGGAATAAACCTCTGGTCTCCTGACGGGGCCGGGGGGGCTGTTCCCCCGCACGCAGACGTGGGAAGGCGAGTCTGGGAGGGAGTGGTCCGACCGCTCCCTGCGCCGACTTCCGGCCGTCCCCCTGCTCTGGAGGCACCTGCAGGTTCGCTCCGGCATCAGGTGCTCGAGTCCTGGCCCTGGAAGGTTCCGGGGCGCCAGAATATAGTGTCCTGTATTCTCTGTGCTGCCGACTGGACTCACTTCTCGGGTCGGCGGAGCCCGTAAGCTCCTGTGTTTCTGCTTCTCAGCATCCAAAATAGTATCACCATCCCTTTCCCATCCCCATTGTCCTTGTGGCCTCACACGCTGCTAAAAAGGATTCCGCTTGCTCTCCTTCTTAGCAGAGTTTGGTACAGACTAGAGCTAAATGCCTGCGTTCATTTTGACTTCTGTCACCTAAGAAAATCCTAGCTGTTATCGTCGCCATATTCCGTCGAGTGGCTTTCAAGTCTTCGGTTTCATAAATAAACCGGTGACCACCTCGGCGTCAGAAACTCCCTGTGGGCGTGCACTCAGGCTGCCTCACAGGTTTGGAGGGAACGTGTGAGATGCGCGGGGCCCGGGGCGGGGCGTCGGGGCTGCAGCTGCGCCACCTCAGGTCACGGACTTGACCTCTCCTTCCTCCGCTGGCCTCTCCGCTCAGAGGATGGGGTGGAGATGACAGCACACTTCCCCGTGTAGGGCCACCGTGAGCTGTACGCGTGGCCACGTGCCTGCAGCACTTGGATTTGGCCCTGGAGTCTGATAAAGGTTAGCAATTCCTTTTTTTTTTTCCCAAGGCTTTACAAAATCTATGATAAATATTGCCCCCCAAACTCCGTTTTCTATAGCTGCTAGCAGCAGGTGAGGCTTATCATCTCGCTCACTGTTTGCTAGAAGGTGCGTGGGCACTTCCGAGTCGGTAGCTAGACACACACGTCCCATTTGCACACACCACGTCTCATTTGCACACACCACGTCTCATTTGCACACACCACGTCCCATTTGCACACACCACGTCTCATTTGCACACACCACGTCCCATTTGCACACACCATGTCTCATTCGCACACACCATGTCCCATTTGCACACACCACGTCTCATTTGCACACACCATGTCCCATTTGCACACACCACGTCTCATTTGCACACACCACGTCTCATTTGCACACACACACGTCCCATTTGCACACACCACTTCTCATTTGCACACACCACGTCCCATTTGCACACACCACGTCTCATTTGCACACACCACGTCCCATTTGCACACACCACGTCTCATTTGCACACACCACGTCTCATTTGCACACACCACGTCTCATTTGCACACACCACGTCCCATTTGCACACACCACGTCTCATTTGCACACACCACGTCTCATTTGCACACACACACGTCCCATTTGCACACACCACTTCTCATTTGCACACACCACGTCCCATTTGCACACACCACGTCTCATTTGCACACACCACGTCCCATTTGCACACACCACGTCTCATTTGCACACACCACGTCCCATTTGCACACACCACGTCCCATTTGCACACACCACGTCTCATTTGCACACACCACGTCCCATTTGCATACACCACGTCTCATTTGCACACACACACGTCCCATTTGCACACACCACGTCTCATTTGCACACACCACGTCCCATTTGCACACACACACGTCCCATTTGCACACACCATGTCCCATTTCCACACACCACATCCCATTTGCACACACACACGTCCCATTTGCACACACGTCCCATTTGCACACACCACGTCCCATTTCCACACACCACGTCTCATTGGCACACACCATGTTCTATTTGCACACACACACACACACGTCCCATTTGCACACACCACGTCTCATTGCTTCATTTGCATTTCTGAGTGTCGAGGCCGGTGGATGGTTCTTCCACTCAGCTGCTTCCTAGTTATAGTTTTGTGTTTCTAAACTGCCTCCTGCTTGTGTCTTTTGCCCACTTAGACTTTAGGGCCCTTCTCTTTTCCCTGTTGGCTGATGTGACAGAGTCGATATTTCTCAAGAAAAACTCTACCACGGGGGAGAGTGCACTGGCTGTCAGCCCTGCCTCCCACTCTCCCTGGATAGACGTTTGCAGCTGAGCCATGCAGAGATCCGGAGGGCAGCCATGGACACCAGGGGGACGGGGAAGAGCTCTGTCCCCTCGCTGTGTCCTGCCGACCCGCCTGAGGGCACCGTTGACCTTTGGTGGCCTAGGCAGGAGTAGGCGGCTTCTCGCTTCCAACACAGCCGGACAGGCCTGCAGGCGCGGGGGCAGGGCAAGCGCTCCCGGATTCCGTGGTCAGGCCCCTGCCCGCGTGACGGACCTCCTCCCACCCCGCAGCTCCGAGCAGATTTCCTCGGCGAGGTCCGAGGCGCCCGGCTGCCCGGTGGCTCTGGAAACGCACGGGGCCGGGGCAGCCTAATGGACGTTCAGGGAGAGCTGTCTTTCTTCTTGACAACTGTTGCCACGGAGTGGAGGCAGCAGCCCCGGTCTTTTGCTTGGGGGAGCAGGAGGGAAACGCAGCCTCTGACAATTAATGATGGCTGATTTTTCACACCAGAAAGCAGAGGCCCGGCGGGAAGGCTGAAATGCCACCGATGACGGATCTCGGCCAGCTCATGCCGGGAGACGGCTTTGCGGGGACCGTTTCCCATTTCCAAGGGAACGGGGATGGGAGGTGGTTTGTCTCGCCCTCCCTGGCCGTCCATGGAGACGGGAGGCTGATATTTCTTATTGGTTTTAAGATGTATTTTCTGAAGTGTGAGTCGCCGCCGACTCATGTACAATTAGCAGATCAGAGGTTTTGTTTCTTCAGGGGCCTAAAGACCATCAGGGGGAACATTTCCAAGGGATGTAAGAGAGGCAAAGTTTCCGGAAAAGGGCAGTGGAGTGTTTTAGGAGTTGTCTCTTTAAAACCCTCACCCCGGCCAGGCACGGTGGCTCACGCCTGTAATCCTAGAACTCTGGGAGGCTGAGGCAGGAGGATTGCTCAAGGTCAGGAATTCAAAACCAGCCTGAGCAAGAGCCAGACCCCATCTCTACTAAAAATAGAAAGAAATTAATTGGCCAACTAAAAATATATAGACAAAAATTAGCCAGGCATGGTGGCACATGCCTGTCGTCCCAGCTACTCGGGAGGCTGAGGCAGAAGAATCACTTTGAGCCCAGGAGTTTGAGGTTGCTGTGAGCTAGGCTGACGCCACAGCATTCACTCTAGCCCGGGCAACAGAGTGAGACTCTCTCTCAAAAAAAAACCCTCGCCCTTTTGGGGAATTAAAACCTGCATTCCTTTCCCAAGGCCAGTAACCAAAGGGGCAGAAAAATGTCCTATACTGTTTGTTTTCTAGTATCTGGAAAAGAGAGATGACTCACCGCAACTGTCTGAGGGTCACAAGATCGTCATCACAGGAGGTAAGGTCCACCCGAGCCACCAATTATAGTGAAACAATAGCTCAAAGCCACAATATGTGACACCACCGAGCCCGCCTGCCGCCAATCCCTCTTTTAAAAAGTGCTGTCTTTCTGCTTACAGGCAGGATGGTGGTCTTTTGAGACGCTAGTCTACCGCCCTCCTCATTTGCCGGCAAATTAATAAACTTCTCTTTCCTTTTCCTCAAACCACTTGTCCTCATTCTTCTTTCTCACTGATTCAGCCTTGGGCACAAGTCCTGAACTGTCGGTGACAGTATTTCTTTGGAAACTAGTTAGGAGATGATCCTGAAAAGATAATATTCTGTGGCCAAGCCCACCCGGGGACCCTGCACATCACACCTCACTGCCAGCCCACATTCGTGTTTTAAAGTCTAAAGACTCAAAATTCAAAGGGCTTTGTTTATTCCAGCATTTTCCAACAAGAATGGATTCCAAACTCATCTTGTGTGCACCGGGAGATGCTCCAAAGATTTGTCCTCTCCTCTGACAAGATCAAAAAGAGGAGGAACCTGCTAGGCCGTGGGGGTCTCAAGTTAGCACTAGATGGAGACCAGGATGAAGACCTGGGAACCTGAGAGTCTCAGCTCTGGGTTCTTTCTAACGCTAAGTCACCTCTCCAGACCTCAGCTTCCCGCCAGGCGGTAAAACCACAGTGCCACTGAGTCTTCACCTCCCAGGACCTGGGCTTGGCACTCCGTGGGTGCTCAAGAGTCTGCAGCTGCAGCATAAACCAGATACTGCTAGACGCTGGTGAGGAGCAGCTTCCCAAACATAACCACATAAGTTCCTTTCTCCTGCCTCAATTTTGTCTAAAGCAATCAAGGAAGCTCGGACCAGTCCTGAGCAAGAATCAAACAAACCCAGCTCCCAGCAGCCCCTGGTCACTGTTCCTTGCTATATCAACTCACCAGCGCCTCCCAGATCCGTGAGATAAGGGTCGTTATTGTCCCCCTGCTAAAGAGGCGACCACTCTCAGCCAAGCGGGGAGGAGGGCCGGGCGCTGAGCCCAGGCGGGCGGCCAGCTCTGGGCACGTGCCCCTGAGCACAAGGTGACACCGTCCTGGCTGGGGACGGTGGCCACCGCTGGAGGAGAAGCAGCTCAATCCTGTTGTTGAGAAGGAGTGACAGCCAGTGTCAGCCATGGGGCGGGAGCAGCTCTGTGCCTCTGATGAAGCGGGTAAAATGATTTGCTAGAATAACTTACCGATGAGGGGAAATACTCAGTCCACATTTTTTTAAAAAGTAAAATAAAAAGAGTAGGATGGGCCGGGCTGGCCCACTTGCCCCGGGGCACAGAACCTCAGCTGCCTGGCTCCATGCATGTCACCCAGCTGGTGCAGCCACGGGCTTGGTCCTCGCCCGGAAGGAACACGACCCCCCAACACCAGCACGGGGCACCAAACCCCAGGCCCACTCTGTGCCCCCAAATCCCATTCTACTTTCTTGCTTAGCCCCTGCTGCCCTGAGACACTGGAAGAGGCAGCCTCGCCCCACTCCGGCCACGGAGAGCTCCGCTGGCTCACACAGGCGGGCACGGACAGCCCACGGGAGGGTCTCTGTGCAGCAGGGAGCACCCAGCCCTTCCATACTCCTCCTCGGGGACAGACGCCCTTCCTCCCCGTGGTGCTTCCTTGAGGCTCTTGGCTAATGAGGAACAGTCTCCAAGTTTATTCGTCTCCCAACAAACACCCCGAGTCCCAGGGCTGGGCAGCCGGAGAGTCAGCAGGTGACCTGACATCAGCCCCCAAACGAGGAGAGCCCAGGCTGCGGATAGTTTGGATCACCCCGCACCTGTGGGACAGAATGAGACGCCTTCCGCTCCTAGTGACTCAAATAAAATGAAACAACCAGAAAGGAAACAAACTCATCAGTGTTTCCTGTCGCCCCAGGCTCGTGTTGGTGGCTCTTAGGATGGCGCTGGGAGAGGACGCAGCCTTTCCTTGAAGCCCTGTGCAGGGTCTTGCGGCTTAAAAGGAACAAATCTACTAATTGGGGGGTGATGCTGCCGTGTCTGCCTCGCTCCGGGCCCTCCGCGGCCTGGCCACAATGAATCACACGTCTAAACAAAAACACCCTGTGGAGACTTCATTGCAGAGGCGTCTTTCCAACTTGTCTTCCAGGCTCTGGCGTCCAGAACTGCCTCTAGATGAAATCGAGCAGATCTGGCCTTCGACCTTGGGGTCCCCAGGGTGATCGTGAAGGTAGAGGTGCTCTCTGCTCTGCTGTCCCCGAATGTCCATCCACACTTCCTGGCAGGCACAGCCTCCGGGCGCCCCTCTGGAACCTCTGCACCCCTGTGGTTTCCGTCCTCCCTGCTCACGGCCGAGCTGCTGAAACGGGGTCAGAGGATGGGCCCCTCACACCACTTAGCGCCACGTCTCGGCCTGGCGTGGGTCCATTCTGGATTTTGGGTGCTGCCACCCCCTCCTCCCCGCTCTGAGAAGCTGTGTCCATCTGAGCTCCAGAGGTCCCTCCACCCCCCACACCTGCGCCCAGGAGCCACCTGGGTCTTTGGTGCTGCTTGGAGCCACAGCTCTTGCGGTTCTGGCCCCGAGTGTGCTCACTTGGAGGAGAGGTGTCCGGCGCTCACGGTGCCCCTGTCGCAGCAGGCCCGGCTCCTGCCTGAGCAGACTGGGGCTTCATGTACTGGTCCGGCTGTGAACTGTCATCTTCTGGAAGCTCCCAAGATCTTCTCAGCTCGGGGACCTTCAGGCCACATGGGGCTGGAGCTGGACGTAGCCTGCGGTATTTGTGGAAATTTCAGAAGAATTGTATGGAAGGGCTCCTCCACCCCTGGAGCGTTAGGAACTTGCATGTGTGCACGGACTTCCCGATCAGCTGAGGCCACGCCCGCTGTTGCACACTCCGTCCACACCGCTGACCTTTCCACAAAGTACAAGGTAGAGCTCTGCTTGGCACATGCTCAGACACCCAGCAGAATTCACACTGGACGTCTATCTGCTCCCCGTGTCCTGAGGAGGGTTCCAGAAACAACATCGTCATGTCACTTAGAGCGAATTGTCCCTTAGGGTTTGAGCCCCACACTCCACCTGCAAAAGGCTTTGCCATTTGTTTGGTCCTACAGAAGGCAGTGAGCGCGGCCGTGCCTGGTGCGTGGGTGCAGGAATGAGTGCTCTCTCCCCGCGCTCGCCGAGACAGAAGAACATTTTTCCCCTTTGGCCTCACTGAGTAAGTTGACCCCGTCACCAGGGCAACCAGCCCAGCGCAGCAAGAAGGGTGAGGGCTTCTGTCTGTGATGGTGGGGGGCGGGACCTGTCGCCCTGCAATCTGTCACTCAAACTCTCAGTTCTCCCATCCCTCTCTCATCACCTCCGGTGACTTTTCTAAGATTGCAGCTTCCGTCCATAACAAACTCCCTCCCACCTGCGCCGCCTGAGTCTGCTGCCAATAATGCCCCAAGTCTGCCCTCCAGGTCCCCTCCAGAGGAGAGAGAACTGCAGACCTTCCAGGGATGGGGGCTTTCATGACAGGTGCACGGAAGGAAAATCCTGGGTTCCCGCCTCGAGGAACCATGAGCTGGAGCTCAGAGAGGCCCTTTGGAAAGTGTGCAGTTGGGGACGTGGGTCTCTGTACCCCCTCACCCCTAGAAATCCCACTCGGCAGGCCCCACAGCCAACGCCCCTGGGCTCAGGCAGCCCCAGTATTTGCTGGACACCAAGCTCCAAGGGCCTCCTCCTGAGCCAGTCACTGGGGGGCTCGGGGGATGTCCTGACCTGACCTCACTGTGCCCCGCAATCTGCCATGGGTGTCACATCTCACCTTTCCTCTGCAAAAGATGGAGGGATCATGCTGAGCAGCCCACGGGGTGCAGGGAGAGGTGGGCGGTGGGAGAATCCACCTGCCCGTGGGAGAGCCGGCGTCACAGCTGCTCTCCCAGAGTCCGGACCTCGGGACAGTGCGCCCAGCAGGGCAATGGGAGAGAGCAGCTGAGCGGCCCTTCCTGTCCCCCTCGATGGCTGAGTCACTCGCTGCCATGGACTGAGTCCTCCCCCCACCCCGAACTCACGTGCTGAGCTCCCAGTCCCAGCGTGATGGTGCGAGGAGATGGGGCCTCCAAGAACGATGAGGTCGAGAGGGTGCGGCCCCAAGACTGGGACCAGCCCTGCTAGAGTTCGGACGTGGTCTGTTTGTACCCCCCAAACCTCCTGTTAAAACTTCGCCCCCAGTGTAGAGGTGCTGGGAGGTGGGGACTGGGGGGGGTGTTTGGGTCACAGGGGCAGCTCACTCATGGTGAACAGCTCAACAGCCTGCCTCCGGGGCCAGTGGGGTCTCACTGCGTCAGTCCCCGCCAGAGCTGGGTGTTGAATAAAGCCCCCCCACCCCACCCCCGCCACCTTGCTTCCTCTCCACCCCTAGAGGCTTCCACAGCCCCTCCCCATACGCAGGTGCCTGGTGCCTCCACGATTCTCGTGCAGCCTGCAGAGCTGAGAGCCAAATAAGCCGCTTTATTTTATAAATGGCCCGGCCTTAGGCATTCCTTTATGGCAACGCAAAACGGACTGGGACAGGCCCCTTACAAAAAACAGACCCCAGAGATCTCCCTCGCTCTCTCTCTAGCATGTGAGGCTGCAATAGAAGTGGGCGGTCTGCAGCGAGGCAAAGGGCACCCCCCGGAACTCTGCCCCATGACACCCCCGTCTCAGACCTCCAGCTCCCAGAACTGTGGGAAGTAAGTTTCTGTTGCTTACGAGCCCCCCGGGTGGTGGTGCTGTGTTAGAGCAGCCAGAGCAGACTAAGACCCTTACTCACGCCCCGCACCCCCACGCCCCACCCCCACAACCCGCCCATCCGACGGGCAAGCCTGTTCCAGACACCTTCTGGGGGGTGGGTCTCGGGGCTGGGCTCTGGGGACAGTGTATGAATTTAACTCAGCCCTGATTGCTGAGCAGTTGTGTTCCAAGAGCGGGGAACACACGACCCCCAACAGCCTGTGACAGCTGCAGGGACGTGGCACTGGGTAGCACAGGGGCACAGCGAGAAACCAGGATGGAAGAAGATGCGTAACGCCCAGAGCACACCATCGTAGAGCGAGAAAGGCACGCACAGGGGACGTCCCCGGCGTGGAGGCGTCCAGAACTCGCTCGTGCATGGAAAGATCGAGTTGCAGCACTGAGACCCTCAACAAACCACTGTGCCTTCCTGAGCCTCAGTTTCCCCATTGAAAACCTGGGATGGACAGCTGCCATGTGCAGCCGAGGATCCAGTTCCATAAGGATGGGGACGTCATCTCACTGGAAGGCAGTGGCCGGGAGCCCCGATTCCTTTGCCTCTGCTTCTATCCACTCACCGGGCGGGACTGCATTTTGAGGTGGAAACCACAGTTCTTCAGCCTGGAGAAATTCATGCCGTGCAAGCAGGTGGCTCCCGGCTCTGGAGCTGATTACATTGCTCCTGGGCTGAGGCTGTGACAAGTTGGAAGATGAGATTTAATCTGTGATGTGGGACTTCAGAAGGGCTCATGGGGCCAGAGTGGAGAGTGCTGCTGATGAGTCCTGCAGAGCAGGTGGCTCCTGCTGCCCAGTGACAGTGACGGAAGCTGGCCGGGGAGCAACGAAGGATGCTACTAATACTTCCTCTGGCCCCTGCTAGCCTCTCTGGGGGACGTTTGGGGCGAGCCTGGCCGTGATTACAGACCTAAACCAAACCCACACTGCGAGGGATTGGGGAGCTACCTAACTGAGCTTTCCAGGGACTATGGACATGATTGCCGTCACCTTTCGAGCCTGGAGGGAGCAGCGGGCGGTGCCACCCGGGGAAGCCGGATGAGGCCCCGAGGATGGTGGCAGAGGGACCTTCTGCAGGCTCAGGCAGGCAACTCTCTGGAATCTTAAATCTTCAGCAAAATGGAGTTAGCAAAACCATAACCCAGGGACATTTCCAAGAAATTGTTCTCCAGAATTAGCTGCAATATGGCACTAATAAAGAGAACAGTCTATAAAACATTATCAGTGCTAATTGATAATTGGATTTTTTGTGTTGCCATAAGTAAGACTAAAAAGCTTCAGATACTGTATTTAAATTTCTGCTTTAAAAATCGTAGGAAGCCCAGGCAGACTCTTCCCCTAGAAAGAAAGAGAAAAGGAGAGAAAGAGAGAGAGAGAGAGAGAGAGAGAGAGAGAGAGAGAGAGAGAGAGAGAGACTTGCATAATATACACCAGAGATAAAACTGGAAAGATATCAAGAGGACTGAGGTTTTAGGAAGCCAGAACTCTTAAAAATTATTTTCACTTCGAATTACTCTTTTTAATCACTTTTTCGACTTCGGTTGACACGTACTTAGAACACTGTTATTTAAAGGTAGGGCATCATGGTATCATCTCTGTAGGGTCAGCTCCAGGTGGCACCCTTGCCTGGAGGACACCACTTCAGGGCTGGTCCAAGAGAGTCCCCCGGCAGGGACACAGGGGGGGACAGTGCTGTTTGGTGGCCTGGTGGCTTTTCAACCGAGTGAGCCCTGCCCTAGCTCCTTGGAGGGAAAGTGGCCACCCCAGACTCCCAGCGTGGGAAGGTCCCTAAGAAACATCGGCTCGACTCACATTTGTGAGACGGGAACACAGTGCTGAGCTCTGTGGTCTCCCTAGGCCTGGGGGAGGGTAAGGACATGAAATTTGGGTTCGGAGTAGGAAGGCTGAGACAGCAGCTGGGCCTGGGGGTGTGGCCATGAAGGGAGCTCGACAAGGAGGCATGCCGTCCGTCCTCGAATACAACCTTGTTCACCCAAGCTTTTTGGCAAACGTTCTCAAAAATTGAGAATTCTACTCTGAGAGTTTAATCCTTTGGGTTTAAACATTGGCGTCTGCTTCAAGCTTGTAAACATTGCAGGCATAGTAGCATCGCCAGAGTTCGTTGGGCTTGATCATGACATAACAGCGCCCTCCACTCCCCCCAGGACCGGGGAGAGGGTTGGGGCAGAAAGGTCCTTATCCTCATTCTGCAGATAGAAAGAGTGCAGGAGAGAAGGTCACCTGGACCGGAAGCCTCTGTCATCGGCCTTCACGGATTGTAGATGTCTCTGCTGGGAGAAGCAGGGCCCAGCAGGACTCTGTTTCTGCCCCGGATGTTCTCTGCGGTGGGGGCTGGGCTGGGGAACACGGCAAGGCACGGGGCTGAGGGACCAAAGGCCTGGCTCTGCAGCCTCGAGAGGCATGGCCGCGGGCACGTCTTGACCCAAAGCCCAGGTGTCTCTTCCTGCCTGAGAAAGGACCGGAATTAGCAGGTGTGAGTGAAATCCTCGGCACGTAAGGACCACCCGTGAACGGAGGCCATGCGTGTCACACCCGTGCACTGCTGCTGGTGCACCAGAGGACCTAGGCCCGAGGCGCTGAGAGAGGGAGGGGGTACAGCAGAGCTGTGTGTGGTGCGTGCATGTTCATGGGGTGCAATAGTTGCACGTGCATGTGTGTGTGTGTGTGTGTGTGTAGGGGGGTTGTATGGTGTGTGTGTGGCACGTGATGTATGTTATGTGTTGGGGCAGATAGAGGCATAAGAAACAAACCCCGGTCTCGATCTGGTTAAGGCCGTCCCTCTGTGTGCCCGCAGCACCCACAGCCTTAGGTCTGAATTTTGAAAGCATCTTCCTGGACTGTGAAATCAGGGAGCTGGGGCCACGCTGTGTCCTGGGGGGCTTGGGGGGGTGGCCTGGGGCGGGAACACACCTGGCGGTCTCAGCTGTGCCGGGCGTCAGTCCTGACCCGGCAGCCGAGTTCTCAGGGCCAGCCCAGGCGCACGCCATGGTTCCCACGTTCCGGCAAAACAGTGCGCTCCTTAAATTTGCCAAATAGCTACAAATCAGCCTATAATCACATCTGTTTGAATTTCCAATTATGGAGGAAGTGAATTTTACCTACTAAACAATTCATCAGCTGGAATTCCCGGGGAGAAATATCACCGACTCGCCGGCTATTGCCTTCCAGCAGGGATGGGGCCAGGGGGTGTGGGGACCAGGGGGTGGGGGCTGCACGGGGTTTGCTGTGGGGGGTGAGGCTCAAAGCCCCGGGAGGAGCCGGTCTCCGCCACTCCCAGCCGGGGTGACGTGGCCCTCACTGTCTCTGGAGGACACCTGCTCCTTTTCGTGGCCATGTTGCCACTGGGGCCAAAAGAAACCACCCCTAGGAAATCGCAGTGCTGGACCACGCACACGCACACTGTGCAGCCAAGCCCAGGCGGACGTCACCAAGCCTGACCGCAATCCCTTCCGCACCCCAGGCCATGGTGAGCCCTGATCCCTGCTCTTCCTGACCATGTTGCCACCAGCCTGGCCAGTGCCCAGGGCGAGGACAGAGGCACCAACGGTCACAGTCAGCCCTTGCTGGACCAGACTTGGGGGTGCTCTGACCTGTGCCCACAGACTGGGGCTTCCCCAGCAGAATCATTGTCCAAGATTGAGGACCAGTCCCCAACCCCCACCCCCGGCGGCTACGAGAGAGTCCGTTCCAGGCTTTGCTCCCATCTGCCGGTGGTTTGCTGGCCATTGTGGGCATCCCTTGGCTTGCACATGCGGCACCCGATCTCTGCTTCATCTCCGTGTGCCCCCCCCGCCCCCTCCCCTTCCTATGAGGACACCAAATGGATTAGGGCCCCTCTGCTCTAATGGGACCTCATCTTAACTGGGTACACCTGCGAGGACCCCACTTCCCAGCAAGGCGACGCTCTGAGGTCCTGGGAGTCCGAACTTCAACAGGTGCATCCGGGGAGGGCACAGTTCAACCCGTGACACAGCCCGGCCCTTCTGCTGCTCGCTCACCGCACAGGAGCCTGGGGGGGGCTGAGCAAACGGGTCGGGGGCGGATGCAAGACAGAGGCCAGCACGGCCACACCCCGTCTGCTGACTCGGTGCCGGGGACGCCATGTCCAGCAGGAAGACCCCAAGCAGAGGTGGCCAGAGCTGCTCTCCTTGCCGTACCCCAGGCTGAGTCTTCTGCAATTTGCTGGGCCTCAGTTTCCTTATCTGAAAAGGGAACATGGCACTCACTCCAGAGAGTCTTCTCCGGATTACACCGGCCGTGACTGTGCTGTGAGATCTGCTTCCCAGGACCGCCCCCACCCGGCAGATTCCGTCCCCAGCGGGCATCTGCAGCTCCTCTGCCTTCAGCCCCTCCGGGAGGCTGTGCCGTGGCCGCCACACCCCGCTGTGAAGGGTCCTCCTCCAACTCCCCCCACTCCCGTCTGACCCTGCTTCCATGCCAGACCTGGGGGGCGGCCGTCGTCGCACCATCTGGGCACCACTGTCCTCTGTGACTCTGAGCTGTTTCCTCCCAGGGCCGCCCGAGTCCTGAGGCTCAGGCGGGGGACAGCCTGCTGGGAAGTGGTGGCAGAGGGGCCCCCAATGCTCCCCACTCACGCCACGATGCTGTCTAATTCCCATCCTGCCCCCCAACACTGCAAACCCCCTTCTACGTCTCCTCTTCCAATGGTGATCAACTTCCGTCCCTCGCACGAGAGCTCCGCCGGGCCCGGGTGCTTCTCCTCTGCCCCCTGGGAAGCCTCGGAGGGCTCTGGCCCGGCGGGGCCTGGGGGAGCCCACCCTCTGCACCCCTCTGGGAGCTTCTCCCAGGGGCTGGAGTGAGGACCCCTCCCAGGCTCCCGTGGGTGGCCTCAGACCTCAGGCAGACACGGGAGCGTGGCTTATGGCTTCTGTTAATTTGGGGTAGTTCCTCCCACGCTCCCCGTTTATCTTAGGGACCCAAGGGAGTGCGCCCAACCCCCTGGCAGTGCTGGTGGCCTCCACGCAGCCCGCGCTGTGCTCACGTGGCACTAATGAGGAGAAGGGAGCTTGGGCGGCGCCAGCCCCGCTGATGGGCATCCAGGGCAGCTGCGTGGGGACCCGCTCTCTTTTCTTGTCCTCTTTACCAAAACGAAATTCCCTCTACAAGATTAAGAGTTGCGGGGAGTTTGTCAAAAGGCCGTGCATAGTCGATTAGCAGGCCCGGCTCCCACAGCCCCCGCATGACAGTTAAAACCCATTTCACCCTGTTCTGTGTTTTCCACTCAGACACTGCCAGGCAGGTTTCACTGGAGACAGGTATTTGCATACTGCTGCGCCCAGCTGGAGTTTCCATGGCAACCGGCTTTCTCCCCACTTCCAGCAGGTTCCACCCAAACGCTGGGGGTGAGACAGGCCTGTGGGGGGACCCGGTGCCCTCAGTACCTGTGGCCGCTGAAACTCCCCCTGCTCCACCCCACCCCCCGCCTGCTTATGAAAACAGACGGGACAGGTGAGCTTGCTGACCTGAATCAGTAAATAATAGGTGTTTTGCAGTCACAGCTGTGGACTAAATGAGGAAACTGAAAAAGAAGCAGGAGGAAAAGGGAGATAAAGAGGAGGAGGAAGAGGAAGGGGAGGAGGAGGAGGAAGAGGAGAAGGAAGAGGAGGAGGAGGAAGAGGAGAAGGAGGAAGAGGAGGAGGAAGAGGAGGAGGAGGAAGAGAAGGAGGAGGAAGAAGAGGAGGAGGAGGAAGAGAAGGAGGAGAAGGATAAGGAGGAGGAAGAGGAGGAGGAAGAGGAGAAGGAGGAAGAGGAGAAGGAGAAGGAAGAGGAGAAGGAGGAGGAAGAGGAAGAGGAGGAGGAGGAAGAGGAGGAGGAGGAGGAGGAAGCGGAAGAGAAGGAGGAGGAGAAGAGGAGAAGAAGGAGGGGGAGGAGTAAGAGAAGGAGGAGTAAGAGAAGGAGGAGGAGGGGGAAGAGGAGGAGGAGGAGGAATAAGAGAAGGAGGAGGAGAAGGAGAAGGAGGAGAAGGAGAAGGAGAAGAGGAGAAGGAGGAGGAGGAGAAGGAGAAGGAGGAGAAGGAGAAGAGGAGAAGGAGGAGAAGGAGAAGGAGGAGAAGGAGGAGGGGGAGGAGGAGAAGAAGAGAAGGAGGAGGAGGAAGAGGAGGAGGGGGAGGAGTAAAGAGGAGGAGGAAGCAGCTCCTTTGACCTTCTCCCCAAGGACACAGCGGCCTCTCCTTTCCCCAGACCAGCGCTCCGCTGCCAGGCGTCAGCCGTCCGAGGAGGGAAGGTGCGAGGCCACCGCTGCTGCTTTGCAGCCGGAGCCCGTCAGGGTGGCCCGTCTGTAAGGGAAGGCTCTGGAGTCCATGACTAGGAAAGAAGACAGTGGCCTACACCTCTTGTGGGGGCCGAGCCAGGGACCGGCCCCCGAGACAGGTGTCTGTGGAAGGTCGGGCTCTGCGCGCCGGCCCTGGGAGCCTCCTCGGGTCGCCCGGTGGCTGAGCCCGGGCAGAGGAGATGCCTAGCCTTGGGGCCTGGAGCTCAGACAGGCAGTGACAGGGCCCCTGTCTGCCTCGCACGGAGACCGGGCTCTCCCCCAGGGACCCCCGGAGCAGCGTGTTCTGGGAGCCGTGGGAGAGCCGGAAAGAGCAAACAGAAAAAGAGAGAACGACGGTGGACTTCTCCCCAGTCTCTGTGGGAAAAGGGGTGACAATAAATGCATTTTAGAGATGCCACGTTTTAAATTGCACCTCACACGCCAGGGAGCTATTCCTGCCTGTTGCACAGGGCAATTCATTAAGCGAAGCCGAGCACAGATGTAACAGCTAGCAAATCATGCCTGGGAGAGATCTAGGGAACAGAATTCCTCCCATACGCGCAGTACTCACAGTTTAGGAAAACACAACCACACCTCTACGCCCTCTAAACTTTTCCCCTAGCTGGCAAATCAGGGGCTGCCTGAAACGGGCGCTGCGCCCCCATTTTACACGTGGTAAAACCGAGGTTCAGGAAGCAAAACGACTCGCTCGGAACTTCACTGGGGGGTCACCGGCATCGGCGACGTTGACTCTTACCTGCCTTGAAAGAATAATTCGGGATCGGTTCAAAATGCAAAGACCGCTGGGAAGTCTTGTAAAAAAAGGGACCAAAACTCCGGTTCCAGGTTTCTGGGGCTCAGTTCCTAGCTCTGCCACGAACTTGCTGCAGGAACCTGGGGCACACGGCTGGGCGTGCCTTTCCTTGTCCAGTAAAGCCGGCGTGAAACTGGGGCCTCCCTTCCAGAGTCGTGCTGCACCTCAGTGGGACAGCCTTCGGGACAGATCTCCAGGGGGACTTGGACCCACCCGGTGCTTGTCCCTTTCTGCCTTGTTATTCTCAAGAGCAGCCATAACCGTCCTGGGAACGCAGCATCCTGAGAAGAGGAGGGCGTGGCTGGCAGAGCCTGGGCTCTGGCTGTGTCCCTCCTACGGTGGCACGTCCTGGGGTGCTTAACCCCGCGAGTCACGGCGCACCTGGGGTATAAACCTGGGCGGACGGCCTTCCAGGTCCCTCGCTGCGGTGCAGGTAGGACAGACAAGGCTTCATCCACCCCGGGCAGCTTTCCTGAGCCTCGGGGGACCAGCTCGCCATGAATCCCGGGCTTCTGTTGTCCCACGCTGCCTGTCAGCAAGACACCTGCTCCGCATGTCTCATCCTGTGTGAGCGCTCTGCCTCACGGGGTGCGTTCCAGTGACAGGAAGTGGCCCAGCCGCGGCGCAGTGGCAGAGGTGCTTCGAGTCCCCCCCTCTTCCCCGTGATCGACACCGGTGCAGAGCGAACCCGCGTCACGCAGCTGAGCCGAGTGGAGCCCGGCGCTAGTGCCCGCCGCAGCTAGTGCGTGCTCACGCCGCACGGATGAGGAGACGTGTTAGTCTAGTGACAGCACCACGGCACACCCGATAATTTGAAGAGTTGATGGAAATCCCTCCCCAAACTTATTTCCCCATATTTGACTTCTCAACATACCTACCGCCCGCTCAAAGCCGATAAGAAGTCCTAAATTCACTGCCAGTGATGACCCGTTGGATGTGTCGGTTTGGCTAAGATGCAGCAGCCGGGGACTCAACCGAACGCCCACACAGGTGCTTCGGCGAAGCCTGTCCGGCAGCTGTGGTTGTCGTCTGCAACCAGGGGACTCTCAGCGAAGTGGACCATCCTTGAGAGTCTGGGTGGGCCTGACCCAAGCAGCAGCTGAGAGGCCTTAGGAGCAAAACCGAGGTTTTCCTAAAGAAGAGGAGACTCTGCCGTGAACTGAGGCGGCAGCTCCAGCCCCTTCCCTGACGGCCAACATGCGGTCTCCAACCAGGCAGCCCCCGGTCACGGGAGCCGGCTCCTGGCAACAAATCCCATAATACATGTGTCGCTGTGTCTCTGTGTCTCTGTATCCACGTCTCTCAATACCCACATCCATCTCTCTGTATCTATATATGGTAATAGATAAGAAAAAAAATCTATCTATAGCTACCTCCATGTAGATAGATATATCTACACAGATATGTATAGTTACAGAGACAGATATCTTTCTATTTCTATTTATTCATAAGGAGGAGAAAGAGATCCCTTGTCTCTTTATCTCTCTCTCTGTATATATATTTTTATATATAGCCTTAGTCCTTCTATGTTTAGATGGGGGTCTCACTGCATTGCCCAGGCAGGTCTCAAGCTCCTGGGCTTAAGCAATTCTCCTGCCTCAGCCTCCTAAGCAATTGGGATTACAGGTGTGCACCACCACACCTGGCTAATTTTCTTTTATTTTCTATAGAGATGGGGGTCTCCCTACGTTGCCCAGGTTGGTCTTGAACTCCTGGCTTCAAGTGGTCCTCCCGCCTTGGCCTCCCAGAGTGCTGGGATTGCAGGCGTGAGCCACTGTGCCCGCCTGCCCTTAGTCCATTTTACGCTGCTATAACATAATACCAGGGACCGGGTGATTTATAATGAACAGAAACGTATTTGGCTGGTGATCCTGGGGGCTGGGAAGTACAAGAGCAAGAAGCCGCATCTGGCGAGGGCCACGCGTTGCGTCAGCCCATGGCGGGAGGCAGAGGGGCAAAAGAGGGCACACGAGAGAGATCAAACTTGCAGCCTCAAACCCTTCTCCAGTTGGCACGAGTCCATTCATGAGGATGGATCCTTCATGGCCTAATCGCCTCTCAACGGCCCCACCTCTTACCACTGGGGCGCTGGGGATTAAGTTTCTAACACACACTTTCTGGGGCACGTGTGCAAACCACAGCATGTGTTAGATACGGATATAAAGGTACATGAATATGGAAAAGGACACGGGTATCTGAATAGGTATGGGTGCAGATACATAGCTTATGTATAGACACAGCTATAGATACAGAGATCCGTCTACCGGCACATCTGCCATGGGATATATGAGACAGAGACATATGTGCCTCTGCGTCTATATCATGTAAGAAAGATGTAGATAATCTATACGGATGTGCACAGAGACCTAGGCATGGACGTGGATGGGAATGCAGACACAGATCTCCTGGCGGTTTTCTTTCTCTGGTGGGGCCCTAAGGGATGCATTTCCTAAATGTGTCGATAAGGTGATCCGGGCTGAGAGAGTCGAGAGGGACCCCCTTCAGATACCCAGAACTCCTCACTGTCGTGCCCTTGCGGGCGAGGCAGCATCTGGGTGGAACTCCCAGACGGCCATGAACCAGCAAGCGACCATTGTACACGCAGCCCGTGCTCACAGCTGAGGCCTGGGTTTGCCTCAGTTTCCCATTATGATGGTCAGGCAAGCCTGCTCTTGGGCGGTGTGCTTTGATACTGCGTCAAGGCAGCTCCACCAGGACTGGGCCGTCTCCCGTGCTGTGCCACAGGGAAGCACAGGCCCCCTGCACGTGTGTATAAACATGCCGTCGTCAGGGCCAGGGGCCTTCCTGACTCTCATCAGTTCCTGGAAAAGCCGGGATGAGCACAGCGTTCTCCTACACGGCTTTACATCTGAGAAGGCTTGTTAAGGCCCCGTGTTTCTGGGTGTCATACACAGCCAGGAAATAACAAAAGCTCTAGGTGGTTCCTAGGAGCCGCAATCTCCCGGTGCTTTGTGCTGCAGAATTTGTGCAGGTGGGAGCTCAGGTGAGTGTCCGCAGACCGCGGGCGGTGAACAGGACGCCGTCAGGGACGCTGACGCCTGCCCGATTAACACTTACACAATGACTCTAACTCGGCCCTTCTGACCCTCGTCATCAGCACTTGCCCATGTGCCGTGTGCCGCCGGCCCCGAGCCAGCATCTGGCTGGGGACGCCGGGCAGTGGCATCCTCACCCTTCCCCACCAGCCTCCTCTGGGCAGGGTTTGGGCCCAGAATGTTTTATGCAGCCGGTTTACAGAGCTGCGAATTCCTGCCGCCCTTGCATAACTCTGTCGGTTGGTTCACCAGGAAGCACACACACACACACACACACACACACACACACACACACACACACACAGAGACCCCACTTCTAAAGCACGGGCAAGCCGACTGCATGTTCAAAGCACTGGAGCCAGGTTCTGGAGCGAGAGCTTTTTTAATGGAAAAATACGGATTGGTAAATAGAGCATCGCCCAGGGAAAGCGGACTTGGGGAAACCCGATTGCCACCTGCTTTCTAAGTGGCTTTTCGGAGCTGAGGGAGAGAATTTGCTGTTCACTGATGGTCGAGTTGCACTTGAATACAGAATTGGGACGGAACACGATGGAACTCTGCGGTTTACAGAGACCATCCACTCACGTGACGTCGGGTGACCCTCAAAGCCATAGGCGAGGAGCGGGAGGAGAAACAAGAGCCCCCGCCCCATGTCACAATGTGTCCCTCCCTCGTTATAACATGGGTTTGCCCTCCCTGTGGATAATGTACATCTCGCCTGGGGTTCTGCCCTTTCTCCTCTCTCTGTCTGTCCGGGCACAGGACCCCAGCCCGGCAACTGGTCCAGATCACCCCTCTGGCTTGTGGCTGCCCAGGGCTCCCGAGAAGTGCCACCTACACTGCCCTCCACGCTTGTCTGCCTCCTATCTTTCCTGTGCAGGAGGCATCATCCCCTTTTGCCGATGAAGGCCAGAGACACTAGGTGCCTTGCTCCAGGTCACCGAGCTGGGCCGTGGACCAGGAAATCACTTAGAGCTCTCGACCCCACACTCCAGGACGGGCCAGCGGAATCAGTAAGTGGCAGGAGTCCAGGGTCTGCAGAAAAGGCTCTCGTGTTCTTCTTGCTCAATTGAATGTGACAGGCTGTGAGGCCGAGCTGGCTCACCCACCTGTCACCAGGACGAGACAGCTGAGAGCCCTGGCTGGAGCGGGGCTGAGCGGGGAAAGTCCTGAGAGGTTTGTCTGAGTCTTGGCTGTAATTCTGCCTTCAGCTGAACACGTCCCAAGATGTTCCACTGCGTGAGCCAATAAATCCCCATTCTTGCCTAAGACAGTTTGTGTCAAGTGTTGTCATTTTCAAAAGAAAGAATCATAATTGGTTCAGTTTTCTCTCATTTTTTTCTCAACTTAAATAGAATGTGAAATCTAAAGATAAAGTTGGCATTTCTTTTTTGCCATGTTAGAAGCTGAAAACAAAGAAAAGCTCTGTGCAGCATCTCGGGGCTAGTTATACAACTACAGAGTCAGATGGTGCTGCCCTGCCTGCAGCTCCCGGGTTTGTGCTATGCCTTTGCCTCTGGTGTCAGCTTTGGGCCACCCCAGCTCACAACATACGCAGGAAGTGGGCTGCCACCCCACAAGTCCTCATCCCCTGTTGAAATCTCTTATTAATGCACAGTCAGATAGATTATTGGGGGAAATTTACTTTGGCCCATGTTAAACCTCCAGACTAAGATGTCAGCAGGAGTCTGAAACAAGAAAAGAGGTGCAATGAGTGAAAAATAGGCAGCAAAAATAAGTGCTAAACCGTGCTCTTTACGAACAGTAGGTGCTGTGCTTTCAGACCAACCTTTCCAACTGTAAATGAGAGAAAATGAGATGCAGGCTGTGAGGGAACCTTACCTGCAAGGGAGAAAATAGTCCAGCACTGTTTGTTCTTAAATCATTACTGCTTATTTATACCCCTGACAACACGATGCTGTCTCTAAACTGTTTCATCCACAGCTGATTAATGCGTTTTAGAATTTCCCCCAACTATCAACACGGATGACTTGATTAGCACATTAAAATCTTTCCTCTCCTCTCAGCAACCACTAAATCACATTTGTTTTAATTCATTGATTTAAATTAGTGATGGTTGCCTTCCAATAAGTCCCAATTTCACAGGGAAAAATAATTTGGAAAGTTATTTATTTTAATGCCAATTAAGACTAGCTAATTAGACATAACTCTAAGAGTTCGGACTTACCGAACTATAGTCACTTGAGTCCTGTGATGATGATGTTCACAATTTTTCACAATTTCTGAAGAGCTTTGGGGGACAAGAAGTGGAAGTGAGTAGGGCACTTGGGTGCAAGCGGATCCCACTTTCTCTTTCTCTCCTCCTCTGCTCCTGCTAATGAAGCCGTTGAATTTTTGCTGATGGGTAGCGTTAGCAGTGGTAGCAATAACAGCAATGCTAATTGAGAGCAATAGTAACCATGACCTGTTACCTTATGCCAGGCAGCATTCTGGGCACTTTCTCCCTAATGCCACGTTTAATCCCTACAACAGCTCTCTCCTTCATGGGGGGGGGGAGCTGGGACACAGGGAGATGCTGTCGTGCAGCCCAAATCCCAGGACGGAGCAGGAATTCGAGCCTGCACCTGCTCTCCCACAGCCACGCTGTTGGCTCCTCCCCTGGTCGGGCAAGGGTTGAAGTCGAGGCCACAGGTGCAAAATCCGACTCTGCCCCCACTGGGCCACTCGCTTAACCCGGAACATCGATGACCTCGTCTGTAAAACGAGGGCAACAATGTCCGGTTCGTGAGCTGTTGTGTGTGGAAGGACCTGGGGTGGGGGAAGCACATGCGTGAATATTAGCGTGAGTGTGGCGGGAGATCACGCCCCCCGCTGGGTCACGTCCCACGGCCAGGGGCAGGGATCGGCAGGTGCAGTGAAGGTCCCTGGTCACTTGGCTTTGGTGAACTACAAGGGAGCTTATCCTGGGTGGGTCTGGGTGATGGACGGGTGGATACATAGACAGATAGGTAGGTGGGTAGGTAGGTAGATACAGAGTTAGGGCTCAGGAACCGATACCCAAAACCTGGCTCTTCCACTGGCTGGACTATATACAGCAGTCTCGGGGCCTCCCAGTCCCGTCCCCCAAAGCACGGGATGAAGCTGTTCTCTGAAGTTCCCTCATCTGCCCAAAGGCCAGACCAGGCAGAGAAGGAAACAATCCCCTCTGGTCTCTTCCCTGAGTTTTCATTAACTGCACTCACCACCCAGGAGGAAAGACTGAAGTCTGTCAACACCCTTGGACAGGTTCTTGTCACAACTGTTGTCTTCTGTCTTGGTCCCATTCAGCATTTCAAAGGGGAGCATTTCCCAGCCATTGCCTGCTCTGTGGGTCCAACAGACTCTGCCCCCCCCATTGTATGTTCTCCAAGTCCACTCCTTTCCCCCAGAATCATTTAATATCCCGCAAATTGCTACATTTTTCCCACCCCCCCCCTTACTTGTAAAGAAGGGATTATAAAGCCCTGTACCTGATGGTTTTTGGATAATCATTCTCATGTGATTTTCCCATGCCATGCATGTTACAATAAATTTTACATGCCTTTTCTCCTATTAACATGACTTTTTACTGACCTTCAGTTGACCTTCAGCAAAACTTCGGAGGGAAAAGGAGGATGCCTCTTTGTCACTGTGAGCAGAACAACAGTCACCACTGTGCTCCCTGGGAGCCACAGTGCAGGGAACCCAAGGCCCGCCAAGCCAACAGGATGGACCAGAAATTCTCACGAGTCCGACTCTGCGTCTCCCTGTTTAGGGTCCAGCAGAGCAGACGGTACAATCACGGCACTTAACACCACTGGGAGAAAAGCATTTGTATGACTAGTCCTTAGGCTTAGGGCCTCTAATATATTTTTTGGTATGAATATTGATACTGTCTGATCCTTTTCCTCCCCCAAATGGTCTCTTTTCTTTTGTCTCTGTCTTCCTGTGTCATTTGACCCCTCGTCTTGTTTCATGTCCCTGAGAACTTGACTCGTGACCCAGTGGGGGTACTGTCTCTTGGTCTCTGCCATCCGAGGGTGGGGCATGGTTTTTAGGACCCATCCGGTGGCCTGTCACAAAGGCCTGGGAGCCCCGAGACACGTGCAATGTTAAGCAGCACACTCTGCCGTAAGCAGGTTGCGCTCTCAGTGGAGTTTGCCCTGATAAGAAGACCCACCCGTAAGGGGCCGCTGCCGTCTCAGCTCCAACTGCCTGGCCAGTCCTGGGAAAGTCAGCCCAGGAGGCCTGCCTGGTGTCACGGATGAACACGTCTGTGACTAGCAGTGCCCCCCCCCACATGTGTGGGACACGAGAGGTGCCACACGCACAAACTCCGCCCTTACCTGTCCGTGGCAACAACATTCTTTCTGCTTTCTTAGCCTGTTCCCGAGAATGAGTTTGGCAGCCACTTACGTCCATGGCATTCTAAACCTGGAAAGTTGCCTCTGGGACTTTAAACAGAAAAGGCTAATTGGCTTGAGTTGCTTATGAAATAAATCCGCTCTAGTTAGAAGAAAACTTTTTAGCGAGCTCTTATCTTAAACAACTATCTTATTGGTACCCGTGAAAAGATACAAAGGGAAGACAGCCTTAAGAAACTCCCTTGGCAAGATCTCTTTAAAAGCAAAAATCAGATTTAAAACAAAATTGAAATCCTTTGCATGCTCAAACTACCTGTTTTGGAACCCCTGCGGGACTTATAAGAAATGCATCCCGGCCCCGTGGTCCAGAGACTGGACTGTGCGCTGGGGGTCCGGGGGGGAAATTCCTGGTCAGGGAGCCAGCCCCTGGGGGGTGTGAACCCTCTAACTCAGGAGAAAAAAGAACATTTATAGGCATTTGTTTAATTGTTTGGGGTTTATATCTGCGCCTCTGGACTTTGTGGAGTGTCCTTTTGCTGTTAATCCTTCTCTCCCGGAGCGGCCACTACCCCCGTTTGTCTCCGGGGCTGTTTCCCTTGCCGCCTTTGCTGCCCCTGGTTCCACGAGGACAGCTGGGCCCCACGCTGGTGCGTCCTTAGTGACACCCGGAAAGGCTGTTTGTTTTCACTTTGAGGTGCTTGGTAGAGACCTTTGATGTAAAGAAAAAAAGAAAGAAAAAATTCAAGCCAAGAGTGTTTGCTGTTTGTCCTGGCTGAATCTAATGATAATAAATTTAAAAGGATCTTTTAGAAGAGCTATAGAGTCAGAAGCCAGCTCGGTTAAAAGCTGATACGCAGGCTGTATTCTTTAAAGCTTCCCAGCTCTCTTTTGGATTCCATTTCTCCCATGGGAACTTCCGAGTCAACCAGACCCTCTTTTTCTCAAGCCCCTGAAAAGCTTACCATCTCCCAAACTGGCTCCTCTAAGATGAGTTCTTCCATCCACTTTTACTTCCTTTTCCTTCTGCCACCTTCGGTAACAATGAAGGGATGTAGAGGGGACTCGTGGTGACCCTGAGCACCTTGGGACACTCATTAAGTTCCCTGAATGTTTTGGCTTTGGATACATACATGTGTGTTGTATGTTGTGTCTACATGCATGTATATGTGCATACATGTGTTTGTATATTGTCTGAAACTGAGCACCTTGGGATACTCATTAAGTTCCCTGATTATTTTGGCTTTGGGATACATACACATGTGTGTTGTGTGTTATGTCTACATGTATGTACATGTCTATACATGTGTTTGTATATTGCCTGACCCTGAGCACCTTGAAGAAGACAAAAATGGCACCACTGACCCCCTTTTTGGGTGGCGGGAGTCCCTGTCATCCTCATGGAGCCCCAAGAGTCACAGGCTGTTCATCTCAGGTCTAAAGCTCTGCTTCCTTTTCCATTAAGTTCCATTATTTTGGCTTTTGGATACATACACGTGTATGTTTATGTTGTGTCTACATGTGTGTATATGTTTCTCTGTGTTTGTATATTGTCTTCACGGTACCAGACTGACTCCTAAACAAATGGGTGCTCATAAACGAAATAAATAAGTCCAAATACTTTTCAAGTTCATGTGACTTTAGTAATCTTTGGTAGATAAAAGTAGTTTTAAAATTGGTCATAAAATCAAATAAAAATGTCTTCAAAATTTAACTTTATGTCCGGGTCTTCTGGTCAAACAAATTTGTGCCGTCTCTGCCAGGTATTTCACGGCCATAAAACTGTTGCTTCCGTCACATCTCTGGCCGCGGCGTGGCTGTGTGCAGGCCGGTGCAGTGAGGGCCGCTGGCCCACGCGCCTGGCACACAGAGACTGACAGCCCGAGTCTTTAGTTCTGAGTCTCTGGAATCTGGGGTCTAGACAGGCGGTCATGGTGAGGCCCGGGGACATGCGTGTGCCCACAGTGTCTGGGCCACCACCTGTAGGGCAGGGACCAGCCCAGTATGGCCACGCTGTCCCTGGCCCAGCTCTGCCCACTGACTGTACGGAGAGGAGTCGGAGACTCCAGACATCGGCACGGCTCTGTCCTCCGTCCTGGGCTCTGCAGCTGGCGTGTAAATCCATGACCCAGATGGGCCCAGCCCCTCATGGTCACCCTGGGTGTCAGGTGGGCACTTGGGACCCAGGACAGCTGGGAGGACTCAGGGGAGGACACCTGTGTTCAGTATCTCAACACCCTTGGTTAAGAGGAGATGGACGCATGTAGTGTCAGCCTGGTTTTGCCTTTTCAAAAGGGAAAAAAAATAATAACATAAATGATCAGCTTTGTTTTCCATGAAGAATTGAAATATAATTGTTAAGAACAAGCAAATTAGGTAAATGTGAATAAGATAAATGTTGGTAATCGAACTTGCCATAGTATCAAAAATCTCTTCAGCAATTTGAAATATTACAGTCATATTATGTTAAATCGAGTAATAGATAATCAAAATGTATGAGTCATTTCTAAGTTAAAATGCTGAAATATTAATTATTAAGCATAAGTTTAAATTCATATACTTTGACATCTTGTTTTTATATGACATGGAAAAGCTTAATATATCTACATCTGTTAATAAACATAAAACGATTGAGGAAACATGACTTTCTAAAAATTATAAAATGGTTTGTGTCTACAAATACTGATATAAAACAATTCTAAATTGCTTACTTTGTAGGTTTCTCCCTAAAAATTAGGATTCCTAAGAGTTAAAATTATAATTTATATATATATAAATAAAGCTATTAATACCAGGTATAAGAAACAACTTCGTATACAAACTATATAAGGAAAGTAAGATGTTATAAGGTATGATGATGTGTTTTCATTAAGAAAAACAACACTTTTGTCTAGTTTAGAGATTATTTGAAGGTTGTTTCAGAACAAATGAAGAAAAAATGATGATATAGATAAAACTATATCTATATCATAGATATAGTTTCCTCCTTGGGGAGGAAGAGAAAAATTACAAGAAGTTATAAAGGAAATCTTACCTTGTGTGATCAAAGCTGGCTGTGATGGGATTAATTTGTAAGATTTTATTAAAATTAGTTTTAGTGCCAATGTACACTAAAACAAAACTAAAAGTTGGTTTTCTCCTTTGAACAAGACTTTTGAGTAGTATTAATGACATGGTAAAAAATTGTGTTCACTTTTTGAGTAAACTGCAAATTTAAAAAAAAAACAACAACAGGTGGAGAGAGAGAAAGAGAAACAGTAGTGTGTGCCCCGTGCCGGCTTTATCAGGTCTTTTGATTATTTAGAAAGCTGAGCAGCCCCTCTGTCAAAGAGGAAAGTTTTCTGCTTTTTAAAATATTTTAATTATCATTTAGCAAAATGAATGATTATTATTTTACAACGACTTGTGATCCTATTTTGATCGAGTGTCTTAAACCTTTGATATATTTGACAGGCTTCTCAAAATCAAAACTTTAAATCTAAAATTAAGTCTTCCTAACCTCAAGTCACCTTGGGAATGTTCCAAAGGGCCCTTAAAGTGTCCAAAAGAGGGATAACAAACAGGTGTATTTGGTAAGTTAAATTCTGTGGGGAAGACTGTCAAAAAAGAACTGATGTTTAACCTTTTCTGAGTTACATTTGTTTGAATATGTTATTAATATGTGTTCCAAAATTGTATGAGATTTTTAAAAATATGATGTGTTTTGGCATATATTAGCAGTCACAATTACAATTATGTTGAATTGTTGGGGGCCACAAAAAAAAGTGCAAATTTCCTTGTCAGGGGAGCCCTGCACCATGGCCATTTTAAGTCTGGTTGTCTGTAGTTAATTGCTTCATGCTAATGCTTTTTTAAAAAGCTCTTTGCAAATCATGAACTGTTGTGCCTTCAAGGAGGTTCATGGAAAAGACTGCAACAAGAACTCTTAAATGTAGGTTCCTGGTGACTCTGAGATCACACTACCGGACTGGGTAAGACTTTCAAAACTTCGACTAAAAAACTGGACTTAAATTGCTAACTAACATAAAGCAGAACAAGAGTTAATTACATGAGAGTGAATGAATGGAGGACTGAAATGATTTTCAGTCCTCCGATGTTTTAGTTTAAAGCATTACTGACTTTTTGAATATTTTGTTTTCCAGAGTTGAGAAAACTTTTTGGTAAGCAAAACTGAAACACTTACTTTTCTCTCTACTTGGTCGCTTTAAAATTCAGAGACGATTTGTGAGTATTCTTGTTTTATGGAAATATAGTTATTTGCATAAATTTAATAACGATCTGCTTTTTTCTGTAACAGGACACAATTGGAGATACTGCATATTCTACCAAGGCTTTGACTAGAACGTCACATTTTCAATGACCCAGCAGCTTTAAGGAACTGCGGTTGACATGAAGCCAACAGAAACCCTTGCAAAAACTAGCCTATTACTTTAAATACCTGGTTCACGCAGATACTTTTCAGTAAGTAAACAATGTCACTTTCTGATAGGCCCAGGGACCTCAAGACATTTTGGGGACCTTGAAAAGTGAGAAATTCACCCGATTTGTACAGGTATTACAGACGCAATCTGAAGGCAAGTGGAATCCTTCCCTGGGCTCCACAACCTTGAGAGATTTCTCAAAGTCTAATCTGAGATTCCTTGAGGAAAGGTCCAGCAAAGCCAACTTGAAAAGGAAGCCTGTATGACAAATCGCTGCTCTATGCAAATAATCAGTCCAACTCAATGAAACTACATTTATTTTGCAAACAAATTAGTCTTGTCATAAATATCTTGGGTAGAGATGGATGACCAGAGAGAGAAAAATGATGTTTCAGAAAAACACTATAGTTCACCTGTTGTTAGAATCTAGTCATATTCATTGTTTTTGATTTTTTTTTTTATTATCTGGACTTTAGTTTTTATTTTTATCAATAACTAGCTGTGGCTCTCTCCAAACTAATATTTTTCATTTTTTCTCTCACCTTTCTGACCTGGAATCACTAAAAATTAAAAACTGCCTCTTTTCCTAAATCCCTACGAGCTGAAGTGAGTCAATTTGGCTTTGAAGAAAAATCGCCGCAACAGCTTATATATATGGGCACACTCCACACACACACCGCCATCCAGGAAAATCTGCCGTGTTGCCGCTGGCCTTCTCAGCTGACTTCCCTCCAGAATTTAGAAGAAACTAGTTTATACATTACTCCAGACATTAACCTGTGTTTTTCTTCCGTTTCCATAGAAATGCTTCTTATTAAAAAATCTGTTTGCCTGCATAACATATAGAGCCTGGCTTTGAGAATCCGTGTAAATGCCAACTCCTGGAATAAGATGTAGCTGTGTAATTAGACTAACCCTGTTTCCGGAAATGAAGGAGTGGGTCTAATGGAACCTTTGACATTCAGCTACTAACTAATGGAGCCTTTGAGATTCTGCTACTAGCTCGGTATTTCTCTCCTCAGCCACCAGCTCAGCCCATCGATGCATGCGTGGATTAATAAAATGTGGTATTTGTAGACCATGGAGTACTACTCAGCTATAAGAAACAACGGTGATATAGCACCTCTTGTATTTTCCTGGATAGAGCTGGAACCCAGTCTACTAATTGAAGTATCCCAAGAATGGAAAAACAAGCACCACATGTACTCACCAGCAAATTGGTATTAAAGGATCAACACCTAAGTGGGCATATAGGAAAAACATTTATCGGGAGTCAGGCAGATGGGAGGGGGAGGAGGGAATAGGTATACACATACATAATGAGTGTGATGCGCACCATCTGGGGGATGGTCATGCTTGAAACTCGAGGGAGGAGGGGGGTCAAGGGCAATATACATAACCTTAACATTTGTACCACCATAATATGCTGAAATAAAAAAAAAAATTCTAGGATAGTTTCAAACAGGGGAATATTGGGGCTCAGAAAACCAATATCCCAAAATATGGCCCTTGGAAATGCTGAACTAAGGAAACAATCTCAGGTCATCTCTGACCTCCCTGTCTCCCAGACCTGTCCCCCAAAGCACGGGATGAAGCTGTTCTCTGAAGTTCCCTCATTCTGCCTAAAGGCCAGACCAGCCAGAGAAGAAAACAATCCCCTCTGGTCCCTTCCCTGGGTTTTCATTAACTGCACTCACAGCCCAGGAGGAAAGACTGACAACCCTGGACAGACTTTGTCACAACCATTGTCTTCTGTCTTGGTCCCATTCAGCATTTCAAAGGGAAGCATCTCCCAGCCATTGCCTGCTCTGTGGGTCCAACAGACTCTGTCACCACCCATTGTATGTTCTCCAAGTCCACTCATTTCCCCTAGAATCACTTAGTATCCTGCAAATTGCCTCATTTCTCCCATCTCCCTTTCACCTATGAAGAAGGGCATATAGACACCTGTACCCCGTGGGTTTTTGTGCAATCATTCTTGTGTAATTGCCCCATGCCAGGTATGCTACAATAAATTTTATATGCCTTTTCTCGCATTAATCTGTCTTTCACCAGTTCACTTTCTGCAAAATTTTCGAGGGAAAAGGGGAAGTTTCCTGTTGGCTCCTGCAATAGGTACAGATAGATCGATTATGTTGGCACAGATATTTTAATCTTTAACTCTTAACTAGTACATTGCATGGTGAGTTGTAGCTTGTATTCGTTTACTATGTGACAAATTATCACACGCTGAGTGGCTGAACACAACACGAATGCAGTATCTCACCATTTCTGCGGGTCGAGAGTCTTGGTACCAGTTGGGTGGGTGGTCTGCTCAGGGTCTCACCAGGCTACAGCCTCGGCTAAGGTGTAGAGTCTTCTTCCAGGCTCACTGGTTGGTATATTCCACTTCCTGCGATGTGTGACTGAGGACTTCAGCTCCTAGAAGCTGCCATTCCTGCCAGGAACCTTTCTCCATGGCTTGACAGTGTGTTTTCATTCCCAGACAGCAGGAGAGCATGTCTTTTGAGGGATCGCCTGATCAGCTCAGGTTCATCAAGGGCAAATTCCCTTTGATTAACTCAAAGTCAACTAGTTTAAACCTCAGTTACATCTGCACAATTTCCTCACCCTTTACATATAGTATAATATAACCACAGGAGTGATACCTCGTCATATACGTAAATTCTGCCCACATTCAAGGAGAGGAGTTGTAAAGGTCATGTACACATACACCGGGGGGCGGCAATTGTGAAGACCGCCTTAGAATGATGCCCACCACCATTTACAGAAAATTCTACTTGACTATGACACCTTTGGTGATTTCCGTCTCTACTGGTTCCCAGTGCTATCTGGTTAAAAACTTGACTCATGCTCATAAAAAGGGACTAAATATCTGCCCTTCCTGGACAGTTCATTTGGCAGGCTTTGGGTTTCAAGAAATGAAAACTCAACTCAGATTGCATAACACCAAGGATAACCCAGAAGTAGATGGTGTTCAGGCATGGCCTGATCAAGGATCCAGCTCAACTTCTTTGCGATTCTCTTTCCTTACTCTCCCCTCCTCCATGCAAAGACTGGCTTCCCTCATGGTGAGCAGATTAGCAGGGTCTGTGTGCACATCTAACTGTCCACAGTACAAGCATACGCCTCTCTTTCTCCAAACATCAAGCCACAGAATACCTCACCACCCCAATTAACCAGTCGCCGGGGCCAGGGCAACTCTGTGCACTGACAAGCCTCTCTTGGGCTTCTGTCTGTTCCCAAGTTCCACTCTGTGGCAGGGCAGGTGGGATCAGAGCCCATGCCAGAGCCCTGAGCCACGGCTGCCACAAAGCAGAGAGAGTGGGTGTCTGTTTGGGAGGTCACCGCCCGGTCCCTGCGATGCCTCTCTCAACATTAGCCCCTTGGGAGGAGCTCACCTGAGCCCCAGGTGAGCAGCTCTTTGGATCCAGAGCGGGAGGACGATGCCTCATTTCAGACACTCATGGTGTCTTGGACCCAGCAGCCTCAGACTCAGCTTTGAACTGATGCACCCCGTCCCCTGAGCACAAGCAGGCTGTCACCTTTCAGCAGGGCCCCCGGAAGGGACTGCTTGAACCACAGCGTGCAGGTGTGCACACCGGCACCTGTGTGTGCCTGCACACACTCAGCAATGCATGCACATGTGTAACGCCGGGCTGGGTGCAGGGTGGAAAGGAAGGACACGGCCCTGCCCTCCAGCTGCTCACAGCGCCCTGAGGAGACACCACAGCTGGACGATTCCAACAGGGAAGCCCGGCTCGTGCAGAAGCCTGTCTCCAGACTGTGACATGCTCAGCAAACAAGGGAGGGTGGGTGTGTGGCACCACTGCGGAGTGTGGCCCTGTGGTCCAGACCCTCCCCGCTTGGCCAGCCATGCACTTTCCATCCACCCCACACACACACCCCGCCATTGAACGTGTGTGCCGCCTACAACCGCGTGTAACAAATGATCACGCTCCTCGTAGCTTGCACCCTCAGTTTATTTTCTTCCGGTTTCCATGAGTCACGGGTCTGGGCACAGCTTGCCCAGATTGTCCCCTGAGGGTCTCACGAGGCTGCAGGTGAGGTGTCAGCCGGGCTGCAGCTCTTTCTGGAGCTCGGGGTCCTCTTCCAAGCTCATGCGGTTGTGGGCAGAATTCGGTTCCTGGCGGTGTGGCCTGAGGTCCTGCTTGCAGCGGGCTGCCAGCTGGGGCCTGCTCCCAGCTCCTGGAGGGGTCCGCCATTCCTCGCCAAGCGCCCTCGCCACGCGGCAGTTTGCTCTGTCGAGGCCAACCGCGGAGCATCTCTGCGGCTCTGGACGTTCCAGCCTCCCCATCTCTGGTCCCCAGACACGCTGTCAAAGGGCTCCCCTGCTGAGGTCGGGCCCACCGGCTCGCACGTGCCAGGGCCCGGGATCTCGAAGGCCACCTTCAATTTCCACCTGCCACAAAATTCTGCACCCACTCAGAGGAGGCCTTCCTGCGAGAACAGAGGCTTAAAATAAACATTCCCGGGAGGCCTCTTTTAACAGAGCAGCAGACATCAGAGCCAGGGTGATCACGGGAGGGTGGGGGCCTCGCCTGCCGACCCCAGCAGAGGACAGCTCAGCTCGGCACGGTCCAGCCTGGACGGATGTGCCAGGTCCCTTCTGGGCAGACTCCCCGGCCCCAAGCGATGCCCCTCCGGCAAGATTCAGAAAGAGCCCCTGCACCACCCCGGGGAGCCCAGGGGACACCTGCGTCCTCCACCCCTCAGTCCTTGACGGGAGGCTCAGCTCACCCTGCAGTTTCGCTGCTGATTTGAGGGACCAGGGCCTGGTGACCGGTTAGCTCAGCAGAGCCCGGGTGTGTGTGTGGGGGGTTCCGTGGTCACCCTGCTGAGGCAGGAGCCTGTGAGATCAATGTCTAGCCCGCTGCGCTCACACGAGCTCAAGTTCAGGAGACACTTGGCTATTGGGTTTGAAAAGACTAATAAACCCCACTCAGACCTCCCCGGCTAATTTTCATTTTTTCTTGCCTGCAGCTTGCAGAGAGGGTTCCCAATTTGCAGGAGGAGGAGGAGGGAGAGGGGAGAAGGGATTAAAGGCATCCTTTTTCTTCCTTCGTTAAAAATGACACCTCTCTTTTATTTTGAAGGGAACAGGAGCTGTCTCGAGGTTTCCTATCCTGACACCTCGAGATTTTTCTCTGTTAAGAACTTGAAAAATATGCAAATGTTCTGCGTAGAAGGAGGCACAGGTTTTTTGTATTTTTTTTTAAATGGGTTGGTTCTGATGAAGACTGATTTTGTTCAAAAGTAGCTGGTTTCTTGATCTCTGGGTCTGTTATCATTTCTTCTGCCTTAAATGAGATTCTGCCACATTTTAAGCTTCTGCTGAGGGAGACGGCGGGTGGGAAAGCTTATTCTGACAAATGGGCCTGACACCAACTCTCTCAACATTAGCACCTTGTGAGGAGCTCACCTGAGCCCCAGGTGAGCAGCTCTTTGGATCCAGAGTGGGAGGACGATGTCTCATACTCAGCTGCCTCAGACTCAGCTTTGAACTGATGTACCCTGTCCCCTGAGCACAAGCAGGCTGCCACCTTTCAACAGGGACCCAAAAAGGGACTGCTTGAACCACAACATGCACGTGTGCACACTGGCACTTGTGTGTCTCTGCACACACACAGCAATGCATGCACATCTATAACACACGCATGCATGTGCATGTTGCATGCATGTTCGTGGTCTTAGCATAGACTACTAGAATTGGGGACTGAAGTTAATGGGCACACCAGGCTGCCACATAGAAACCCCCAAGGCTCAGCTTTTATAGGATGGAACTGATGACTATCTAGCAAACTATTAATAATTCGCTTCCTTCCCTCCATCCCTTCCTCCCCCTTTCCTTCCCTCTCTTCTTCCCTCCCACCCTTCCTCCTTCTGCCCACTCTACCTGTATCAGCCAGGATTGACTAAGTCGAGCTGCTGTAACAAGTGGTACCCAAATTCCAGTGGCTTAACATAACAAATGTTACTCTGCATTCATTAAAGGTGCTTTGCAGGTAGGTGAAGAGTTGAGATAACCCCTCCCTCGGTGAAGGAAGCTGCCGAGGCGTCCGAGGGGACATGGGGACACAGGATCAGACTACACAGAAACAGGCCAAAGGGCGTGTGGTGCGTCCTATGCTGGTTATTGGAAGCTTCTACCCGGAGAATTGCACCTCGGATGCCAGGGAGCTATTCCTGCCTGTTGCACAGGGCAATTCCTTCTGCCCAGAATTAACACACCTCTTTACCCACGTCACGCTGGGCAAAGCAAGTCTTATAGCTACCCCCAGCTTGGATGGACCAAGAAACAGAACTCTTACCATCTGCCCAGGAGAAGCAGCAGAAACACCTGGTGAACAGCACGAATACCGACCGCACCTCTTCATCAACTGGGTTGGGCTTCCACAGCGCACAGACCGGGGCCTTAAACAACAGGAACGTATCGCTGACAGTCCTGGGGGCTAGCAGTGCAAGATCCAGATGTCAGCAGGGTCGGTCCTTTCTGTTCCAGGCCTCTCCCCAGCTCGGTGACTGCCGCCAGACTTCCGTGTCCCTTGGCCGCTAGAAGCATGGCTCTAATCTGTGCCGTGGAGCAGGTGGGGCTCGAGGTGCAGAGGGGGCCCGGGCTCCCTGGGGCTGGCGTTTGCATTCGAGTAAAGATCAGAAAGAGGCAAGGGAGGGAGCCTTGGCCGTATCCGGCTGTGGAGCCCACCCGGAAGGAAGGGAGGCTCTGAGCGGTCAGCCTGCACCTTGCAACACGGGCCCCCCGGGGCTGGGCCGCCCGGCCCGCCTTCGCCCCCGCTCCATGATGTGTGCCCGGACTCCGCGCTGGGAGTGTGCCCGGCCTGGCAACTGTGCCTAGAGCGGCAGGCGTGGCCTGTGCTCACAGCCTCTGCCCTAAAGCCGGGGCAAGGCCAGGGCTGTCCCCCGCCCGGTTCCCACCGCCCGCCCGGCGTGTTGGGCGGATGCTCTCGGGGAGCCGCGCAGCCCGACACAAGCACAATGCGGCCTTGTACATAATCTACGTTCTCCAGAAGCCACGTTGAAAGGAGCAAAAAGAAAATGTGAAATTATTTATGAACAAAATAATTTATTTAATCCAACATATGCCAAATATTATCACTCGAGCCTGTGATCACGTACAAATTATTGAGGTATTTGATGTGACTTTTTTCTCGCTCAGCTTCAAAGCCAGGCGCGTCTTGGTCCGGGCCAGCCCCGTGCCGGCAGCAGCGCTGGGTGATTCCGAAGCCTTCCAGGAAAATGCAGAAGCGGTGTGGAACGGGAGCCAGTCTAGCGGTAGCCGTTCCGGCCGTATCTTCCCTCGGATGGGGAAGCATTTTGTAGAAGAGCAATGGCCTTGGGTGACAGCAGGGGTCCTGGGGCTGAGTCTTTGTGGGATACAGGAGCCCCCTCCCACCCCGAGCACGCTACAGGAAGTGCCTGGCCTGCGGGGTGGCCCCGTGGGTCTAGCGACAAGGGGCCATGGGTGGATGTCTTTGCTCTTCGTAGAAACCAGCGACACCCCTCGCCTTCCCGTGCCCCCGGCAGACATTACCAAACGATCACGGGCCTCTCCCAAGCTCGTGATCGCTGGTGTGAGGATGACCCAGGCAGCCGCCTCCCCGCTTTGCTGGCATGAAGCTGCCTCCATCCTAGATCCACCCGGTCACGACTACTGCACGGGACTGCAAAGACTGATGCAAAAATTGCTATATGCTGGCACAGTCCCCAACCCTCTGCTTACGGTAACTCACCAGGTCCTCTCAACAACATTAAAAGGCACAATTCTCTGTTTTCCAGATGGGGAAACTGAGGCCCAGAGTAGTTAAATAACTGGTCCCGTGTTACACACGGTGAGTAGACAGCAAGGACAGGACTTGGACTCAGGGTCTAGAGACTGAGCTCTAACAACAGGCAGAGCCAGGCTCCGGGGCGGGGCTGGGTGAGGGGAGGCTGGCTGTCCCTCTCCCTCTCCCGTGTCCCAGCCGGGGAGGCCGACACTGGGCTCCGCAGGGAAGCAGATATCTGGCGTCATCAGTAGAGCACAGATTTGGAGACGTGTCCCCTTGGGAAACCTCTCGGCTTTCCAAGCCCTCCGTGTTCCCTCGCTAAGAGCTGTAGATAAAAATATGTACCCCCTGGGGGTCTTAAGACAGTGACAGAAAGCACACAGGGGCCCAGCGTGGCTCACCACATGCAGGACCGGTCACAGGTGACGGGCGCTCCACCTCCCCGGCAAGGCTCCATGGGTGTGCAACCCGGACAGTCTCCCAGAGCCCCGGGCTTACAAGGGCCCCAGGCTAGGTTCGATCTCTTGCTGCCACCGTTTTGTAATTCTTAATGATTTAGGAATAAGGGGCCCCACGTTTTCAGTTTAGACCGTGCAAGTCATGAAGTCTGTCCTGCTGCCCCATCAGAAACTTGGGCTTCTCCTGGGGAAAGAGTGTCCTGTTGCTGCTGCTGTGGTCATTGTCATTGCTGGTTTCCAATTAGTGTCAGGGCCATGCAAGGAGGGCCTCAGGGGACAGAGGAAGGGAGGAAACGCCCTGCACCCACGAGACACCTGTCCTGGTGGCCGTCCCCGAGGAGGGGCATGCCAGGGATGGAGTCAGGGGGCCTGTCGGCAAATGCACTGGAGAAGCGACCGCCCCGTTTGCCTGTCGTTCTGGGAGAGGCTGGTGCCTGGCAGGTTGCTGAGCCACCATGTAGCCAGCTTTGCCGTGGGGGCTTTACCTCCTGGTGCTCGGGACAGCCCTGGAGGTTGGTACTACGACCCCACATTATAAATGAAGAAAGCCAAACTCAGCCATTATTCCCCGCCCAAGGTCAAGGTCGAGCGGCCAGCGGCTGGACTGCAGCATGAGCCAGCCCGGCCCTTCTGTTTTCTCAGGGCCAGGATGCTGGTTTTCCTAAGCCTGTAGCTGTCCAGTAAATGAAGCATTTGTGGGCAAAGGCCCAGCTTCGTACAGTGTTGGACAAAGCTGCTCTTGGAAGTCTCTTAGCAGGATATTTTCAAGTAAATAAAATAATGGAAAAATTAGGAGGAGAAATGGAAAGTTCAGGACTCCTGCCCACTCAGCAGAGGTGACTCAAGAGCAGATCACGCCAGACAGTCTTTACTGCTTGCTCCTCCCAACAGGATTTAGGAAAAGGAGAAAGAAAAAAAAAAAGAAACGATGCTTAGACACGGTGGGTGCTATATATTCAGACTCATAAAATGTTTGATAGCATCTCATGGAATTTTTACTGGCAGAATTATTTAAATTGGCTGAAGATTAAAGGCTGGGCCGTTCCTGCAAGTAGAGGGTCATAAGAAGCGGCAAGGAGAGGACGTTTGGAGACGGAGCCCCGGGGCCTGCAGGAGTCCTGTGCTTCAACTCACTTCTCCATCCGGAAGTGCAATAGGCGAATGCGTCTACCTGGGGAAGGGGGCACAGTGCGCACTCTTGGAGACATAGACATTGTTCAATATCAACAACCACCCCTCTAGCAACGGCCGCCCTAGCAACAACCACAGAACATCCACCACCACCACCCTGGCGACAACAACCATGACAACAACCACCCTACAACCACAACCACCCTAACAACAACCACGTCACATGCACCACCACCATTCCAACAACAGCTACCACCATAACAACTACCACAACCACCACCATCCTAACAACAACCATGACACCCACCCTAACAACAACCATAACCACCACTGTAGCAACAATCACAACCACTACCCTAGCAACAACAACCATGAAAACAACCACCCTAACAGCTACAACCACCACCACTGTAACAACCACAGCCACCATCCTAACAACAATCATGACACCCACCCTAACAACAACCATAACCACCACTGTAGCAACAATCACAACCACCACCACTGTAACAACCACAACTACCACCCTAGCAACAACCATGACAACAACCACCCTAACAACTACAACCACCACCACTCTAACAACAACCACAGAACCTCTACCACCACCCTGACAATAGCCATGACAACCACCGTGACAGTGTCAACCACCACAAGAAGGCTTGTGTCAGATCAGGGTGGATCTTCTCGGACGCGGCGATCGTCGTGGCATGCTCTGTCTCCAGGCCGTGGCTGTCAAGCAGCGAGGGTCCGATCCAGTCTGGTCTCATCTATTTCTGTGTTTGCGTCTGTGACTAAAGTACAAGTGTCATGAAAGCAGGGACTTCGCCTTCCACGCCCCTCTGTGACGCTGGGATCGGCGTGGAGCAGGCGCTGGAGACGTGCTTCCGAGTCAGTGAGAAACGTAGGTGATGTGGGGCTTGCCCACGGGAAGACCCAGACCGCCAGCGCCGGCGTCAGGGCGTCCTCCCAGCTGGCCTGCAGCGACGGACGGGCCCCGGCAAGGCTGAGCGCGCCTCCCCCCGACGTGCCAGCGCCTGTCGGAGCCCAGCGCCCCACACACGCCACGGTTCACCAAGGACCTTCTTCAACGCTCTGTGGTCTGATCTCCGTGACGACCAGAGCGGGACACAGAGCTGACGCTCTGGGTGCCTTGTTTGACTCCCCAGGAAAGGGAGACAAAGGCGGGAACTGACTCACCCGGGTCTCACGAGGTGGCCTCCAGCCTGGGCCTCCTGGCCCCAAATCACGGGGAGGTGAAGGCCCAGACCACCTCATCCACTCCTGCAATACTGTCTAAATCTTCCAATGCTTCCTCGCTCAGATAGTCCATGCGTTTCATGAGGGCTGCGTTGTGGCATGTTCCTATAACATCCACGGCAGACACGGTCGCCGCGGCTGTCAAGCCGCTCTTTCAGTCCAGTGCAAGGACTCTGAAGTGTCCTTGTCCTCCAAGAGCACGTGGTCATCAGACGCTGCTTCTTCTCTGGGCAGGCAGAGGAGCTCACTGACCGCAGCCGAGGGCTCCGGCCCTGCCCTCCGGGGTGCCTCCTCGCCCATGTGGGAGGCACTGCCACACGCCCTCCTCGGCAGCTGAAGCCGGGGGGAGGCGGGGCTCGCTTCCAGGTTCACAGAGTCGGAGCATCTGCAGGGAACGGCTGCACCCTATTTGGCAAATGAGTTCTCTCAAACTCTTGGAGGTTTCCCGTCTGTCCCACGACCAGGGAATCAATCACGGGCAGAGGTCTCTGAGGCCTAAGCCTGAACTTCCTCTTTCATTCCCGGGCCTCTGTGCCGCTTCTTCTGAATGGCGGCTTCCTTGACACCATCAGAAATGACAGACTTGGGTGGAGAGGTCACGCCCTCGATGTGCCCTTTGCCCTTTGCCCTGGCTCTACTCCCAGCCAGGAAGGATTGATGGGGGACGCTTGCTCAAGCCTGAAGTCCCCAGGTTTACAGCCCATTGTCTGGGGTTCGAAAGGTGACTCTCTCAAGCCAAGGCCGGGATTTCCGAAGCTGCCGTGCACTTGGCGGGTGGCCCTGGCAGAGAGACCTCCCTGGGCAGAGCGGTCACCCCTCCTCTCTGCCCGCAGAGCCGCTGCTCCTGCCCGAGTTCCTGTCCTGGTGGAGGAGGTTGCGGCCCATGTTCTGACGCTTTCCGACCAGCTCTCCTCAAGCACCTGGCCGACGCCCGCTGGCGTTCCCGGCGTTTTGGAACCGCAGGAAGGATGCTCCGCAGGCCCCGGCTGGCAAGGGCTGGGCCCTCACTGCCCGGCTGCCTGACGGCTGGTGCCGTCCCGCACTGACCAGAGTCTCTCCGGCTGAAGGAGGGCCGTTCCCATTTCTGGTCCCCGTTGCTGTATTAACGAGAGAACAGTCTGCAGGGCCCCGGGGTGAGCGTGGCGGAGCCTCCTCCCTCCCGGCCGGGCTCAGGTGTGATCGATCCGTGGCCAAAAGGGCAGCTGAGCAGGCCTCACTCAGGGCCTCCTCCCGGGGCCGCAGGACCCTCCATGCAGTGCTCTCGCCACCTGCCAGCCGGGGACACACCGCTGGCCCGTGGAGGGGAGGACCCCTGCGGGGCAGTGTGCGTCACCTTCACTCTCGCAAATGCTGGCCCGGCCTGGGGTCACGTGACCTCAGTACACGCAAGGGCAGGTGGGAAATGCAGGCTTCAGCTGGGCAGCCTCAGCCACTGCTCCAGCTAAAGTCCCTTAGAGGAAGGTGGCAGAGCTGCAAGAAGCCGTCTTCCCACAGTCACTCCATCCAGGCTTTGCCGCCGGAGCCTGGGCGAGGACAAGGCAGCGCCGCCAGCTGCACGGTGGAGACTAACGGAGACCACACCCGCAGGGCTCCGGCACTGTGCCGGCCAGGTTGCACGCACTCACAAACTACACCGTCACCACACCGTCACTTTCTAGCAACATTGGTCTGGGGCAGACCCTAATGAAGGCTCTTTGCACCCAAAAACCCAGGACCAGCACGGAGACAAAGACGCCCACGCTCCTGGAAGCCCAGAGCACGGTGGCATGACGTCCCGAGAAGGGGGATGAGGAAGTTTCTTCTTGGGGTTGGCCTTCCTGCGGGCCTTTCCTTGCGGGGTGGTGGAGTGTTGTTTTCCCGTGTGTCTCAGATTGCGCAGGGGTAAGAGTGTGTGTGTGTGTGTGTGGATGCATGTGTGTGTGCATGCATGTGTGTTTCGTCAAGACACACGGTTCCCTCTTTAGGTGGGAGCAGGAAAGTGCTCAGGAAGCCATGGCAGCCGGTACCCGGTGGCGAACCGCTCACACGGCCCGGCCTTCACCCCAGTTTCCTGTCCCTCTTCTGGCTGGAAGAGGGGAAGGGGAGAGAGCTCACGTTTGAGGGAGAAACTTCCAGGTGGAAACGCAGAGACCCGCTCCAGCACCCCACGCTGGAGCAGCAGCAACAAACCACACGTGACAGGCACACGCCCTCGCAGGGCCCCACAGGTCCACGCTGTTGGTGATGGCCACAGGCATTCGGTGGCCCCAGCAACGTGCTCACAGCACATTGTCACCGACGAGTCACAGCCACACTCCCCTGCACACCCTCATTCCCATAGCGACAGGTGCACCGCCCCAGCGCACGCTCCCACCCCACACAGCGACACGCACGCTCCACACGCCCCCCAGCTCAGGGGCACGCACCTTTGCAAACTCCCCTTGCCCCCCCCCCAACACCCACCCTGCGAGCACAACTTGGTTGGCAGCGGGAGCAGGGCGTGCCCCGCCCGTCCCCACTCTGCACTGCCATGCGCCGCCCAGCAGGTGTCACACAGGCATTGTCCGCTCCACCGGCAGCCCCCCCCAGCAGGTGTCACACAGGCATTGTCTGCTCCCCCGGCAGCCCCCCCCCCAAGCAGGTGTCACACAGGCATTGTCTGCTCCGCCGGCACCCCCCCCCCCAGCAGGAGCAGAAGGGAGGAGAGGCAGCGGCTGGAGGGCTCCCAGCTCCCGGATGGGAGGCCCAGGTGCACCTGGGTTTTCTGGGTCGTGCGTTGATACCTGAGCACACCCGGGGCCAGGTTGCCAGGGCTGGCGCTGGATGGGGTGGGACTGTGGGACCGCCACTGCGGCAGTGCATTCCCGCCACGCCTGCGCTGCCAGCCTCTGTGCAGGGGTGCGCGGTGGGCGTGGCGGGCGTCCTTGGGAGCCTGCGCAGCTCTGTCGAGTGTGTCCGTGTCTGTGTGTGTCTGTGTGTATGTGTCCGTGTGTGTGCCCTTGTGTGTCTGTATGTGTGTGCCCGTGTGTGTCCATGTGTGTGCCCGTGTGTGTCTGTGTGTATGTATGCCCGTGTATGTGTCCGTGTGTGTGTCCATGTGTGTGCGTGTGTGTCTGTGTGTATCCAAGTGTGTCTGTGTGTGTGTCTGTGTGTTTGTGTCTGTTTGTGCCCATGTGTGTCTGTATGTGTGTGCCTGTGTGTGTCCATGTGTGTGCCCGTGTGTGTCTGTGTGTATGTATGCCCATGTATGTGTCCGTGTGTGTGTCCATGTGTGTCTGTGTGTGTGTCTGTGTGTGTGTCTGTGTGTATCCAAGTGTGTCTGTGTGTGTGTCTGTGTGTATCCAAGTGTGCCTGTGTGTGTCTGTGTGTATCCAAGTGTGTCTGTGTGTGTGCCTGTGTGTGTCTGTGTGTATCCAAGTGTGTCTGTGTGTGTGTCTGTGTGTGTGCCTGTGTGTGTCTGTGTGTATCCAAGTGTGTCTGTGTGTGTGTCTGTGTGTGTCTGTGTGTATCCAAGTGTGCCTGTGTGTGTCTGTGTGTATCCAAGTGTGTCTGTGTGTGTGTCTGTGTGTGTGCCTGTGTGTGTCTGTGTGTATCCAAGTGTGTCTGTGTGTGTGTCTGTGTGTATCCAAGTGTATCTGTGTGTGTCTGTGTGTATCCAAGTGTGTCTGTGTGTGTGCCTGTGTGTGTCTGTGTGTATCCAAGTGTGTCTGTGTGTGTGTCTGTGTGTGTGCCTGTGTGTGTCTGTGTGTATCCAAGTGTGTCTGTGTGTGTGTCTGTGTGTCTGTGTGTATCCAAGTGTGCCTGTGTGTGTCTGTGTGTATCCAAGTGTGTCTGTGTGTGTCTGTGTGTATCCAAGTGTGTCTGTGTGTGTGTGTCTGTGTGTGTGTCTGTGTGTATCCAAGTGTGCCTGTGTGTGTCTGTGTGTATCCAAGTGTGTCTGTGTGTGTCTGTGTGTATCCAAGTGTGTCTGTGTGTGTGTCTGTGTGTGTGTCTGTGTGTATCCAAGTGTGTCTGTGTGTGTGTCTGTGTGTGTGTCTGTGTGTATCCAAGTGTGTCTGTGTGTATGTCTGTGTGTATGTCTGTGTGTATCCAAGTGTGTCTGTGTGTGTGTCTGTGTGTGTGCCTGTGTGTGTCTGTGTGTATCCAAGTGTGTCTGTGTGTGTGTGTGTGTGTGTCTGTGTGTGCCTGTGTGTGTCTGTGTGTATCCAAGTGTGTCTGTGTGTGTGTGTGTGTGTCTGTGTGTGTGCATGCAGCAGGTAAGGCACAACCAGGCGCAGAGTGCAGGTGTGCAAACCAGGCCTTCGAGGGCGTGGTTCCCTCCTGTGGCCCAGAGGTAGGATCCCGGTGGCGGGGAGCCTGCAGGTGGCCCTGGCAGCGTGAGGAGCTTGGGCTCCCAGGGGCCCCTCACCGTGTGTGCACCCTGGTTTGCCGTCAGCTGCCCACCGGAAGGACCTGCAGCAGGCCTTGGGTCTGCACAAAAGCAAGGGAGGCCCCGGCAGGGCTGAAAGGGTCGACCCAGAAGCACGTGGTCTGCCTCGCCAGGGCCACTGCCCTGGCTTCCAAAGCCGCCTTTCCTGCTTTCAACGTGACCCCTCGACTGCCGCCTAAAATACCCCTCTGCCTTAATGACAGTCAGTGGTCTCAGAAAATGACTACTGATGGTTTGAGGGTTTCTGTTTGAGAGTTTCTGCTCTTTCCCTGACTTTTATACTAGGTCAGGTCGCTCCAGTCCCACTGACGGGAAGGGCGGAAGTAGAGGTGGCCCTTCCTGCCCTGAGGACTGCCGAGCCACCAGAGCCATGGTTTCTCCCTGGGGGAGCCCTCGGAGGCTTTTAAATGTTCTCAACTGAAAAAAAAAGCCAAACTCCATAAAACAATTTAAAGAGGTTTATTCTGAGCCAAATTTGAGGACCAAGACCTCGAGCCACTCCCAAAAGCCTCGAGTGAGTGGACTCGCTGTGGCTGGGTTACAGTCTGGCTTTACGCATTTCAGGGAGGCAGGGGTTACAGGTAAAGTCCTAAATCAATACGTGGGAGGCACACATTGCTTTGGGCCAAAACGGCGGGCCACCTCGAAGGAAGCTGGGGCTTACAGGTTATAGGTGGGTTTAAAGATTCTTTAGTTGACAATTGGCTGAAAGAGTTAGGCTTTGTCCAAAGACCAGGGGTCACCAGGAAGGAATGCTCAAGTTAGGATTAGGGTCTTCTATCCTTCATGTGATGTTGTATGGGAATCGGGTCAGGGAGTAAACCACGCCATGAAAACCTGTTCACTGAGATTTTATCATTTGTAGGAGTGACTCACCAGGCCCCCTTAGGGAGGAATTTGGGCAAAAGAAACAGATCAGAGTTCAATCCTGGCTGTGAACCCTAACGGAAGTGAGTTGTTATATGCCATGTGCTGCAAACAGAGCCTGGTTCCCAGAGAGCCCTAAGTAAATGTCAGCTGCTACGTGGTACTATTATTAATGAATTACAGAAGGGAATCAACCTGGCCCCCCTCTCTCCCAATGATGGGGTGTCTTTCCACTGCTGCACGCAGTCATGGGGCTGAAGCCTAGGGGGAGCTAGCTGGCTTCCCTCGTGGAATTAGCCTGGCCCCTGATGATGGCTCCTGACACCAGGCAGAAGGTGTCTGTGCACAGAATCCTGGGCTACCTCTCCTCCCCTGGGTTGGGGGGTCAGTCGGTGACTTTTCTCAAAGGCACAAAGCAGCCAGAGCCCCCGAAGAGTGTCCAGTTCCTGCTCCACTGGCCTTCCCTGGGGCTGGAGTTCCCAGTAGTAAGACACTAAAGCTCCTATTATCATGCAAATATGCTAACAGCATAACATTTCTACCCATCAGGAATCATTAACAGAGTTAATCTACAAAATTAGAACAAGAAGTGAGAAGGACAGGAGTCGCCCCAGGGGAGCACCTGACTTCAATGTGAGAAAAACCTTGAAGGCTTCCTCTGAGCCCTGACTTAACTCTCTGCTGCCCACAAGGAGCTCCTGGCCACAAAAGCAGAGGTTGGCCAGAAGAACCTCCCTGTTGGAGGGAGAGGCTCTGGTTGCATCTTTGGTTCAGTGTCTCTCTTGTGACTAAGCCTCTCGTCTGGATTGTAAATTCTCTGCTCTGCACTGGGGCAGCCCTGGGGCTCTGACCACTGGGAACAGGACTGCTGAGAAAGAAGTATTATTAGGTTAAGAGGCACTTAATTTGCTCCAGCGGTTTGTAAATGAGGAGATGCAGCCTTCAGTACCAAACAAGGGTGTGTGCTGAGAGAGCAGAGAGGGGGGTTGTCTTTTATAAAGAAAGATCCAGGAAAAGAGAAAAAAATTCCCTCCCAGATTCTCACTCAGTCTGCTTGCGCAAATAAGGGGTGCAACTCACCAAGTGGTGTTCTGGCTTCCTGCAAGAATGTATTCCAGAGCGAGCCAACTAGCCACGGGAAGTTTTTATTGGGACGGAGACAGTCAGCAGATCCTACTCCACGGACAGGGTAGGAGTCCTTTCCCGAGCAGGAAGGGACCCCTTATGGGGCAATGGTAATGTTCTTAATGTTCAGAAACCTCATACATGACCAGATCTGTCTTAAAGTCAGGCTGTAAAGGTGAATCAAAAACCGCTGCCACAGAAAGGTGGGCACAACAGTTTGCAAATCACCCAGCTTAGCAATTCACCCGTCCTTGTGTGGTCCTGGGCCAGCAGCTTGCTGGCGACTTCCTTGTTCGGGGTGGTTGGGGTCTGGTGTCGGTCAAAACGGCCGCACTCGGGCTCTCCCCACCTTCTTTTTCTGCCTCACCCCTACAACCGACTGACCGACACCTGGCAGACCAGCGGCCACACTCAGACGCTGACTCCACAGGTCCTGTGACCCTCTATCCTTAAACTGACTCGGCGCAAGAAGACAATTTCTGCTTCCCAATCCTGCGAATTCATGTCCAGCCCATCAGCAGCCCCAATTCCCCAGCCCTTTGTTCAACAAGCAGTCTTCAAAAACCCTGGCCCCCAAATTCTCCAGGAGATAAACTTGAGAAATTTCTCCCATCTCTTTGCTCGGCCGCCTCGCAATATTAAACTCTTTCTCCCCCACGGCACCTGCTGTCTCAGTGCATTGGCTTCCTTCTGTGCAGCAGGCAATAGAACCTGGTTGGGTGATAACAGAGTAATCAGCATACCAAAGTGGCATATTTTGGGATGGCATTTCCTGAACTCCTTCATATGCATAAGGAAAAGTGCATGAACTGTAACTCCTCAGATTAATAAATAGTTCCAAAACATAACCCCGTATAACCATCCTCTAAATCAACACATGGAGCCCTGCCAGCACCCCAGGGGACCCTTTGAAAGAGGTGGCCAGTGTAAAAGAAAATAAAATTTCAAGACCCTCTAAATTTATTATGCCAATGGGAAAGTTAAGCCCTAGAGACTGAGTCACAGAGCACGTTTGCGATTCTGTTTCTTAGATTGTAAGTTTAACTCTCTTCCTCATTGTCCTGTAAATGACTAGGAGAGATCAGAGACCAGAGTGGTTGGAAGGACCTCCCTGTCCCCTCCAACCACGGATCTCTGTTACAGACTAACTGCCTCTTTAATTGCCCTATACCTAACTCAGACCTGATGGTGCCCAAGACCCCGTGCCTGTTCTATCTTCGGTGTGGAATGTTAAATATACCTTCTCAAAAGGAAAAGACCACCTCAGCTAATCATATCATTGTAACTATAAATTAAGCCTTAAATAGAAGATGTTCCAATTTTGTTCAGCTTCCCTAGTCTTTGTATAAATGATCCCAGACATCTACGCTTCCAGACGCTCACGTCCATTCTTTGGAATCTGTATTCCCCATGGCAGCGTGTCCTCAAAACCTGTGCTTAAATAAACTCTCTTTAAATTAGATTCTGACCCTTTAGATTATTTTAGGGTGTCGCCATCACCTTGACTTTCATGGTGACGGTTCCCCTGCTTTTGTCATTGCTGTAGATGTAGTTACTCCACCTGAGTGTGCACCCCAAACACCACGCGTTAGCTTTGCCCTTGGTGGAATTCAACACAAACAGCATCATACTGTGCGTCTTATTTTGCATCTGACTTCTTTCACTCAACATTACACTTGCAAGATTCACCCACGTGTGTGGAAGTTAGTTCATTCTCTTCTATTGCTGCTCAAGTCTGGGTCATCAGAACATGCCGTGATTCGTTTACCTATCCTACTGGTGGCGGGAGGCTGGCTTGGTTCCAGGGCAGGGCTGTGTGGTCAATGTCGCTGTGGATAATCTTGTGCGCATGTCCAGGTGCATTTATGCACCAGGGTGCATGCCTGGGAGTGAGATCCGTGTGTCCCGGGAACCGGTGTGCTCAACTTCAGCACCTGACGCTCGGCTGCTTTGCCGAGTGGTTGTGACAATCAGCATGTGTTTCTCCTGCTGAGTGTCCTCAACCCACAGAAGGTGATGTCACACTTTTACACTTTATCAATCACCCATGTGTAGAGTGGAATATTCTAGAGGATTTCATTTGCATTCCTCTGATGACTGATGACATTGGGCATTTCTCGTGTGCTTCATGGCCATTTGTAGATGTATCTACTATTTGTAGATAGTGACAGAGATTCTTTGCTTGACCACACTTCAGTGAAGCACCTGGACCTTCTCTGCCAGGGGTCCTCAAACTATGGCCCGCGGGCCACGTGCGGCCCGCCGAGGACATTTATCTGGCACACCCAGTGTTTCTGCTGCTGCTGCCTGTCCTGCTTAGCAGCCGACTCATCCCGGGCCCACAGTGCGCATGTGTGGAATGTGCGCCCACTCTCCAACGGTCTGAGGGGCAGTGAACTGGCCCCCTGTTTAAAAAGCTTGAGGACCCCTGTGACTTAGACCCACCTGTGCACGTCCTTGTAAAACCCACTTTTAAGCAAAGAATCTGCTGAGTTGGTTTAGCCAGAACCCCCACCCCCGCCGATATCCCATCAGCCTCCGCCTTGATGCTGCCTAAGCCGGTTCCTCATCCTGCCCCTCCCCCAGGGGGGCTGGTCACCCTGGCCTGCCCGCATCAGCCCTGTGTGGGGTCCAGCCAGGATCCCCATGACCATTCTCATGTTTTGACCATTTTAAAAATTGAGTTGTCTCCTTTTATTGGGTTCTTTACATATTCTGAATACAAGTTCTTCGCAAGGAGTGTGTATTGTGGATATTTTCCACCAGTCAGTGACTCTATTTTCTTATTAATATGTTTTTACGTGAAAGGCAGAAGTTTTTAATGTTGAAGAAGTCCAATTTATACATATATTTTTTGTGCTATAGGACCTTTTGTGTCCTATGAAATCTCTGCTCACCTCAAGGTCATGAGCATTTCTCCTATATTTTATTTTAAAAGTTTATAGTTTTAGCTTTGACATTTAAATCTATGATCTATTTCAAGTTAATTTTTATGTATGGTATAAGATAAAATAAAAATCAAGGTTCTTTTTTCTTTTTTTTTAGTATATAGGTGCTTCCTGCTCCGGGACAACTTTTGAAAGACTGTTATTTCCCCATTAAATTACCTTGACACCTTTATTGAACATTAATTGACCACGTAAGTGTGAACTTATTTCTTGGATCTCTGTTCTGTCCCATGAATTATATGTCTATCCTCACGCCTGTGCCATGCTATTGTGGTTTTACAGTTAGTACTGAAATAAAAAAGTAGTAAGCCTCCCACGTTGCCATTCTTTTTTCAAAAACATTTTGCCTAATCTAGGTTTTGGTTGTTTTTTTGTTTTATTTATTTATTTTTTTTGCATGTCCAGGTAAATTTTAGAATCAGTTTGTTATTTTCAAAAAAAAATGTGCACTGGGATTTTTAATTAGATTATGTTGACTCTATAGATCAATTTGAGAAGAATTAGCATCTTAATTTTGAGTCTTTCAGTCTTTGAACAAGGTATTTCTCTCCATTTATGTAAGTTTTTAATTTCTTTTAGCAATGTTTAGTAATTTTCCAGTGGACACTTCTTGTGTGTATATAAGTACACAAACATCCCCAAATATTTACATATTTTACATATTGTGCATATTATATATAACTATACACCTATATTGAATAAATACATGTATGTCCTTAAATATTTCACCTTTTTGGTGTACTGTACATGGTGTTGTTTTATGGTTTCATTTTCTGTTTGTTTGTTGCTATTATATAGAGATAAAATTTACTTTTGTACCTTGAGTTTGTTTACGGAGAGCTTGTTAAATTTAATTATTTATTCTAATAATGTTTTTAGAAATTCTTTAGAATATTCTACATACATAATAATGTCATCTGTAAATAAAGACAGTTGTACTACTTCCTGTCCATTTGTACGCCTTTTATTTATTTTCCTGTAGTACTACACTGGCCAGGCCCTCCGGTAAAATAGTGGAAAGAAATAATGAGCATGGATATCCTTGCTATGTTCCTACAAGGAAGGGATGTTTCCTCTTAGTTCTACTTTAATGAAAATTTTTAACATAGTAGGTATTAAATTTTGTCAAATACTTCTTCTTAATCCACTGAAATGATCTTACAGGTTTTGTCCCCTGTTAATATAATGAAATATATTAATTGATTGTTTGAATGCTAAACCTGCCTCCTTCCTGGATACAGTCTAGTTGGTATGTGAACACTTTTTTTATGTGTACCTGGACTTGATATGGTGAAGTTGAAGTGAAGTTTTCTTTATCTGTGTTAATGCAGGATATTGGTCTGTAGAGTGTGCGTGCAAATGTGTGTGTGTGTATGTGTGTGTGCGTGTATGTGCGTGTTCCTTGGTAGGGTCTTTGCTGGGCTCCCAACTTCACACATGACCTGGGAAGTCACTGTTCCTTTATTTTTTAAGAAGATTGCGTGGGCCTGGCATTATTTCTTCAGGGTTGGTATTATTACTCACCAACGTGACTCTATTGGGATCTGGCGTTTTCATCGTGGAAGGATTTTAGTTGTGAATTCAATCGCTTTATAGGTATAGAGTGATCCTTTTTTTTTTTTTTTTTTTTTTGTCTTGTGTCAGTTTTGGTAATATGTACCTATTGAGGAATCTGCTACAATTTTATCTAAATTGTCGCTCTGATTGGCATAAAGTTTTTCTGACACTCCCGTATTGTCCGTTTCATGTTTAGAGGATCTGTGTCCTGTTTCCTTTCTGATATGGGGTCTTATCTTGTGTTTTCTTTATTAGTTTAGCTAGAGTTTATGATTTTTATAGGTATTTTCAAAGAACTAGCTTTTTGTTTCATTGATTTTTATTGTTTATTAATGTTCTATTTAACTGATTTTCACACTTGTTTTTACTTCCTTGTTTTATTTACTTTTGGGCTAAGTGACAAATTTGATCATTGATCTTAGAACTTGATTATTTTCTAATTTAACACTCAAAGTTATAAAATTTCCTCTAAGCACTGTTTTAGCTGCACCATACAGATTTTGATATGTTTTCAATCATCATTCAGTTCCAAATATATTCTAATTTTCTTTGTGATTTCTTTGTTAGGTTTGCAGTATATTCAGCTTAAAATATTTTCTAGTGTCTCTTCTAATTTATTTTTAAGAAGAGTGTTAATTTCTAAATGTTTAGACACAATCCAGATACCTTTTCATTTATTACTTTGAATAAAATTTTATTGAGATCAGAACACATACTCTGTATGATTTAAATTATTTTAAATTTATGGAAACTTGTCTTATGGCCCAATGCATGGCTTATATTGGTAAATGTTACACATGCACTAGAAAATAATGTGTATGGTTCTGTTGTTTTATATAATTTTCTATAAATGTCAAGTAGGTCAAAGTTATTGAGAATGTTGTTCAAATCTTCTGTATCCCCCTGCTTCCTGTCCAGTTGTCCTATCAATACTGAGGAATGTTCAACTCCTTAGTGTCAATATCTCCTTTCAGTTCTGTCAGTTTCTACCTACTGTCTTGAAGTTCTGCCATTAGTTGCATACATATGTAGTGTTATTATGTCTTCTGGATGAATAAATTCCTTTGTCATTGGAAAATATTCTTTGTCCTGAAATCTGCTGTGTTAGAAATCAATGTAGCCACTGGAGCTGTCTTCTTACTATTAGTAACATCTATATCTTTTACAATTTTTTTTATACTTTTAACCTATCAGTGTCTTTATTTGTATAGTGTGTTTCTTTTAGGCAGTATACAGATGGGGCTTTAATCAGTGATGTACCGGGGCCAGCTCACACTGGCTCATAGAGCTCATTGTTACAGTTTCGGGAATTTTGCAAGCTGGTGGATGTCACCTTGTACCTTAATATTAGTCACTGTGGAAGTATTTACACCATACAAATAAGTAATCTATAAAAACTAAGACATTTATTTCTCCAGGGAGCTGCTTGTTGAGCATTACAAGCAGGCCACTGGTTTCGCATTTTTGTTTTAGCCTTATGATCTCTGCCTTTAAATAGATATCATGCCTATTTACGTTTAATGGAATTGTCAACATGGTTAAGTGTAAGTCTATTATCCTTCTATTGTTTTTGTATTTGCATCATCTTTTCTTTTTTTAAAAAGCTTATTTTTATTTTTCAGAGCTCTTTTAGGTTCGCAGAAAAATTTAGCAGAAGGTACAGAGATTCCCCAAATAGCCGCTGCCCCCACACATGCACAGCCTCCACGATCATCAACATCACCTCTGAGAATGTACATTGTTACAACTGATGAACCTACATTGACGCATCATTACCACCTGAATTCCATACTTTACACTGGGGCTCACTCTCCGTGTGCTACGTACTATGGATTTGGAGAGACTTATAACGACATGGATCCATTGGAGATCCAGGTTACTAATTCTTTCATTTGTGTATCATGCCTGTGGTGGTATATCTAAAACGTCATCAACAAACACTAGAGCACCTCGACTTCCTCTACGTTATCTTCTAAGAATCTCAGTAGTTTTGTATCCTACTACATTTAGGTCTGTGATTCATTTAGGTTACTTTTTGTGATGGTTGTGAGATCTTTGTCTAGATCTTTTGTGTGTGTGTGTGTGTGTGTGTGTGTGTGTGTGTGTGTGTGTTTATGTCCAGTTCTTCAAGCATCATTCATTAGAAAGGCTATCTTTTCTCCATTGTATTATGTTTGTGTCTTTGTCAAAAATCAGCTATTAATGTGGGTCTATTTATGGACTCTCTAATGTGTTCCACTGATCTCTTTGTCTATTCTTTTGACAATATTAATACTACATTGTCTTGATTGTTATAGTTTTATAGTGAGTCTTGAAGGCAGGTAGTGTCAGTCCTCTAACTTGGTTCTTCTCTTTCAATAATGTATTGGCAATTCTAGGTCTTTTACTTCTCCATATAAACTTTAGAATCAGTTTTTCAAAATCCACAAAATAACTTCCTGGGATTTTGATGGAGATTGCATTGAATCTATAGAACCTGTTTGGAAGAACTGACATCTTGACAATATTGAGTTTTTCCATGAACATGGGCTACTTCTTCATTACTCAGTTTCTTTGATTTCTTTCATCAGAGTTTTGTAGTTATCCTCATATGTATCTTGTACATATAGTGTTAGATTTATACATAAGTATTTTGTTTTTGGTGGTACAAATGCAAATGGTGTTATATTTTTAATTTCAAATTCCACTCATTCATTACTGATGTATAGGAAAATGATTATACTTTGTATATTAATTTTATATCCAGCAACCTTCCTATAATCACTTATTACTTCCAGGATTTTTGTTTTTTTCTTTCTTTTTTGTCAATTCATTCAGATTTTCTACATAGAAAATCATGCCATTTGTGAACAAAGACAGGTGTATTTCCTCCTTCTCAACCTGTGTACTTTTTCTTTACTTGCCTTCTTGTATTTGCTAGGACCTTGTTAAGAACAGAATGATATAGCATGCTTCAAAATGGTTCCTTTCCTTATTCCTTTGCCAGAAGCACAGAGAGACTTTTCTCTGATATTCACTATGAGAACCTGGAAGAGCTCAGGAGGTAAAACTCACAAAAGTTGGGGCAGTGAGACAAATGACTGGGTCCTCCTGGTATGTTTTTTAATCTTTTAGACTTGTCCACACTGAGCACCCAGCAACCCATCAATCATATTTCATGTTTTCCTGCATTAACACTGATTCCTGCAAAGGTTTCTACTCCATGTGTTATGATTCTCTGTATCCACCTACCTGCCTCTCCAGTTCTAGGACAGGTGGATTGCCAGTGATGTTCTGCTCTTGTGGATGTAAGAAGAGCTGTTGATTTTTCCATTTGTTCAACTTTTTATTAATACTTGTTAGGATGGAGTGACTTCCAAGCTACTTCCATGCTAGACTGAAAACCCCTGTCATCTCCTTTTCTATTTTTCTTATCCCTCTTCTTGCCTTATTTGGATTAATGTTTCTTTAGTATTCCATTTTATTTACATCCTGGCTATACTTCTTTGTTTTGATTTTTAGTTATTTATGTAGGGCTAACCATATGTGTTTCAATTAATTCCAGTCTGAATTAAACTAATATACCATTTGATGTATTAATAATTTAGTAACTTTATAAAAAGAAACGTTTTCTCCTCACATCCTTTGTGTTAATATTGTCATATATTTTACTTCTGTATTTGTTTAATCTCCACAAACTGTATTTTTTGCTTTAAACAGTAAACTGTCATTTAAATAGTCACAATAAAAATATTTTATATTTACCCACATATTTATTGGTCCTGCTGTTCTTCATTGTTTTGTTTTGTGTAGATTTGAGTTTCCTTTTGGTCTCATTTTCTTTCAGCCAGAAGAGTATGAACATTTCTTTGTGCAGGTCCAGGGGCCATGAACCTTCTCATCTTTTGTTGTCTCCAAAAGTTCTTATCTCCCTGTTGTTTTGAAGGATATATATATTTTTTTTATTTTGGAGCACAAAATATCAGGTTTAAGGGGTATTATTTTTCTTTCAGAATTAAGATGTCATTTCATTCTATTCAGTCTTGAATTGTTTTTGGTGAGATGTCTATAATAAGTTCTACCTTCATTCTCCTATATAGAAGGTATCTTCTTACTCCAAATATTTCTAAGATTTTCTCTTTCTCACTGGTTTTTAACAATTTGGTGATGATGTGTCTTTGTATGGTTTTCTTTATGTTAATCCTGAGGGATTAGGCTCCAGGTGGATCTCTTAGGCTTCTTGAATCTGTGGCTATTGTTTTATCATGTTAAAGAATTTTCAGCCACTATTCATTCAAATATTTTTCTAACCCCTTTCCATCCTCTTTCTGGGCCTCCAATTATACATATGTTACAGTGCTTGATCTTGCCCTATTGATCACTAACCTTTGCCCTTTTCCTTTCAGTCTTTTTTCTTTCTAGTTTCAATTAGATAATTTATACTTCTGTATCTTCAAGTTCACTGCTCTTTCTTATTCTTTTAATCTGCTGTTAAGCTGATACAGGGAATTTTTCATTTTAGATACTTTTTTTTATGTCTACACGTTCCATTGGGTACCTTGTAATATCTTCTATTTTTCTCACTCTTTTCACATTTTTCTTTAAATCTTTGAGCATATTTGTAGTTATTGTTTAAAGACCCTTTCTGTTAATTCTATCATCTCTATGATTCGTGGGTGTGTTTCTATTAAATTTTCTCTGTGTAAGTCATCATGTTACCCTTCTTCTCATGTCTACTAACATTCTTATTTGATGCTAGGTACTTTAAGTATTACATTTTTGAATGTCTGCATTTTGTTATCCTTCAGAGTGCATTGAGTTGTATTCTGGCTGAAGTTAGGTTAATTGTGATCCTTTTGAGATCTATTTTTAACATCTTTTAGGACAAGTACCCTTAAATCTATGGCAGTTTAGCTCTGCTAATAAGGCGTAAGTCTGTGGTCTCCCCTGAGTGTCACGGATGTCAATCACAGTGTCTACACTCTGGCTGGTCAGAATTCAGGAGTCCAGGAGTGGTTCACCCTATGGCTCCATGGTTGTTCTTCACCAAGTCTTACGGAGTTTCACTCTATGCATCTGTTGCTTAGCATTTAGCAGAGAACACCTGAGAACACCTGTGAATGTGTGAAGATTTCGGGGGACCTTTATTTTAACACGACTCTTTCCTCTCCACTACTGGACCCCAGGACCTCCAGTCTTAGCTTCTCCAAACTCCAACAGGTGTCTCCTCACCTCAGTGAGACTCTGACTACTTGGGTCCCCTTCTCTACTCCACAGTGTGCAAAGCACCTCCAGGGAGAAAGCAGAGACCTCATTAGTGTCTCTTCTCTTAGGGGTCACAGTCCTCTGCTGCCAGTTGTCCACTGATTCATATATTTTATGTGGTTTTCTAGCTGTTTGTGATGGGCGTACAAGGCTGGTACAATTTACTCCCGCATGATGGAAATAGAGATCCATCTCCTTGCTGGCTCTTGAGTCAGTAAATACAGCCCAGCCTTTCCCTCAATGTCTGGCCTCTCGTCTGTAATTACCTAGAGGACATTTTCTGCCCTGCCATTATCTCTGAGTCACCATGCTCTAAAGTGAATTTGTTATCTTCCCCTTCCCGTCAGCACTTCCTTCCAGTTTCCTCATGTTTGTCAAGCTCAAAATCTTGGTCATCTTTGAACATTAACTTAATTGTCCATCTCCTATTTTTAACCAATTCCGGTTTCAAGGCAGGCCAGTGTTTCCTTGGAGATCTTTTAAACCCACTCCTTTCTCTGTATTTTTACTGCAACCTTACTGGAATGAGTCCTCATCATCAATGCAATAATAGCTTTCGAAATGGAAGCTGTGGGGGAGGCTTGGTGACAGCATGTGTGCCAGGGGCAGGAGGACAGCTCTCCGTGGTCAACAGGGCTCTTCCTGTCCTGCTCACTTCATCTCCTGTGGGCACAGTCCCCTGCACCAAGCTCTCATCTCTGAACGTTCCCGTTTATTCTTCCCTATTCATGGTCCGCTCTTCCTTCCACTCCCTCCTCCCCACCCCCAACCACACTTGGTCTCCAAACTTCTACTGATGCTTCAGCTCTCAAATTAAATGCAGTTGACCCTTGAACAACATGGGGATTAGAGGTGCCAACCACCCATGCAGTCGAAAATTCACATATAACTTTTGACTTCCCCTAAACTCAACTACTAATAGCCTAAAATTGGGCTGATGGCCTCATTGAGAATATAAACAGTTGATTAACACAATCTTGTATATTATATGTATTATATACTGTGTTTTTATAATAAAGAAATATAGAGAAAAGAAAATTTTATTAAGAAAATCATAGGGAAGAAAAAATATGTTTACTATTTATGAAGTGGAGGGCCAATCATCATACAGGTCTTCATCCTCATCATCTTCATGTTGAGTAGGCTGAGGAGGAGGAAGAAGATGAGGGGTTGGTCCCACGGTCTCAGGTGTGGCAGAGGTGGGAGAAAATCAGTGCAGAAATGGACCTTTGCAGATCAAACCCCAGTTGTTCAAGCATCAGCTGTAGTTTCCCTTTTGTAAATACTTCCCTTCCTTCCTTTTCCACAGCTGGGGGTGGGGTGGCCCCTGGGTTTCCTTCCCAGTGGACCATTTCTTTTATTGTACAGTTTTGAAATTGTGTCCTCCAGTAGATTCAAGGACGAGGCTTCTATAGCCTGTGTGCTCATGGCACTGCCACAGTTCCAAGCCTACCACTGGTGCTCAAAACAGGACCTGGCCCATGCAAGATGTTCAAGAAATATATGTTGAATAAGTGAGTGCCTACCGAAGAAATAAGGGGCATGTATACATTGTACATTCCTGGTTCCACTGACGCATTAGAAACAGAATCAGAGACTTGCAGGAGGGCAGAGCTAGCAAAGACCTAGAGCTGACTCATTCAGAGCAGGTGCGCCTTTGCTGCTCCCTACACAAAGGTCAGCTAGACTGTGTTGAATCCACTCAGTAATTGGAAACGTATTCCTGGTCATGCCAGCCTATTTCCATTTCTGAACTATTTTACTGTTAGAAATTGTATCAGCATCTTCTTGCACATAATTTCCATCCACTGGTCTCAGTGGTTTTTTTTCTCTGAAACTGTGCATTTAAGTGTCCTTTATTCCAATAATAGCTCTTAAGTATTGGAAAACCTTCTGTAGCACCTAATTCTTCTCAATAATGGTAACAATTTTTACTATATCAGCTAATATTTGTCATGCATTTACCCATTCACTTGAATTTTGCAACAATCCTGTGACATAGTTCATATTAGCATTGCTGTTTTACAGACAAGGAAACTTAGGCTCACACGTGGACCACACAGATAAAGAGATTCCCGGGAAGCCCCAGCTGTTCGAGTCTCCCCCTGTCCAGGCTCTAAACCTGTGAGCAAAGAAGTCTGGACAGGATTCCAGCCCCAGTCACCATCCATGCAACCACAGGAGAGACCTCGAGGGAGAAGCAGTCAGCTCAGCCCAGCTGAGTCAACTCCTGGAAGAGTTGGAGATAAAAAATAAAATGCTTGTTTTTGTTTTAAGCTGCTGTGTTTTGAGTGACATGTTACACAGCAATGGATAACCAGGCCACTCACCTCATCTCTCGCTGCCCATCTAGGTGTGCACAGGGTAGATTCACAGTCGATGTCACCTGCTGCTGCTGCTACCACTATCACCAATACCGCTGTCACAGTGACGGGCGCTGCATTACAGACATGACCAAACATCGTGGGAGCCCCAGGCAGGAGTTACCCCAAAGGCCAGGGTGTGCAAGGAGTTAAAGATAGGAGTGTTCCAGGAGGAGGTGAGATAAGGGTTGAGTTGTACCTTAGAGAGTCTGAAATACTTTTCCTGAGAGAGGACAATTTAGTTTGAGCAAACAGCTCAAGCCTGGGTCTCCTAAAATAATTCATATTGGAGGACAGATGCTGTGGTCCCCACAATGAAGCATGAGTGGGGAGGGAGGCCAAAAAGGCTGGGAAGGTCAGGAGAAACCCATCCAGCCTGTGTCTTTTGAGAAACAAAGGCTGCTCCTGGTTGGCAGAACACGTCCAGGCCCCAGAGACTCCCTTTTTGGTTCTCCTCTGACGCCTGGCCTGTGTGGGTTATCTTAGCCAGACGTCGAAAGCAAGAGTAATGGTTCTCTCCTCTTATCTCAAGAGTGAACAGGGGATTTATTCGATGCTAACAGAAGGGCTGCAGCCACCAAAGATATGATCCCGATCTGGCCATTGCCCGATCGTATTTTCAGAAGTCGAGATTGTGAGGTCTCGCTTGGGCAGATGCTCCTTCCGGCTCCTCCTGCGCTCAGCTCACACCCCCAGCTGCAGGCAGGGTGCTGCGGAATGCGTGCCCGTGCTTCCGGAACACAGTGGGAAGGGGCAGAGCAGGAGACAACTCCCCCTCCAGGTGCCCCTCGAAGGGCCTCACAGTGCCCCTGTGGGGCGATTTGTTTGCTTTTTGTGATGTTTGGTATTCTCACACTCATCACCCACCAGAGTCCAAACCTTAATAAAAGAGGAAGGTAGAATCCCTATAGACCAGGACATCAGAGGATAACCAAAGAAAGGAGTGTCCGGAGCCTAGACATGTTCTGCCGGTGAGGACATGTTCGGGACATGTTCTGCCTTTGTTTCTCGAAAGACATTGGATTGGCGGGCTCCCCCCCACCTTCCCACCCTGGTCAGCTCTGAAACTCTGTAGAGATGACAGAAGACACCAGAGTATAGCTTTGAGAGCAAGCCACTGGCCTGACCACAACTGAAGTGGACCCAGGAAGCCTGGATGCCACTGAGAAGCGAGAATCCACCATCAAGGAGAAGATAGAAATACCCGTGAAAGAACTTGGCTTTATCTTTTGTTGAATAAAATAAACCTCCCTCTTCTGGTTATCAGTTTCTAAGGAACTGCTCTTTTCTTGGTAAAAAGTGAATTTAAAGATGTCCACTTCCTGGTTGAGTAAATGGAATGAAAACCCTGCCCTTTCCCGGGGCTATGAGTCAAGACAGAAAATGAATGGGTTTAGAGCTTGTGGAGGCATTTGGGCAGGATGGAAGCTTTGTGCAGAAAATACTGAAGGTCATATTTGTGCTGGGTGGTGGGAGGAAGAGATGGGAGGGCGGGCCGCTCATGGAAGACGTTGTGTAGAAGGGCCAAGCGCAGGTCAGTAAGGCTTAATTAGAACCGTGTGGGTCTTAGTCCATTTGTGCTGCTATAACAAAATCCTATAGGCTGGGTAATTTATAAAGAACAAAATTAATTTCTGAAAGTTCTGGACGCTGGGAAGTCCAAGGTCAAGGTGCCAACACCTGGTGTCTGACCCTTCTTGCTGCATCCTCCTATGGTGGAAGGTGGGAGGACCAGTGGGATGAATGTTGTGTCCCCATAGCAGAAGAGCAAAAAGAGCCAACTCACTTCCGCAAGCCCTTTTCACAGTGGCATTGATCCATTCATGAGGGTGGACCCTCAGGACCTAAGCGCCTCCCCCAAAGCCAGACCTCCCAGTGCTGTTGCATTGGAGATTAAGTGTCAACATGAATTTTTGGAGGAGATAAAAATATTCCAACTACAGCAACATGGGTGAGATGGAGATGGGGAGGGTCAGAACCATTTCTGGGGAAGGAACCTTGACCATGAGGAGAACCGGCCTCCCCAGTGGCTGCCATGGGTGCCTGGGTGTCGCCACACCTCCCTCAGGCCTGGGAGGGTGTGCTCTGGCTCCTCTGTCTTCATTCACCAGAACCCACCCCAAGAGCCCTCCTTCCTCTCTGGCCACCTCCTGGCCAGTGTGAGGCAGGAGGGACCACTGGACACATCCAATGGGTGGCAGGAGCAAGCTGAGCTGCCCTGGAAGACCAGCTGGGCAAAGGGGACTCTTGGACCTGGAGGGCTCCTGCAGCCTGTTTTCTCTCCAAATCACCCCATAAGACATTCCACCCCCTCCAGCCCCACCGTCCTGGGGACTTGTGCATGTGTGTCACTGCCAGGCCCAGACTTGGGCTTGGAGCAGCCACACGTGGACATTTTCCCACACAGACATCTGGCCCATGGCGAGCACCCCAGATGCTTGTGGAAACAGCTCTGTGTTCTGCTCCGCCCGCTGCTGGCTCAGGGTTAGGCTCCAGCCAAGCCACCACCTCCTCCCTGTTCTCAGATCCTGCCCTGTTCATGACACCCCTTTGCTTAAAAACACAAAACGGCTCCCCAGCACTCAAAGATGTAATTCTGCACCAGCGGGCACATCCGGGCCACCTGGGATGTCCCTTAGTATCAGATCCATTTAGGCTGAAGCCACCAGGCTGGGCTTAGAGACCAGGCAAGGTGGGTGAGCAAAGGTTGGTGTGTGAACATCCCTCGGCCCACGTCCTTACCTGTGATAACATTATGCACAGGGTTAGTGAGAACCACGGGAAGATGCTCTCACTTTGGGAGCGACACCCTTGGAGGTATTGGCAGAAACTTGGGCACACCAGTCAGAAAGAGCCCCCAAACATAGGACTGAGGCATCATCATCTCTGACCTCCTTTGCAGTAGAACAAGTGGAGGATTCTGATTTGTAGAGGAGAGTGTCTGCCACCTGGGAATGGACAGGTAGGAAGAGCAGGGGAGGCCAGTGCACAAAACTGAGGGTGCCCTGGGACTCATCTGGGGAAGGTCCAGCTGGGCTGGTGACACATCTCCCTGGCTGGGTCCCCTTTGCTCCCCAGTCTCTGGCCACACACCCCACCACATACTGACCACAGGAGAAAGTCTGATGCCTGCTAACATTCATAGAAAAAGACTTAGGTGTCACCCACACACACCAAGATCGGGGAGTCTCCCCCTCCACATGACCCCCAAGCCTGCCTTGGACTGGGCTATAAATCCAGATGGCAGAGAACTCACCTGGCTTCCTGTGTACCATAGTCCCAGGTCTTTCCAAGTCAGTTTCCTGTGTCATTGATTCCAGAATGAGATGTTCATTTGCTTTTGAAAATAACATTCAGAAGCACTCAAACAAGCCTCTTTGGCTCAGATAAATCACAGGGGATGGAATGGGAGCTCAGGGTTATATTTCATTTAGAGGAGCCCCGCTCTTCTGGAAAGCACCCAGGCCTTCCCAATTGAAATACAGCTTCCTCCTTAATTTCATTCCACAAGCCCCCTGCCCACTGTCAGTTTGATTTAAGTGGCAATTCAATCCCAAAGTGAGCAACATCTTTCAATGGTTCTCATTATTTTCCTGCATAATGTTATCATATATAAGGTTTGGGGCTGAGGGACATTCACACCCCAACCATTACTCACCCACAGCGTGTAGTCTCCAAGCCAGCAAGGGTCTGCTTTAGAAAAGCAGGCGTCTGCCTCACTCTTGGGGAAATCGTGGCTCTGTTTCCTATCTCAGGGGAAGAACAAAGCTCAGCCAGTTGCCCTCAATAAAACTTCACTCGTGATTTTCCTCCATGACCCAAAGCATAATGCGGGCCCCTTGCTGACTTGGAGAGGACATGTGATGACTCAGGTCTTGGACGGAGCCACCTTGGTGCGCAGCTCAGATAGAATGAAGGTGACTTGTTCTTATAGCCCTTGGGAGGCTGCCCTGACTCTGCTGCCTTTGGTGGTGTGAAGCCTGGGAAGCGTGCTGGCGCCAACGGCCCGCTCCAATCGGAGGAGCTCTGTGGTCTCGGGAAGGTCCAGCCTGTGTCCACAGCTCGGCCCACGACAGTACCAGAAACTTTTTCTCTTGTAGCCTTCCGGAAGCTATTGTTTGCATAGAATAGTTCTCAATGACTGCTGCACTCTGCGTGATTGCCTATAAACTATCGGCAGGGTGTCCACGCCTTGGTTCCAAGGAGAGCAAGTGAACTGGAGCCTGCCATCTTCAGCACCAAGGACAGCGCCAGGCTCCCCAGCCTTGGCAAGCACCAGCGTGAGACCACCGCAGACTCTGCCCCACAGCTGAGCCTGACTCCTCTCCCCACCTCCCCCCTGCCTCCTGCCTTGGCGCCCACAGCCTCACTCCCAGGAATGCTGCAAGTCTGCAGAACCGCTGCCTTGGGGGCCAGAGATTTTGCTGCAGCACTTCCTCCAAGTTCGAAGCTGGAGAGTTAAGAATGGCAGAGAGATCTCTGGAGGAAAGGGAGTGTAAATAACTGGGACTGGACAGATAAGAGGGATCCCTTCCAAGTCCAGACCCTCTTGCCCAAGATGAGTGGGTGGAGACAGGCTGGTAAGAGCCCCCCCGGGTCACACAGCACGTTGCCAAGCGTCCCTTGCCAGCAGCAGTGGCCTCCTTTCTCCGGGTAACGCAGCAGATCCTAACTGGGGCCAATCTCCTTGAGGCAAGGCAAAATGTGCAAGAGCCAGATAGGAAGCTTGGAAATTCAGGGAAGAAGTGAAACAGAAATAAGAAATCACAGATGCAAATACGGGGGAAAAAAGAGGCGAATCTTCGCACTTGCAGCTGCTCTCTGTGCAAGGACTTACGCATTCAGCTTCCCGCCCCTGCCTTTTTTTCTAGGTTTTATTACAGCACATAACCGTGGCAGCTGCTTCACCTTTATCTGGCAACCTGACACCAAAACAAAAACACTATTCTGAGGACAGTCCCTTTAAATGGAAGCCGCTTCTCCTTTTAAAGCCCTGCTGATGCTCAAGGAGAAACCCAGCTGCCTTGGCTCTGAAAGGCGAGGTCACTGCTTCCCCGTCACTTCCTGGACAGCCCCCTAACGACAGCTGGCGAGGAGAAGGAACTTGGGAACTCAACCTCATTTCTGGACACCCCCTCCCCGCCCAGGGTTCCTCGCTTTTTCTTAGGATAGACAGAAAACAACGGAAAGTGGGGCAGGTTTCAATGCTAGTGGCAGCGTCTCACTCCGACCCCCCAGTGTTTGGGGTTGAATTGTGCCCACCCAACCAAACGCACATGTTGAAGTCCAAAACCTCAGTAACTCAGAATATGACCTTATCTGAAGAGAGGGTCATTGCAGATATAGTTAGTTAAGGTGAGTTCTTGCTAGAGGAAGGTGGGCCCTAATCCCATATGACAGGTATCGTTATGAAACGGGACATTTGGACACAGATGCACACAGGGAAAATGCCACGTGAAGACCAGAGGGACGCTGCCATGAGGCCGGCATCTACCAAAGTCAGGAGGGGCATAGAGAAGATCCTTTCCTGGAGCCCTCACGGGGAGCACGGTCCCGCCGGCACCTTGACCTCAGAACTCCGGCCTCCGGAACCGTGGGGCAATGAGTTTCTATTGTTCTAAGCCACCTGGTTTGTGGTACTTTGTCACAGCAGCCATAGCAAACTAATATGCCCAGGTTTTTAAAAAAAAGAAACTGGGAAAGGAGGGCTCACCCTTTGCTTCCTGGGATGCTCCGACCATCTCCCCCCAAAAAAGCTGCTGGCTTAGGGAAGGTTCGGCGGGCAGTCCTGGGGGCCAACCAGTGGCAGAGCCGACGTCTGTGACGGCGAACGCCCGGTCTGCCTGCAGCTGCCTTCTGCGCGAAGGAGGAGAGCCTGAGTTTCCCCTGGGAGGCGGGCGCCTCCTGACGTCCGGGGCCAGGTCACTTTCGCGGCGGGGCTGCCCTGTGCCTAGCGGGGTGTTTAGCGGCCTCCCCGGCCTCTGCCTTGCACGTGCCAGCGCACTGCCCCCATTTAGCTGTGACAGCCAAACATGTCTTCAGGCAGTGCTAAGTATTTCTGGGCAGAGGGGGAACCGGGGGCACAAAATCATCCCCTGGGAACCACAGTCCATCTTCTTAGGGTCCAAGTTCTCGGCTCTGACGTCAATGCCCATCGACCGAGCGCGGGAGGCACACACATCTAGAAGAGCACTTGTTACGAGGCACAACACATGGTCGCCACACAGAGAGCATCTGTAGACTAATAGGATCTAGAATCCTGTGGTTGCAACTTGGCACCGGCCTGGCCTGTTGGTTTCAGTGAGTTTTTGTAGAGGAACCACTGGGGACCTTTGACTTCCAGCCCATTGCATTAGTTTCCTCTTGAGGGAAGAGGTGGGGGGAGTCCCTCCCTCCCTGGAAACACATTTTCCCGCCTTCCTCGCCCTCCCTGTGGTTGGTGGGGATGCTTGCTAAGGAGACACTTGGGCCACAGCAGGTGCCTCTGCGCACGTAGCCCGTCCTCCCTGCGCTGGAGGGAGCCCCTGCGGCCACGTCCAGTGCCGTGCAGCTTCTGTCGTCTTTGCATATTTGGAAACCCGTCACAGGCAACTCTGCCAAATGCATTCACCCATGCTGGGACCCTGTATTTATTGCTTTGGCTCCAGCTCAAAGGCAAGGGCTCCATGCACTAGCAAATGGATCTTAGACTCCCAATTTCCCCCTCTCGCTGGTGAGCAAATTGAGTTTATTTTAATGGTATTCAGGCTGTTGATTTGTTTAAATCAGTTAAATGACCAAAGTGGTATTGTTTTTTTCTGCTTGTTAAAGGCAGTTATGTACCCCATTCATCAAAGCGTCCGAGGGCATTAGGCCCTCACCGACGCAGGGGAGGGTCCCCAGGGAGCCGGAGGACACTTTAGCCATCTGCCAGCCCATGGCCTCCAGACGCATGGCGGCTCCTGGGGCGGGTGGGAGAAGGCAGACAAAGGTGCCCCTGGACTCTAAGAAGGTCAGCATGGAAGCTCTTTCTTCACCGGGTTCCGTGTGCAGACCAGCTCTTTGGTGTCGACGGACGCCGTGGCCACAGCTCCCCCCACCCCACCCCCGCTTCCCCCCTTGTCTTTCTGCTGCTGCTCTTCCGCCTCAGCCATGGCTTGGCTTGCCAGAAACTCAGCAGCAGGATAGTCATGCCCCGGACTTGGGGTCATGCACTTCTTGGGGTGCATGAGGCTGCAGCTGGAGCAGGTGCATTAGACAACATGGAGGGTCCAGCTCGGCCCCCACACCCCAGCCTAGGGGCCCTTTACAAGCAGTGACTTGGTCTGTCCCATCTGGGGATGGGTAAGACCATGGGGGTGTGTTCAAGCAATACCAAATAAGTGCAAAGACATCAGACAGGGCACCACGTGATTAGCAGGTGCAGGACTCACCTGGGGTTGAGCAGCCTGGCTTCACTGAGACGGGAGGTCCTGCTTTCTCGGACTAAGGCTTGGCTCCCGCTGGCCTAGGGGCAGGGAAAACTCAGCACCTCCGTCTTAAATCCTTGTCAGGGTGCAAAAGCCCCCACCTCAGCTGCAAGCAGAGTGAAGTGCGGCTTCGCACCAAGGTCTAAGAGCAGGGTTTTTCCACCTGAGCCTTCTGGGCTGCGTAACTCCTCGCTGGAGCTGTCCTGCGCCGTGCTGGATGTTCAGCGACATCCCCAGCCTCTGCCCATGCGACACCAGCAGCGCCCCTCCCCAGTGTGACAACCAGAAATGTCTCCAGACATCGCCAGATGTTCCCAAGGGCGGGGCAAACCCGCCCCACACTGAGAACCACTGTGCTCCAGGCCTGGGCCCTTGCTCACGCATACCTGGCCCGTCCGAGCCGGTCTGGAAGTGGCTACAGATCTCTGTAGCATGCGCAGTGCGTCTTCTGACTGCCGTAGTAGGGCCTGGGCACCAGCACACCGTTAGGAGCTTTGGCCAGTCTTTTCTCCAGGGCGCGGTTTCCCCTACGGGAATCGTTGCAAGACAGTTGCTGGCCTGGGACTGCCCAGGAAGGAGCCTCAGGAAACTCCCCACCCCTGAGCTTGTGGGCATCCGTGGTCCCGAGCACCACACCGTAGAACCTGCCGGGTTAGCCCAGACTCAGGTGTGAGCAAGCCCAGGGCTCCAACACCAAGACCTGAAAACGTTTCCCTAGTTGTTTCACTTCCAAAGCACAGGTTTGGAAATAACCAAGATCTGGGGAGGAAATCTCAGACTCTGTGAACCACGGCACAGAAACACAAATGCCCAGGCTCGTAAAGGAGGTCTCAGATAATATTGTTAATAAACAAATGAATAAACAAAGAACATTTTTTAAAAAGTCTTTTTGAGGTCATGGCCTGAACTCATGGTTGTTTTTTTTTATCTTTTCTTTTTTTTTTATATTATTATTATTTTTAATAGCAACATGAGAGTACTAAATATACACAGGAAAGTTAATGTAGGTGTTTCATTTACAATGTTTTCCAAATACATAGCTTTGAAATACAGAAACAACTTTAAAAAATCTGGAATAAAAGTTCACCTGTATGGAAATCACACCAGGCCCCCTGTGCCCCACCCCCTACCCAAACGGATTGTGTCGTTTCTGTTTATTAACATGATTATGATATGCATTTAAAGAAAAACACAACATTAAACTACAGCAGTTGAGCTCTTTCAAGAAGATGCCGTATAAATACGTCTGTAGAGACAGCATGGTGTAGGTACATGGAGGACACAGAGAACAGAGAAGCTTTTGTTTTCCTTTGGAAAAATAACCAGTGCTCCATGTCAAAGTATAAATAAACAGTTGACAGTTTATTGTATCAGAAAATAATTTAGTAAAATCAAAATAAACCCAGTCTTGGTACACATGAGTCAGAGGAGGGTGAAGTTCTAAAACATTCCACGCAAAACCTGCGAAAACATAGGCCACTGTGGCCGTCACCGTTTTTATTTCTGGTCCTGCGGGTCACGCTCAGGGGTTGTGAGTTTCCAGTTCCGGGTGAGCTGGGGAGGAGGAGGAGGGGACACCCGGCACGTGTTGAGATTTATGACGTGAGACCCGGGACCACACTGGGAACGTGGACGTGGGACAGGCCCTTCCATGTGTCAGACCTGGGACGTCCAGACAGAGGCCCCGGGTGAAAATCCAGACAGAAATTGGGATGCTCCTCTGATTAGTCTACACCCAAGCCCGTGTCTGCCCCGGGGCAGGCGCTCGGGGATGTGAGAGCCAAACCTCCACTTGGTCACCTGTCCCCTCCACTTAGTCACAGGGACACTCTCAGGGTCAGAGACACGTTAACCTGGCAAGGACGTCACGTTCAGCGCTAACTGGACTTCCTGTTTGTCACACGCACCGTGGAGCCAGGTTCATCCTCGGTGCGGACAACGGGAGATCTCTGCCGCTTGTCCCTACCTGTGCCTCATGAAAGAGTGACTCAAGGGCTCCCGCTGTTTCCCTTCTGTCTGGTTGTGGGTATTTTCTAAACCTTTTGCAGTAAACAGTTATGCCTTTTGAAAGAAATGTAAAGGGCTTAAAAAATATGAGTAATGGGTGGCCTCAAGCTTCCTTCACGCCCACTTTAGGACTCTCTGGGACCCCCTCGGGGCACACGTGTGGGGCCGCTGGCGCCTGCGTTTGGTTCCTGTTCATCTCTCCTCAATCCGCGAATTGGTGGTGAGTCAAGTAAACGTGACAGCGAGGTCATGAAAGTCCCCGTGAGGCTGTGCTGCTGTTCTCGTCCTTCGCACTTAAATAATTTCACTGGAGGGGGCCCTGCCCTGGGCTCCAGCATGGGAAGAGGAGGGGACATGGTCCACGTGAGCCACAGGAAAAGGAAGCCACAACACACGCACACAAAAGCGACTCTCGAGCTTTTTAAGAAGACAATTCTTTGGCGCCCCAAGCTGCTCACGTCTCCCCCGGATATCAACACGACGCCCGTTTGCTCCTCTCCCTCCTCCCGCGCCGGCCGGGGTGCGGGAACTGCCACGCGCTGGGTCGGGTCTTCCCACTGGGTCTGAGACGCTGGCTGGACCCGCCTGGCCCCACCACAGGCGGGAGTTCGCCCACCCTTAAGGACCGCAGCTCCACCAGCGGGCAGAGAACCAACTCTGCCAGGGCCTCCCACCCTCTGGCTTCGGAGCAGGGAACCCAAACACAAGTGAAAAGCAATGGAAAACTAGAACGAAACGGGTTAAATTCACGGAGGGCGAAAGGGGGGTGTGGCCAAAGGCCCCGGGTGGCGGCCCAGAGCTGGCTGCCCTGCCTGTCCTGAAGGCCCGGAACAGGGAGAACTGTGCTTGTTTGCGGAGGTGACGCCCCACCCGAGAGCACCATGGGGACTCCTGCTCCCCACAGCCTTCTAGGGCCACGTTTGCGTGGACACTTTGTGTACATTCAAGAGAAAACGCCCTTGTGGTTTGTAGAAATTAAGTTGCAGGCAGTCACGTGGGTTTGTATTAGAAACCCACATGTACACAAGAGAAATGACACAGAGTGGCCTTCCCGGCCCAGAGTAGACTTTGGGGGCAGAGGGAGGGGGTCCCCTGGCGGCGGTGGCTGCCGTGTGACAGGAAACCCCGCCCGGAGCGGTGCTTTTGGCTGCCGGAGTGCCCTCGCGTGCTTTTCAGGAGCCTGGGACTTCAGGGAAACCCTCTCTCTCTCCCACCTGCTATCGGTCCTCCAGAGGTTGGAAATAGGGGCTGGCTGTCACGGTGGGTTTGAAATTGTCCCCTTTGGCTTGGGATGATGCACGGGGGTGGAGAAGGATGGGTTGACCCTACTAGGAGGTGGGGCAGTGGCCCGGGGATTGGTACAGCGGTGTTTGCCCCCGCAGATCTGTGCGTGGTGGTTTGAAACAGTTATTACTGGGGTTCTTCAAAGTGTCCCCCTACCCTAGATTTTTAGTGGCTACACATCTTCATGGTACCTAGTGGTGCCAAAAATAGAACTTAGGACCGCATAGTGTTCTCGATTCTCACACGGTCAAAGCTACCCCTGCCTCTCTGGAAGGAGTGACAGGCGGACTCATTAAGACCCGTGTAACGTGGACGGTCTGCTGACCCGAGAGCTATAAACACAATCGCTGAGAAAGTGCATCGCGGAAGTTTGGGAATCGGACATTAGCTACGCAGTGCCATCAGCCGGGTTTTGTCCACATACGAAAGAAGCTTCTCGGGACTTGTCATTTAGCTTTGCAAATATTTGGGTGTTGAATTACACACCAAAGCCCGAGTCTCCGGGGGATTCTATCTTAAGAGAGAGACCACCTGAGACAAAACTAATTAACTTTTATGAAGAAGAATTTCCTACAGGCTGCTGCTCTCCGCGCCCACTCCCGCCGCACATTACTGAACAGATGTTTTCCTACGGAGTTCAGGAGAGGGTCAAGAGTCAATGCAGGCCCATGGGACGTCTTCACATCTCCCTTGGTTTAGTGTATTAGCCCATTTAACTGACAATTATCTATGGCACAAGTGTGTTCTGATTCCGGCCTCCACGAGAAGACACCGCGTGGCCACTTACAGACTCACTCTTCCCCTCCGGGGCGGCGCACGGGTTGCTCAAACTCCATAAACCTGCGTGCCCCAGACGGGCGAGGTCAGCCCAGGTTACATTATGCCTCTTATACATGACTGAGATTTATGGGCTCATTCAAAGCCACTCTCCGGATCCCGTGCACAGTCACTCTTAGAACATTTAGCGGGGGATCCATCACGAGGAGAAGGCAATGGAGCTACGGGAAGGGTTTATTTTGTACTTTCAGCTCAGACATGCTACCGCCGAGTTGGCCGTTGTCTGCAGTGGCCTCTGCAGCCGGACTCGGGCTGTGCGTGTGCGTGTGCGTGTGCAGGCGCGGGCCGCCCACCTCTGCTCGCCTGCCTGGGATCCCGTGGACAGGAGTCTGTCCTCCTCCGCGGCGTCCAGGCACCACTGCCCTGAGAGCCCAGGACAAGCGTGTCCCCTCTTGCTCCGGGTCATGCTGTGCCCTGGGTGCCACTGTGCACACAGCTGTCCCAGTCACCCCTGGCCTGTGCCTATAACCCTCTGAAATAAGAGCAAGGTAGAAGGGAAGAGTGGGCGTGTGAGCACTTCTGCTCCTGGCTGGCTGCTCCGGGCGTGCTGCTTTGTGTGTAGGGCGGGAAAGGGCGAGGCCAAGCGCACCTGCCGCCGTTGGCCCCTCGGCGTAAGGGGAGGTTGAACGGAGACTTAAGTTTCCTGCCTAGGGACTGACCGCCCGGTGATGGATGTGAACTCTGGGGATTGGCTACCGCTTGCTTATTGGCCGAGATTCTTCTGGAATGATTTGAGGTTGGAAGAAGCTTGTGCTTTCTGTCCGCTCGATATAGTTGGGGTGATTTAAGAGATGGGGATTCGCTGCCTAAACCTCTGCGCATCCAAACGCAAGCTCTAAACCCAGAAGCCCAACACTGCGCGCGGCCGCGCCTCCCACTCTCGGGAGGGAAGGGCTGGGGCATGTTTCAAGACGCCCGACCGTCACTCAAGGCCTCCCTGGAAAGCCCGAGAGCGACGCCGAGCGCAACCACCACCGGCGGTCTGGGCTCGGAGCGCGAGGAGGAGAAGGAGTCTACCCCGTAGCAGGTGGCACGTGGACATGGAACGAGTGGGGAGGAATAATCAAAGATCCCTGGAGGATGAGAGTTTGGCTCATTTATGTGGGCTGTGCTATTTACATCGCAAAACAAACAAACGATCAAAAAACAGTGTGGCAGAGCAAATTGACAAACTGCACCGAAGTAACCGCTCTAAAATTACATGAATCACGGCGTGCTTGGGAATAGCTGCTTACTTAAGAGCAGATGCTGTTTGAGGAGGAGTCAGCTCAGTGTGCGCGGTGTTGGGGACACTTCTGAAAAGGCAGCTGCTTTCGGGTGCCAGGAGGGAGGGCGCCCCCGTGGCCCGGACCCTGCGGGCTGGGTTTCTGTCGGGAGCTCCCTCATCCCCCTAGCCACCTGGTTGACCTCACGGAGACCTGACAGGTAGGGACTAACGTGGGGCGGGGCCCAGGGCAGGGACAGTGCCTGGGGTGAAGGCACGTTCATCACCAGGTCACATCCCTCGTCCCCACCCTGCCCCTCGGCTTCCCTGGCCGGGCCACCCTGTCTGGAACGGCTGAGGAACAGGGGGAGAGAGCCAGGCAGAGCAGTCTGCAAAGAGCAGGGCGCCTCACCCTCGGCACTGCGCCGCGCCTTTATCCAAGAGGTAAGAACAAGCCGTCTTGCCCCGTCCAACCGCAGACCGACCCTCAGTAGGCAGGTGGTGACTTGGCCGTGGGCGGCGGCTGGCAGGAGGAAGACACAGACACCTGCCTCCCTCCCGTCCTCTGTTGTCACTCTCCTCTGTGGTCTTCCTACCCCTTCCTGTCTCTCTCTGGAAGCTCTTCTGTTTGCTCCTGCATTAACCACCTGCCTCCTCCCACTGCAGACTGTAAAGCCCTCAGGGGCAGGGCCACGCCTGTCTCGCCTTGCCCCGTGTTGCCAACACGGCAGAAGCGCGACAGTGTCTGCTGAAATCGTGGATGGGTGAATGATCCACCGGCTACTTGCGGTGAGCCGGCAAGCGCAGTTTCTCTTCCAACTGCGCGTGTGAGCAGCATCTTGAAGAACTCCCGTGCGGGGGCAAGAGGCTCGGGGAATCAGCAGTCTCGGTGTCTCCAGGGGTGACTCTGTGGCGGGGATGGGGTACGGCAGCCCAGCGGACTCACTTAGGCTGAGCTGTCCCCGAGGAAAGAGGCTGAGGATGCCAACATGGGGACAAAAGACGGTGAGCACTGGGGACATTTGGAAATGGCGGCTGGAGGGTCCAGCCAGACCGTCCGTGCAAGGGCTGCAGTCCTGGCCTCGTCCCTGGCTCCCGCTCTTGTCTCCCGAGAGCTGGGGTGGGCCCAGCTTCCCGAGCCACAGACGAGACTGGACCATCTGGGCAAAGAAGAGGCAGAGGTGAAGCTTCTCTTTGACGGAGTCAAAGGGAGCCCATCCAAGGTGACAGGGTCGGTCTTGCGATGCGTTCGCCCTCCAGCCCCAACGACAGATCAGGTATGCGTTCCGGAAGACCACGCCCTGCAAGGTGGCTCGTCCTGACGTCTGGACGTGGCTGTGAGAGTCGTGCGTCTTGGGGAGGAGACGCTGATTTGAGATCGCAAGGTCACGGTGGTGAAGCCTGACTCCCTGTGGGCGCAGCTCACGGTTGGCGGGGTTCACTGACGCGCCCCAGTCTCCAAGTTTCCAACGCTCGGTGGGGAACTGAAGTGAGCATGCGGGGGCGGAACGCAGCGTGAGAATCCACTCACACTCGAGACTGGGGAGGGCCGGAAACCCCTGGGAGAAGACAGGCTTCCTGAGCGGCCCCTCCCTTCCGCACACACGAGGACGCTAAACTGGGACACGGACCGGCCCCCACGGCCTGGGGTGTCACCACGCTTCCCCACGGAGCATGCGGGGGCGGGGGCTGAGAAGGGAGACTCGCGGGCACAGGACTTGGCTCTGCCGAGGATGTCGCTAGGATCCGAGCCCCGTGGGAAATGATCCGGAAGCTTCCGGCCACGCCGGGAGAACCTTGCCTTTCTTCACACGCGGAACTGGGAAACCAGAGCCATTTCCATCCGAGAAAAGCGACATCGGTAGAGTGAAGGTCAGAAGGGGCTGAGCCTAGAAATGGACTGGGCTGTACGAAAGAAGGAACAGGCGTTCCCCAAAGCCAAACCCGGCTGTCTCCAAAGCTTTGAGAAAGGTCCGCTGGTAGGGAGGGCGTTGCCGGGAGCTCTCGACCTCGGGATTTCAGACCCGCGGAAAGGATAGGAGGCTGAGGCGGGCGGATCGCTTGAGGGCAGGTGTTCGAAACCAGCCTGAGCAAGAGCGAGACCCCGTCTCTACTAAAAATAGAAAGAAATTAATTGGCTAACTAAAAATATATAGAGAAAAAATTAGCTGGGCATGGTGGCGCATGCCTGTAGTCCCAGCTACTCGGGAGGCTGAGGCAGGAGGATCGCTTGAGCCCAGGAGATTGAGGTTGCTGTGAGCTAGGCTGACGCCATGGCACTCACTCTAGCCTGGGCAACAAAGTGAGACTCTGTCTCAAAAAAAAAAAAAGAAAGAAAGGATACGACGGAAATGGACACACACTGGGGCCCTGAACAAACCACATCGCTCTTGCTCCAAGTACGTTTCGTGGGGAGTAAAATCTCAAGCACGTGCAAGGCCCAGGCCTGGGCAGGGGAAGCAGGTGTGTGCTGAGGGACTCCGAATTCCAGAGGTCAAGTTCAGAGAGAGAGGACAGCGCCCCGGGGCTGCGGCAGGACAGGCCCGGCCGCCTCATCAGGGCCCCACGCGTGGGAGGCAGGGCACGGGTACCCACGGCCTGCGCTCTAGTTTTACGCACTTTGCTGCCCGTGGGGCTGGATTCCGCAGGCCCGTCCACCTTCACTTACCGTCTCCTCTTACCCACACGGTGCATCCGGCGCAGGGTTCTGGGACATAAGGGAGCCATTTAAAAAACAAAATAAAGCATCGTCACGTACACTCCCTCAGCCTTCAGGAAACCGCAGCCTTCACCTGCATGGGTTTATTTTGACGGGCGTCAGTACAGAACTAGATTTTTGGGTGTGGGACGTGCGTGCACAGGTCTGGCGGCTGCACCCTGGGTGTCTCGCAGCCCTGCCTTGGCTGCAACAAGGAGGTGGGACAAGGGCTTTGCGTCTTTAAGCCTCCTCCCAAGGCTTGCAGTCTTACGGACTCGGGAAAGTGTTCAGGGCATCCAAGGTGCAGCCCGTGGTCGGGGAAGGGGCCTGAGCTGCAGCCGGAGTTGACGGGGTGGACACCAGGAGCCCGTCGGGACGCCTGGGCTCCCACGGTCAGGAACGCACAGCCCCCTGCCCTCCCCTCCTTCCCAGCCGGGCTGGCTCTGGAGCTCAGAGCGTCAAAGACCAGAGCAGACGCCGCCCTCACCTGCGCTCACACCAGGCTCTGCTCACCTGGAACCGGGGAGGCCCCTCCAGCAAGAGAGTCGTGACACTAAGGAAGTGACGGAGGTGACGAGGCTGATGACGCCCACAGAGAGGCGCAGGCTGGAGCCGGAGCGCCGAGCAGGTGCTGTCCGGGCCCCTGGAGGTGGTCAGATGCCAGTGGCGGATGTTTGTGTTGTCTTGGTATCTGCTAAAGCTTTAGGGGGAAATGATAGCACAAAACCCAAAAGAACCACTTTCCTAATTCCCGAGCAACACCATGGACACAGGTCTTGACGCCACAGCGTGACAAAAACAATGGTGTCCCCTCCACGCATCGCCCCACCTGCACTTGTTCCAAGAGGTGCAAAGGTGAGCGTTTCAAGCACTTTTCAAGGCGATCAGGAGCAAGACCGAGCCCGAGGGAAGAACCAGGTCGTCAGCCCGGCCAACAGATAGGACAAGCTCCACTGTCTGGCTCTGACCCCTAACCTTTTACCCAGGTCTGCGCCACTCCACTCCATCGGCGCGGGCAGCTCCTGCTGAAACCAAGGTTGCACGCGGGCCGTGCATAGGGAATATACTCTTTGGAGACAGGCTACCCACACGGGACCGGGGTGCCCCCGTAGGGAGGAGACATCTAACGGGATGGGCCCTGGATGGACCCATCCGTGTGGGCCCTGGATGGACCCCTGGATCCCTGACTGGCAGCAGGTCTGGGCACCAGGGAGCTGTCCAAGGTGGGGCTTGGGAGGGGCTGCCCCGCCTGCACGGCTGGGATTCTGTGCACGGAGGCTCCTGTCCGGGGCCCCTATTCCCACCGGGAAGCGCTGCAGGAGGGGTCTTGGTGACAAAACAGAAACGTCAGCCAATGGGAGAGGACAAGAGAGGGGCGTCTTCTCTACCGCTTCCACCAAGATTCAAAGCCACCCTTGGGCCCAAGAAACAGTGGGTGACACCTGCCCACCCCGGCGTGTGGGCCAGAAACGCAGCGCGCATTAGCCGGGGCACCGCCCCGGGGACAGCCGGGTTGTCTGCGTCTAGAACGATCGCTTTTCCCTTCCCAACAGGCCGGAGCCCTCACGCGTTTCGGAGTTCTGCCCTGACACGCACACGCACGGTAAGGATATATTCCTTTAATTTTTGGAACTGGAAGATTTAATTCAGTCTATGCTCGTGTGACACAAATGTCCGAGAATCCACCTCCCGCCCGAGCGGATGCTCAGGGGCATCTATGAGCAGCCAGCAGGGTAAATGTGCACGTGGCTGTTAGGTAGCATCTTCAAACAATTAAATGGAAAAAATCATATTTATGCATATGTGTGTATGTACGTACATACACACATACAAATATATATATATATATATATATACACATACATATATAAAAACCGTGACATTCTGACTTCTGGCCCAAGATAGCAGCGCACACAGTAGGTACCACTCACCGGACGTTTGGCAAATGCAGGACGTGTTGTGGAAAGGCCTCGTGGTCTGGGTCGAGGCTGTCCCCCCGGGCGAATGGTGATGGAATACCAGGTCACCAGGAAGAATGTGCTCACCTGTGGAACTGCGTTTCCAATATATGCGTGTATATATATGTGTGCGTGTGCCTGTGTGCAGTTATGTGTGTGAGCTGAGTTGCCAAAGTAGAAAAACATCGGTTTATTCTGTTCATACTAAGCGTGTTAAATAAATCAGATTTTTGTAACCTATAACACAACTCTTTTTTTTTCTTTTTTTTTAAAAAGGAACATTTAAGATCTTCAAAAATTGCTACGGTACAAAAAAAGTGTGTGTGTGTGTGTGTGTGTGTCTGTGTGTGTATTTATATATTTATATATGTATATTAACCAGAAATAGTGACTCTGTCGGAAGAGATTCCCACCCCCGTTCTCCGTGAGATTCTGCGCGTGGTTCGCCGGCTGGCTCCGCGCCGAGCCTCGGGTCAGTACATGGCACATAATGGTATTATTGGCACAGGTTCAGAATCGCGGTACAGATCCTCCGTGTCGGACGCCTCCTCCTGTCCTCGCTGCCGGGCGGCCTGTCCCCACTGCCCCCAGCGCCCGTCCGGCGTCTCTTCTTTCTGTTCTCCAAAGAAAACTCCGGGAGAGGCGGTCGCCCATAGGCGTGAGCATCGATACAAAAATATATTTGGCCTCGAGCGTCCTGCTCTGGGGGTTTCCCGCCGGCAAACAGAAGTGGTAGGTCGGGGACCCTCCCCCTTCGGTGACTTAGTTTTAGGTTTTGTGTGGGTTTTTGTTGTTGTTGTTCTGTTTTGTTTGTTTTGTTTGTACAGGTTCACCAACGGAATCCTGCGTGGGAAGAAAAGAAGAAGAAGAGATTAGAGGGCACGGGCCCAGCGGGCTGGGGGGCCGGGAGGCTCGCGGTCTGGTCTCGCTGAGCCTCTGCGGGCAGACGCCCCCGCCCCCCAGCTCCCCTTCTCGGGGAACGGACGCCCGAGCATCCCCGGAACGTGAGGACGGCCTCAGTGGGGCTGCCAGCAGGAACTGGGACAAACGCCAGGGCCCCCGGCGGTGTGAACCCAGTGTGAACCCAGTGTGAACCCAGTGTGAACTGTGGTCTGGGCTTCCTAGGAGGTGCTGGGAAGTTGATGGGCCACCACTCCCCCATCAACTCCCGGGTGGGGGCGCCGCGTCCCCCAGGTGCAGGCCAGTTGGCCGGAGTGTGGCCACCTGGTGCTCACTCCCTGCCCACCCCCCACCCACGGAGGGTGGTGCTGGGTGAAGAAATGAAGTGCGTCTCCATCCACCGCTCCCCGAGAGGCTCCCTGAAGCCGGGACTCATCAGAAACCCCACCTCCGGGATCTTTCTAAGAGGCGGCCTTGCTGAAGCCAGAAAGGAGGCGAACACCACCTGCGTGCAGGTCAGGTTAGTGGCTGCACCTGCCGCCTCCAGCAGGCCAGCGGGAAGGGGGCCGCTCGGACTGGCGGGCGCGAGCCTCGGAAGACAGGAAACTCAGAGCCGTCCTGGCTCAGGGAGGCGCCGGGCAGGGCGCATTCCCCAGAGAGCCGCAGCGACAGTCCTCCCAGGCACGGCACGCCAGGGCGAATCAGGAAACAGCACAGTTGAGCAGGTGGGTGGGGAGGGGGTCTGCTCAAAGCCACGTCTCAGTTACAGGGAGGGGGTGTGGTTCCCGTCCCTCCGCTGTCACTCAGAGCCCCCGCCTGCATCCACGCAGCACAGGACTCTCAGAAAATAGGAAGGGGATGTCACTGCACCCTCGGCTCTGCGGGTGATACACGCTACAGGGTGGTGGCGCTGGGTGGGGGAAACACCGTGATCCCAAAATGAGGTTGGGAGAAGCCCCCACCAGCAGGGCTGCCACCCCCCTGGCAGCTCCAGGCACAGCAAGAAGCCAGACCGCCTCCATCATCCCCACTGTCGGGGCGTTTCAGAAATCCAGATTCCTGCACCCACCCCTGGAGACCTGGAACCAGGTCCTCTGGGCGGTGCCTGTGAGCACAGGTGTCTGAGAGCTCCCCAGGGAAGCACAGTGGCCCGCCAGGCCCGGGCCATCACCCAGCTCTCAGCAGACCAGGGTGTGGCATTCTCCCTCCTGCATCAACTGCGCCCACCACGGTGACCCTGGTTGGGACAGAGGGATGGACGGCCCCAGCGCAGGGTGCATGCTGGGAGTGGACACTGGCAGGCCCCAGAGTGGCGCCTCCCGCACAGCCCTGGGTTGTGTGTCCTCTCCAAGAGTCTGCCCATCCCGGGGCGGGGGGGATGGGGGTGCTGGCTCCCCTCCCAGCATGGAAAGCGGAGCAGCACCTCACCTTGCCGGCTCGCTCTCTCCAAAGGGCACCCGTGTGGGCAGCTCTATGGGGCCGGCAATGGAGCGTCCACTCGCCCACTGTGGGCACGGGAGCCCCGCATGCAAAGAAACGGCACGTGCCGTCGGGCCGGCCCTGGAGCACTCAATGGCCCTACTTCAGCCGTGCCCACCCCACCCACCTCCACCGCGTTTCCAGGAATGGGGCGGGGGGAGTTTGAAAATGAAGGAATTTATCAGAAAGAAATACCTCTCTGGCATGGACAGATACCATGGCTCCACTGAGATGAGGCCTCTAGAGTCGTCAGACTCACAGGGACAGAAAGTGGGAGTCTTTCTGGGGCTGGGAGGGGGAGGGGACTTAGGGGGAGTTGGGGACAGAGCTTCAGTTTGGGAAGATGAAAATGAGCAGGCATGGAGGGTGGTGAGGCTGCACAGCAACGTGAACGTGCTTGATGCCACGAACTGTTAATACAGACTTAAAAAGGGTTAAAATGGCAACTCTTATGTTATATATATTTTATCACAATTTTTAAAAAAAAATTTTTTAAAGAGATTTAAAAAGTGGGGTTGCTAAAGGCTGGGCGTGGTGGCCGGGGACAGTCCCTGCCGTCAGGTGCTGTCCTGTTGTCCTGACCACTGGTGACTCAGAGCCCCCCTTCCACTCTGCGTGTCCAGATGGGTCCCGCTTGGTAAGAAAGGTTTCCTGGGTGAACCGCTCTCCAGTCCTTGCCCCTGACCTTAAACCTGCGGATCCGGGCCCTGCCTCCCGCCGGCCACGCTCCCGCAGGTGCTCCCAGGTGGACGCCACCCAGCCGCCGTGCCACTGGGAGGCCTCCGTGCTCTCACGCCACCAGCTCCCCGGATCCGACTGCAGTGCGTCCCGCCTCTGCCCACCTCGCCCCTCCATCCTCCTCCTCCTCTAGGCTCCAGGCGGTAGCCGGACCTCAGACTCCACACGGCAAACCTCAAATGCTTCCGTTTCACCTGGAAGGCCTCCTCCCCGGGAGGCCTCCTGGGACTGCACCCCTGCCTGGACACGTCCTCCGTTATTTCTGTCCACGGGCGTGTCCTGCCCTGGTACTCCCCGGGTGCAAGGCGGTCTGCACTGAGTTTTATCGGGGCGTGTGTAGGACGCAGGACGGCTCCCTGAGGACAGGTACTCCTGACAGCTTCCCTTTGGGTCACTCATGGCCCAGCGCCGTGCCTGGCCCGGAGAGGGAAATCAACAGAGAAGCAGCGTGGGCGGGAACCAGCTCTGCCTCCAGTCCCTGGGACGGATGCCCCACAGCCTGGAGCAATCCCAAGTGCCACCTGCCAACGGATGCTGACGGGAGAGCCACTTGGGGGAGGAAGACCAGCGAGGCAGCCGCAGCCTGCACCCCAGCACCAGACAGCTCCCGCCACCCGGGCATGGGCTCCTCTGCCAGGTCTACAGGCTTCTCTCTCTACTCGGGGTCTCAGGACGGAAAAAGGAGAAAGGAAGAGAGAGATGGCTCCAGTCCTGCACCTGCATGGCCCCCTGCACAGGGTGGGGGACCCCTGCACAGGCTGGGTGGCGTCCCAGCGCCAGGCCCAGGAGAGGCGTCCCGGGCTGCCCACACTCACCCTCCTGGTGCCCCGAGTTCTTGCGGGAACCCTGCTGCTCACTCTCTAGCTTGCGGGGGGCATCCATGGGTTTCTCTGCCCCAAGGCCCTGTGCATGCGCCGCTCAGCTTGGCGCTAAGCCCAGAGAGGAACTGAGGCACCCCGGCCAGCTGGGAAAGACTGGCAAAGCAGGAGCCCTGGACCCCGCTGGACAACAACGCAGCGGGAGGCAGACGTCCACTCAGGCTCCCTGGCCCAGAAGGGGAGCTGAGCGTGTGCTCAAAGGGAGCTTCCAGATCTGGATCTGGGATAAATCCTGCCCTCTGCTGCCCGCAGACGGATCCTCCGCTGGCCTGGCCCCACCCGTCACTGGGTTTAAGGAGCCCTGCCTGCTTGTGCAAAACAAGGAGAATAAACAGACCACAGCCAGGTCTCCCCGGGGGCTCAGAGCTAATTTCTCCCCAACCTGAAACGGCTACTTTCCCCCCAAACTTCCCTGGTGCAGACTCTCGGCTCAGAGTACGGCTTCCGGCAGGGTGGGGATGCTGCTTTGAGAAACCTGTTCCTTTGGATCACAAAAGTTTGGCATTCTGTTAGTGCACTTCTCTTAAAGAACAAAGTGGGAAGGTTCAGGTGCATTTCTGATTTTCTTTTTATTAGTTAAGCCTTCAGTGTGTTTTTGAAAATAATAATAACGCATGATTGATTTCCCACTTGCTTCAGATTCAAGAGCTTTTATGACTTTCGGGCTCCGTTCGGAATGAAGTGGCCTTGGCAGGTGGAGAGGGCTGAACGCTAACGAGGTTTTCTGGGGTTTACCTGTTACATGAAAAACGGCAGGGGATGAGCCCGGGAGCCCACGCAGGCCTGCCCGCCAGGCCCCTTCCTCGGGGCAGAGGAAGCCTGGCTGCATTTTGGGTCTGCCCGGAGCAACCCAGCTCGGCCACAGCGGCTGGCTCCGGCGGGAGCTTGGTGGCATCTGCCACAGAAGCTGATCTAGTGGGAGAGGAGCTGCTGGCGTCGTGGACAGCCCACCGGAGGGAAAGCGGACTTGGCCACGGCGTGGGTCCCAAGCGTGCACACAGGGTAGAACAAGGAGACATGGGCGTCATAGCAAACGGCTATATCATCATTAAAGATGCATTTGGAGAGGCTTAACAGCTAGGCGAGAGATAAATATCTCCACCGGCACTTAAACCTTAATTAAATGTTTTAGTATTAATTGCTATTTATGTAAGGGACAATAAGTACCCTAGTAAATCTGAGAGATCTTTCTGGCTAGTCTCTGCTTGGTGCTCATGTCCAGTCATTAATTGCAAGAATCAGGGGATACTTGGAATCCGAATGCCTTCGAACCAGCTAGTGATAAACAGTCTGTCCACGCAGCCACGGAATCTTCAAGCATCTGTCAAAGGACCAACGAGGCTGTTTGCACAGCCCTCCGGTCCTCGTCTACGGGGAAGGACACGGCCGGGCGAGGAGCAGAGTCGGTGGCCAGGCGCGGCAGGCTCCCAGCAGGTCCCGAGGACCCTCTGGACTCCCCCAAGGACCCACCTGGGACCCACAGGGAGGGCGGGCCATTTAGACACAGAGACGTTCCGAATGGAGGTGAAAGAGCTCCTGGGGCCCCCGTGGGAGCACCCACACCTCTCTCCCTCACCTGGGGGTGGCACTTGGGTGTGGCCCCCCAGCGGCATTCATTGGGGGGCCTTCGGTGCCTCATGTTGCCTTAAGGTGAGGACCAGGCTGATGCCACAGCAAGGCTTTCTGGAGCCGAGGAGCAAGTAAGAGCACTTTTGTTCTCAATTTTAATTTGTTTTTCTTTTTTAGAGTCAAGGCTGCAGCCCCCTGGTTCGATGAGCCAGAGGGGTCCCCAGGCTTAGACCTCCGGACAGGCGGGCTGGGCGTCTTTTAACCTCCCAGTGTCTCAGTTTCCACGCTTGTAAGTGGGATTGCCGGAAGGACGGAACAAGTAAAGAGCTCCACGTGAACATCCATGTGAGGGGACTGTCCCCTCTGGGTGACCCCTCCCGCTCTGTGGCCCCGTGGCTCTTCGAGGTAGGGAGGGGAGGTCTTCCCTGATGGGCCCGGCCCGTCCCAGGTCAGCGAGTCACACGTTAGCGCGTGTTTAGATCTTAACGGAGATGCTGGTGGCCACCTGGGCCCTGCAGGGTCGGGGACTCCCCGCTACTAAGCGAGCTCCCGGTTGCTAGCTCGGTCGGACTCCAAAGAAGGTTCTGTCTGAGCCTTGCAGAGGGGAGGCAGGCAGGCAAAGGCACATACGTGCTCCCGGTGGGTGCGCCAGGCCTCGAATGGTGGGGGCAGCCCGGCTCACCTGCCTTGCCCATGCAGGCTCGGCAAAGGCCCTTGCGGGTGGCTGGCTCCCTGTTCTAATCTAATTACATGTCTTTGCCAGTTGGCGGAGCATGTTGGCTTGGGACAGGGAGAAAGGCTGGAGATTTGATTTGGAGCAAACACACGATTCATTAGTGCAGGATTAGGAACTGACCCTCTCAGCCCCCCCCAACCCCCGCCTGCAGCCGGCTCCCAGGCTCCCAGCTATGGGCAGCAGGCAGAGTCCCCAGAACGCCCATCACAACCCCACGACCCCACTCTGACAATGGCATTGCCCGCTCAGCCCCCCATATCAGGAGGTGAACAAGGAGTAAGAAAAACTATTTTCAAATGTCGATGGATGGATACCCATCCTAGACACAGGGCTCCCTACGCAGGGAGGGCGTCTGATGTCACGTTTAGAGGGAATATCTGGGGGGAGAAAAGCCTGACTCTGTCCAGGAGCAAAATGAGGATCCTTAGAAAGCCCGGCATCAGAAAGGAAAACAAAACCAAGGACGAAAGCTGAGGCTGCCTCTACAGACCGTGTGCACAGAGGTTCGGAGCGAGTGGCCGGTGGGGGGAGGGAGCCGCGCTCTCCCCGCAGCCGCCTGGGCGCGCAGCAGCCCCGGCGCAGGCGAAAGCAATTTAACGTCTGCATTAAAGCTAATATCGTTGAAAGCAAACCAAATGTTCCTATCTAGCAGAGCGTGGAAAATTCATCCTGTTTTGGTGCCGGTTCCTGGCTTCAAATTAGTAGATGTCTCAACTCTTCACTCTCTTTCTTTATCATTTTCTTTCTTATCTCTCATTTTTATATTTCGAAGCTGTGTTTTAATTCTGCTCCGCGCCCTCCCCTGACACGCGGACGGGAGATGGAGCCGAGATCCCTGCCTACTTAGCCGCCGCGGCCCGGCCTCTTCCTGTCCAGGGAAACGGGAGCCGTGGCTGCAGCTTGTTTCGAGAAAGGATTCCCGCACCCCTCGCCTGCCCCCAACGCAGGCCGCGCTGGCCGAGGCCTTCCTGAGGGATCGCAGGCGCTGGTGACGACAGCGTGACACTGAATCGGGGTGTCTGCCACTCTCTGTGGGGGCGTGGGGGCGTTGCTAACCAACACAGCGAGAGATGCAGAGCCCAGCCGTCCCCGGCTCGCATTCCGAAAGCCAACGCCCGTCGTTGGAATTCCACCCGCCACGTGGAGCAGGGGCCCAGGGACCCCGAAGTTGGGGTGGGCAGGGGAAAGAGGGGAAACCGAGGCGCGGAGACGGTACCTACCATGGCATAGACACGCGGCGTCTGCCCTGCCCCCAGGAGGTAAAAAAGGCTTCGGCCAGTCAGCAGGAGATTTCAAACCATTTCTCAGACACGAAGGCCACGGGAATGAGGTGCCGATCCGAGGAGGAGGGCCTGCGGGGGCGGAGAAAGGGGATTGCGTGAGTGGCACAGACATCACCCATGGCCACACCGGCCTGTTGAGGACAGGAATCCCGGGGGGTCGTGTTCTGCACGGACCGATGCCTTCAGCAGGAAGGGCCCCTCTTCGCCTAATGCTCCGCTCCCTTCACCCTGGAGCACTCACCAGGGCTGAGGGATCCGGGCACGGGGGACTTTGGAGTGGAGGCGGAAGGCCGGTGATCCATGCCCCCCATGCTTGTGCCGGCTCCAGATTTTAGTTTCCAAACTTGCAGGACGAGCCCAGAGCCTGGGGGCCCTGCCTCTGAGGGCAGGGGCTGGACGTGCCTTACTTATTGCACGTGGCGGACAGGACCTGGCTCCTGAAGTGTCTCCCCCACGGTTTGCCACCCTTGAGACTAAGCTACCGTGTCCCAAGGCCAGCGAAACCCAGCAGAGCATTACCTGAGGCCAGAAAGCAGGCGCCCATTCTGCCCAGCGCCCCCCTGCCAGGGCGTGAGGGCTCCGCTGTGCCGACCCCGTGCCGGGACGGGACCCCCCCACCCGACGTGGACATAGTGGGGTGGGTGGGGGGAACAAAACAAAACGAGGACCAGCCCACACCTGCCCCCTTCCCCACGGCCAAGCACTGGCCCGTCAGGATGCACACCCTGACCCATCCTTCCACCGAGGCTCTGCGAACTGAGCCCTCTAGAAGGCCAGGTGCCACCAACGTGTCCCCTGAATGTCCGAGCGTAGAATCCAAGCCGTTTAGCGCACGGCCGAGCCTCCGTGCTGTCGTCCTCCCCTGGGGGGCAGGGCGGCGTCTGGGACGGAGTCTGACGTGGGGATGAAGAAGCGAGCTGAGAAGGTATTTAAGGGACATCTGCTCATTTCTGCTGACGGGACAAGGACAGGTGAACTCCGGGCCTTGGGAGGCCGCCCGGGGACCCACTCGTGTCTTCCTGAGATTTTCAACCTGCTGGACATTGTTTTGTTTTTTTTTTTTTAATTTACAAAATGACGCCATAATGTATGCTCACTTAAAAGAAGCTTATTGACATTTTAATTTAATTCTGGACAGACCTTCAGGAGCTGACTCAAGGGTTTCTTCAACATTGCCCTACGGAGGAGGGCTGTAGGGGTCTGTCTTCTTTGAGGGATTGCGCGTGATTAATAATAAAGGACAGGCAATAGGAAAGTCCGGCCCGGGCATCTGGCTGATGCCGGCGCTTTTGCTGTTTGCTGCTGACTATCTGCTGGCGGGGCGCAGAGACCCTGAGTCTGGGGGGGCCAGGCAGCTGTGACCGGTGGGTGATTAGGAGGGCAGTGACCGCACAGCTGGCTTTGGGCTGGGGCAGAGGGACTGAAGGACGCTGCCTGGCCCCAGGGCGTGGCGGTGGCAAGGGCTGGGCACCTGCACGTCCACACCCGCTGCCCAAGCGGGACTCGGGCTGCCTCCTTCTCTCTTAGCGGAGAGGCCTGTGGGTACCTGCCCCGCCTCTCTCGTTTCGCCAAACTAGCTGCTGTACCTGCTGTGCCCCGCAAAGCCACCTGCGGCGCGGGACACCTGAAAAAACAGGCCAGCAGCCAGCGCTCGGGGTCCGGCCGGCGCCCGCGCTTACCGGTTTCCGTTGAACGTGGACTTATACTCCCCCGCCGGGTGCAGCGTCTCCTCGGTGTACACGGGGACAGAGGCGCGGACGCACTCGTGCGAGCACTGGAGGGTCTCGTTGTAGGCCGTGAAGATGTCCAGGCTGCTGGCCACGCGGGCCGAGGTGAAGTCCGTCAGGTTCTGGCAGCTCTCCTCCTGCTGGTTGGTCTTTCGCTGGTGGCTGTTCCGCCGCGTGTTCCCGCTCTGGGCACAGCTGGAAGAGAGACAAGGCTGGCGTGGGGGCAGGCGGAAGCCGGAGCCGCACAGCTCCGGGGCCCGGACGCGGGCGCTGGGCTCCAGGCCCGGGCCACCCGTCATTTAACATTAAACAGTCACCCCCGGCCTCTTCAGGAACAGCAACCACAATCAAGCCATCGACTGTTTTTAAAAATACAATCTGAATTTTAGATGTGGCTACTGCAGCAGGGAGAACTCACAGCCGGGCCTGGTGTCTGTCGGGCAGACAGCGGCGCCGGTTCAGGCCCCTGCGCCCCAGTGAGAGGAGAGCCGCGCGGGGTACTTGCTGCCAGAGGGGACAGTGTGAGCGGAAGCCTTTGGGGACAAGCGTCCCTTCCTTTTAGGATGGGTTATGTGTGGAATGATCTTTGGGGAACAGCAGGTGATGAGCTGGCGGGCCCTTGTCCTCGGCCCCACCCAGGTGAACGCTCACCAGCTGGAAATGAGACCTGCAGGGTCTCCCCAGGAGCCGTCCTGCCTGCCCCGTGGTTCCTGCCTGTTCCCCAGCATCTCGGGACCAAGGGGGCTCCCAGAGGCCATGCAGGCTGGCCATGGGCTCACTCTCACCAGTCCAGCGATTTGACAAAGACGAAGTCAGGGAGCCCAAATGCCACTTGGGAGACAAGCCCACAGGAAGGACAGACGGGTGTGTGGCATCTCCCCTTGTCCAGGGCCATTCTCACCACACCCACCCTGCACCCACCCATCTCCTTCCCGCTCAGATCCCACATGCAGGGAGGGCTCCTCGTGCACCTGGGCTTCCCGTTGGCTTTCCGGCAAGAGCCACCTGGGTGCAGGAGCAGAAGGCCCGGCCCGTAAGCGAAGGTGACAAGGTGGATGCAAAACACACAGCCGGCCCCACCCGGAAAGGCTTCCTGCAGGGCAGGGCAGGGCCAGGCTCCGGAACCCACCTGTCCACCCCTGGGGGCAGTTCTCCCTGGGGCCCTTCGAAGGTTTGCTACAAACTCAAAAGCTTGGGAAAAGCAAGATGAAGGCTGGGCCACCTGTCACAGGATGGGACACGGAATCCGCCGTCTCCCCTGGGGAGCTGGGCAGTGGGATTTGTCCTCTTACATTCCTGCGATCCAGGGGCCCGAAGCCCCTTGGCCAGCCGGCCCCGCCTAAGAATCCCTGCCGTGAGCAGACTGCTGTCCTCCTCCCCTGTCCCCAGGAAGGTGCCCCATGTGCTGGATGCCCTGCAGCCTGGATGTCCTGCTTTACTGGTCAGGGAGGGGTGGCGGTGTGTTCTGGGGTGGTGCCGGCCCCACCCACCCACAACCTGCCCCGGGGGGGGCGCCCTCCTCTGCCCCAGAGCTTGTCTCTCCCCGACCTCCGTGTGGTTTCGGTTGTCCCAGGCTCCAGCCCTGACTTCCCGTCCCTGTCTGCAGCCGGCAGGGCGTCCGTGCTCTGCCACTCTGCCAGGGAGCGTGAGCTTTGACGCTAAAAGGAGGCGCGGGCGTTGGCGGGGTGGCTGCGGGCAGGCGGGGCCGCCGAGGTGCTTTCGAGCACCAGGTCACCCAGCAGTCCCCGATTTTCTCAGGGTGTATCAGGTGTGCACGCCCAGCAAGGCCAGCCTCAAAGTAGGCCAGCTTCCAGGAGGAAATAGGCAAAGGCCGCCTGCAGCAAAGCGCTAACCTAGTTCAGCAGACAGCGCGGCTGGGGGAGGAAGGGGGGTACGGATGGGGCCGCCCAGCGACCTGCCACCGAGACAGACGGCGGGGGTGGGATCCCGCCTGGCAGGGCTGCTGGCAGGAGGGCGCTGTCCCTGCCTCTCCCGGGAAGGTCCGGGAGAAGCAGGGATTGTGCTCTGGGTGGGCAACGTCCAAAGGCTCACCCGGACCCAGAGAAAGAATCCGGAAACAGGGACACCACGCAGCCCGGGAAGCCACGCCAGGGGGCCCAGCCGTGCAGGGCTATGCCCAAGGGTCGGTGTGGAGCGTGAGCAGCCTGTGGCAGCCACACGGCCCAGGTGGGAGCCAGCGGAGCAGGCCGGGCTTGGAAAATAGGGGCCTTTCTGGGCGCACCTCCCCGGGGACCCCCACAGCCCCCCGTTTCCAGGCCACGAGGGCCGGAGCAGCCTTACCAATTTTTTAAGACAAGAGTTGTGATGAGAGCAGCTATGACCATGATGAGCGAGACGGTGATGGTGATGACCTGATGGACAGCCAGACCTGGAAGGAGAGAGGGAGGAGGGCGTGCGTGAGACCCGGCTCGCCAGAGGGCGGGGTGCAGGCAGGGCGGGGCGCCCCCCAACGTGGCTGTGGATGCCAGCGCCCATCCACAGCAGCCTTGGGACCACGTGGCAGGTGCTCGGGTCTCTCTTTCTCGACAATAGCCAGCAGGATGGTGGGCGCCTCGGGCACCGAGGCTGTTCTCACCTGGGGTCCAGGAAGGAGGCACCAGCGCTGGCCTCCCCCATCCCCACTGCCCTCTTCATCCTCACGCCGTGACCTGGCCCCTGGGGGCTGTGTCCTTTCTTGCACCTGCTGAGCCCTTCACCTGCAGCCTTTAGCTGGCGACAGGTAAGCTCCAGCTGAGACATTCCCTGAGGATCTGTCCCATGTCCCTTCTCTCCTTTACCCTGGGTGAGTTCTGCTCCCTGATCTGGACCAACAGAGTTGCTGGTCTGTGAGTGGCAGCAAGGTCCGGCCTGACCCAGGGGAGCCAGGATGGCCCAGGACTGACTGGGGACGTTGGGAGGAGGAGCACATGGGTGACACCCTGGCAGACCCTGGGCACTCGGATTGCTGGGGCTCCACCCTCTTTCCAGGGTCCTCTCTAAGAAGTTCACTGCCTGATGTGCTCCCAGGAATAAAAGGTCCAGGAAAGAGAGTCCATGATCTGGCCTCACTGCCCCGAGCACTCTCTGAATGGGGCTGGGGCACTGGAACCGGCAGGATGGGGACAGGAGGACCAGTGCGTCAGAACGGGGCAGCCAGAGCCCCGGCCATGCGCCACATGAGAGCCCCTGCACATGTGACTCCTCTCCCATCCCCTCCCTGCGTCCCCATCCCTCCTGCAACAACTGCCACCAACCACAGTCGCAAGGCAGGAGGCGGGAAGGCAGGCTCGCCACAGACGAAGAGCCCTCCTGACCACACACCTGTCCCATCCTCCCTGGGGCACAGGCAATAGGGGCGTCCCCTGGCTGACTTCACAGTCAGGGCCACCAGGAAGGTCCACGGCTCTGGGCCTGTCCTGCTGGGCAGAGGGCCGAGGGACAAGGGCAGCGGGGAGCTTGCGGGGCCTGCAGGTGGCAGCCCCTTGCCCCACCCACGTGCCTGTCTCCCTGGCTCTTCACTGGGCTCGTCTGAGCACCTGCCCTGTCTTCCTGGGTCTCGGGTGTCAGGGTCCACTTCGCAGAGGCCCGCCCATCACACCTGACCCACCTGGCTGGGGCGAGAACACCGCGCGTGTCTGTTTCAGCCTGGCGGGTTTCAGAGTGCCGCCATTTTCCAGCAGTCTCCCAAGGACACAGTCTCACAAAAAGGTGTTACCTCTCTGCTGAGTATCACCCTCGTGGGGAAATCGTTAATAAATGATTAAAAGTTGGCATGACCAGAAAACCAGCTTTGCTTCCCATTTCCCCCGTTTTGGGGGCAGCAGCCGTTTGTCATGAGGGAGTCCCCCTGAACCCACAGGGTAAGCACCATCAGGGAAGCAGGGGTCTCCCTGCACCCCTCTTTAATCCACTGACTCGAGAATGTTTATTGTGCACCTACTGCGTGTCCACAGTGCCGTGGTGACCACATGGGCTGTGGTGTCTGCCTGCAGGGAACACCTGCTCTGGGGCCTGTTCTGTAAAGTTGCAGCCTTCACTGCTCATTCTGGCAAATGACCTCACACACACCACATTTGTGGCACCTGCTGTGAACCTCTGGGTGAGTTTCCCTCCTCCAAGACTGCCAAGGTGGCTTGCCAATGGGGCTGAAAGTTAGGTTAGCCTCAGGGACCTCAGCCAACCTCACCAACAATGCAGTGCCCAGAAGCCCCAGTAGCTACCTCTGCACCAAGTTAGTTCCCTGGGACCCAACCCAGGTCTTGTGGCCATAGGAAGGGTTGACAAGGATGGACAACCATGTGGGGTGGTCTGCCTGCTCAGTCTCCTCCTGTCTTCCACCCACACACTCCCTCCAGCCCAGTCAAGACACAGCCATGCTGTCACCAAGAGAATGTGCTCACCCTGTGTCTGTGCTTCCCGTGATAAGGAAGCCCTTGCTGCTGATGGTCATGATGATGGTAACGATGGTGACGGTGGTGGTGGTGACGGTGGTGGTGGTGATGGTGGTGGTGGTGATGGTGGTGGTGATGGTGATGGTGATGGTGGTGATGGTGGTGAAGTGATGGTGATGATGGTGATGGTGATGATGGTGATGGTGATGATGGTGATGGTGGTAGTGGTGGTGATGATGGTGATGGTGGTGATGGTGGTGGTGATGGTGATGATGGTGGTGATGGTAGTGGTGATGATGGTGGAGGTGACAATGGCAGTGGTGATGATGGTGATGGCGGTGGTGATGGGAATAGTGGTGATGGTGGTGGTGGGGATGGTGGTGGTGGTGGTGGTGATGGTGGTGGGGATGGTGGTGGGGATGGTGGTGATGGTGGTGGTGTGGATGGTGGTGATGATGGTGGTGGGGATGGTGGTGATGGTGGTGGTGGGGATGGTGGTGGGGATGGTGGGGATGGTGGTGATGGTGGCGGTGGGGATGGTGGTGATGGTAGTGGTGGGGATGGTGGTGGTGGTGGTGATGGTGGTGGTGGTGATGGTGGTGGGGATGGTGGTGATGGTGGTGGTGGTGGTGGTGGTGATGGTGGTGGTGGTGGTGATGGTGGTGATGGTGGTGGTGGTGGTGATGGTGGTGATGGTGGTGGTGGTGGTGATGGTGGTGATGGTGGTGATGGTGGTGGTGGTGGTGATGGTGGTGGTGGTGGTGATGGTGGTGATGGTGGTGGTGGTGGTGATGGTGGTGGTGGTGGTGATGGTGGTGGTGGTGGTGGTGATGGTGGTGGTGGTGGTGATGGTGGTGGTGGTGGTGATGGTGGTGATGGTGGTGATGGTGGTGGTGGTGGGGATGGTGGTGGTGGTGGTGATGGTGGTGGTGGTGGTGATGGTGGTGATGGTGATGGTGGTGGTGGTGATGGTGGTGGTGGTGATGGTGGTGGTGGTGGTGATGGTGGTGATGGTGGTGATGGTGGTGGTGGTGGTGATGGTGGTGGTGATGGTGGTGGTGGTGGTGATGGTGGTGGTGGTGGGGATGGTGGTGGTGGTGGGGATGGTGGTGGTGGTGGGGATGGTGGTGGTGGTGGTGATGGTGGTGATGGTGGTGATGGTGGTGGTGGTGGTGATGGTGGTGGTGGTGGTGATGGTGGTGATGGTGGTGGTGGTGGTGATGGTGGTGATGGTGGTGGTGGTGGTGATGGTGGTGATGGTGGTGATGGTGGTGGTGGTGGTGATGGTGGTGGTGGTGGGGATGGTGGTGGTGGTGGTGGTGGTGATGGTGGTGGTGGTGGTGATGGTGGTGGTGGTGGGGATGGTGGTGGTGGTGGTGATGGTGGTGGTGGTGGTGATGGTGGTGATGGTGGTGGTGGTGGTGATGGTGGGGATGGTGGTGGTGGTGATGGTGGTGGTGATGGTGGTGGTGGTGGGGATGGTGGTGGTGGTGGTGGTGGTGGTGGTGGTGGTGATGGTGGTGGTGGTGGTGATGGTGGTGGTGGTGGTGGTGGTGATGGTGGTGGTGGTGGTGGTGGTGGTGGTGGTGATGGTGGTGGTGGTGGGGATGGTGGTGGTGGTGGTGGTGGTGGTGGTGATGGTGGTGGTGGTGGTGATGGTGGTGGTGGTGGTGATGGTGGGGATGGTGGTGGTGGTGATGGTGGTGGTGATGGTGGTTGTGGTGGGGATGGTGGTGGTGGTGGTGGTGGTGATGGTGGTGGTGGTGGTGATGGTGGTGGTGGTGGGGATGGTGGTGGTGGTGGTGATGGTGGTGGTGGTGGTGATGGTGGTGATGGTGGTGGTGGTGGTGATGGTGGGGATGGTGGTGGTGGTGATGGTGGGGATGGTGGTGGTGGGGATGGTGGTGGTGCTGGTGATGGTGGTGGTGGGGATGGTGGTGGTGGTGATGGTGGTGATGGTGGTGGTGGTGGTGATGGTGGTGGTGGTGATGGTGGTGATGGTAGTGGTGGGGATGGTGGTGGTGGTGGGGATGGTGGTGGTGGTGGTGATGATGGTGATGGTGGTGGTCGTGGGGATGGTGGGGATGGTGGTGATGGTGGTGGTGGTGGTATTGGTGGTGATGGTGGCGATTATCACAGATACACCCAACAAGTAGTAGCAATTTTCATGTGTGTTATTATCCAATTTATTCCTGATAACAGCTCTCAGAGGGAGATATTGTCATTAACACTTATGAAAGTGAAAACTATCTGGGTGAGTTTATTTAAATTCCTCAGATTACATGGGATCTGCTGGCTCCACAGCCCATACTAAGAGCGGTCATACTATTCTGAGCTCAGACTTGGTTAATCGCAGTGCTGACTGTGATTTGATGGCCTTCCTTCTCCCTCCATCAGGCAGAGGTGGCTCCTCTCCCTTCTACATTGCTGGGAGGGAACGAGCTTCTACATTCACGGAGGCAGGTGCTTATGCCCCGCCACCTCCTCCATGGCAGGTCCGGGCCCACAGTGCTCCGGGCCCACACCAGGACCCTCTCAGCCCACTCTCGCCACGTCACACCCCAACCCCCATGGTGAGGACTAGATCTTTGCTTCTTGGACCATTCCTGCCATCGTCTAGGCTGAAGCTGGAGAACTCCACACCTTCAGAGGCGGGTGACATAAAAGAGCAAAGGGGGCAGGGTGAGCCACGCGGGCAGCGGTGGGGAAGGGGTCAACCCAAGAGGCCAAGCCCAGCTGGGGCACAGCGCCCCTGCAAGAGAAGAACACTCTGCCTCAAACATCTGTGGGCCAGAGGAGGCTGGGGCCTCATCTCATTACTACCGGAATTCTCCTACTGATCTGAATGTTTGTGGTGGACACAGTCCTTGGAATGGAAAGGTTTCGTGACTGGCTGTGTCTTAGGTGGTTAATTCCCTTCCGCCCATATTCACAGGGAGGACAGGAAAGCATCAAGTCTCCTTTCTGATGGGTCAAAGAAACTGAGGCCCAGAGCAGGGAACAGCTGCCTCCAGGGACACTCTGACTGATGACACTAAGAGCAGAAGGACAGCCCTTTGCCTGAGGTCCTTGTGAGCCTCCGAGCATCTTAAGAAGGAGACCAAATCATCATCTTTACACCCACCCTACTAGATACCACGGCGTCTTAGCTGTGTGACGTATTATTAAGCTTAAAACTGAGAAGTCAAAAATAAGAAACCAGGGGAACGGGAACAAAGGTAACTTTGAATTTCTTACATCTGCCTTGTTCTGAAGGCTCTTCTGCCTTCTGCGTGAGTCTTCTACATCAGACTCTCCAGATTAAAATGTGAAGGATGCAATATGTGGTTAATAACCAGCTAAGAGGCTCTGGGCAGACATACAATAACGCAGCAGCTATGCGTTCTGGAATGATCTCTTTATGCCGACACCTTGCTGAGTCTACGCGCCACGATCAATTGCATCCAGCCCCACACTCCACATGTTTTGCACCCGCCCGACTGACCCCAGGCTAGAGAAGTAAAGTGACCTTTCCCTGGTCACCTGGCAGAGCCAGGACAAAAAGCAACTCTCTGCTCTGGAGTCCCTGAGAAAATCCAATTCCAGCATACCTGTAGACGTACTTTGATTTTGAATTGGTTAGGTAAACATTTTATTGCCCTTTACATACTTTTCTTGCAAAGCAGAGAGCCTTATGCTCCAAGGCCTGGCCCGTGGGTTCCGATGGGTCTCTAGACTCCCGCATGAGGAGCCACCACTACAGGCAGAACCCACAGACCCCGGGGGCTTGACGGCTGGACAAGGACTGGGCCTTTTGACCTGTGGCCCAGACAGTGTTTAGAGGAAGCAGGTTGAAATACGGAAAATCCATCAGGATGACTCATGATTTCCTGTCTTTGGAAGGCCGCCTACTGGGAAGAACAGAACAACATGTGAGAAGTTGTGGAGTGTTTGAAGCATCTGTCCTGTCATTTAGTTCTCTCCAAATGCCAGGAGTAGTTTCCTCATCTGTGCGAGTCCCTTAAGTACTCTTGTGGGTTCCAGGTAGGCAAACGTTTTCTTAAAGGACCGAAGAGGTGGTAATTTGGGCTTTCCAGGCAGTGTGGTCTGGGTCACAACCGCGCCCCTCTGCCACTGTAGCACCGAAGCAGCCACAGACAAGCAAGCAAATGGGCATGATATCATTTTTTTTTTGAGACAGAGTCTCACTCTGTTGCCCAGGCTAGAGTTAATGCTGTGGCATCAGCCTTGCTCACAGCAACCTCAAACTCCTGGGCTCAAGCCATCCTCCTGCCTCACCCTCTTGAGTAGCTGGGACTACAGGCATGCACCACCATGCCTGGCTGCTAATTTTTTCTATATATTTTTAGTTGTCCAATTAATTTCTTTCTATTTTTTTTTTTAGTAGAGACGGGGTCTCGCTCTTGCTCAGGCTGGTTTCAAACTCCTGACCTTGAGCAATCTGCCTGCCTCGGCCTTACATAGAGTGCTAGGATTCCAGCCATGAGCCACCACGCCCAGCCTGGATAACGTTTCATTTACAAACCAGCAGCCGTATATGGCCCATGGACCATGGTTTGCAGAGTCCTGATTTAGGTGAATAGCCAAAGGTGGCTCAGTTTGTAAATTAGGAAAAGTATTTATCCGTTTTGAATCATTAGTTAAAGCTGAGAATCAAACTGCCACCCTTAACTAAGGACAGGCTAGCACCTGCCACTCCATCATCAAAGGCTTCCTCACTGCTGGGTTTTCACTGGCCGCTGGCAGGTGATTTTGGGGAGACCCACACCTCCCGGTGGACCATAGGGCCGGGACACCCAGCAGCAGGCAGCCTCACCCTGCCGGGTTTTTGCACATGAGGCATCCGGAGAATGGGTCGCTTTGCACGAGGGTTCCCCTGGAGAAGCCAATGGGACGGGATTCTCGATTTTTGGAAGTCTTAACTCTCGGAGAAATTGACCAACCTAATCCCTCCAAGGGCCCTTAGAAATATCTCCGCCACGTGTCTATCTCCATTTTCCCCAAGTTGAAAAGAAACTGCATCTTGTGAAAAACAGGGGTTCGAAGATCGAGGAATCACTGTGTGGAGGGAAACCATATCCTGTCTGTTTCTGGAAAGGACTTTCCCCAAACCATGGCAAGAGCACCGATCTGGGGGGACATCCCCCCGACTTCTCCCCTTCCCCAGAATCATCTCTGGACACTCACGGCCTCGACAACGTCCTCTGACCGAGTCCCTGGTGGCTGTGGGACAATGCAGCCGGCAACACCCGTCCCAGGAGCCCCACTGGCCCTGGCGAGGCCGACCTTGAGCAATCTGCGTGCCAGCTGTCAGGTGGGCTGTGACTGGGTTGACAATCATGTCACCTCCAGGGAACACACACTCTATGCCCCCAAGAAAGGAAAACAACAGAACAATCTTCTCCTCTCCATTTCCAAGGGCAACGCTGCATCCCGTCTCCAGACTCTCTGCAGTCCCCACGTGGTCCCAGGGCGCGGCCCCGCGCCGTGCCGGGACTCCTGCTTCCCCGTCCTGACAGGTGTTATTGTTCCCGCTAATTTAGGGGCTCTTTCTGCGCCTGGTAATTGCCACTGTATACTAATGTGCTAGGAATCAGCTGCCATCCAGATAATGAAAAATTATACCCGGAATAATGGATGGGGACAGATGGATTACCAAGCTCCGCATCCATCAGAAGGGTTTTTATGGTTATATTTGTGGTGGTTTGTAATAAGATCAGGCCCCGAAGATTGATGTGGAAGTTGGTGATCCATCTCCCGAGTCTGAGCGAGGTCTTATTAAATGAAGCCGGTTGAGCGCGGGCCATTGTCCATGGCGAGAATAACCCATCGGGGCTTTCTTTTCTACTATGGGAGGGGGTGGGGCGTGCTTGGCTGGATGAGAGCAGGACAGTGGTCCTGGGATTTGGCAAGGCAAGCGGAGTGACATTTCTGTGCTCATTCTTGCTCATTTCCCAAGGCTGGGTTCTCAGGTCCCTGCATTATGCAAAGACCCGTGGTCAACAGACACGAGGATGTCCGTCCTGCAGGGGTGAGTCTGACAGGTGACAGGTGACCCTGGGTACCCGAAGTGCCAATTCCATCACAAAGAGCCCATTCCTTTCCCACAAAGACCTGCAAAATGCCAACCTCACAGCAGCCCTTGAAAAAGAGTCTCGGGGAAGGGGCTGCCCCGAGCGAGGGGAGGCTCGCGGTGTGCACAGGGGACGGGTGAGAGGCCAGCCTGCCCTGCCCGCGTCGGAGGCTCTTCAAGGTTTAGGCTCCTTCTGAGGCAGCTGCTTCCCTCCTGGGGCAGGCTCGGAAGAGAAAGCACACCTTCTAAAACTGGGATATTCGCACACATACAAAAAAAAAAACAAAAAAAAAAAAACAAGGCCACCAGCTTTTATGGAAGGGACACAAAGAAGTGTGCCACTTTCCAGGTGACCCTGCAGAGCCTTCCACAGGGTGAGTGTATAGTCAGGTTCCCTAGAGAAATAGAATCAATAAAACAGAGAGCGAGACCTATAAGGGATTTATTATGGGAACTGGCCCACGTGGCCACGCAGGCCAAGAGAAGTCCCGAGCTGCGCCGTCTGCCAGCGGGAGAACCGGGGAAGCCCGTGGGTAATTCAGCCCAGGGCCAAAGGCAGGAGAAGAGGGATGTCCCAGCCCAAGAAGAGAAAGATGGCACAGTATTTGCTCTTCTGCTACCTTTTGGCTCAATTCTGGGAGACTGAGCCGAATCTCGGGAGATTAGATGACGCCCACACACAGGGGTGAAGGTGGACCTTCCTCAGTCGGTCTGCTGATTCAGATGCTAATCTCTTTGGGAAACACCCTCGCAGACACACCCCGAAATAGTGTTTTTACCAACTATCTGGGCACCCCTTAGCCCAGTCACGTCGGCACATAAAATTAACCGTCACAGTGAGGGGTGGCCCAGCTCAGGGAGGGGCTCCAGCAGAGACTCTGCAGAGATGAGGTCCCCTCTCGTCACAAGTGTCTCCACCTGGGGACAGGGCCACACACTGGAGGAATGGAACCCCCATGGAGGGAACAGCTGTGCCGACATCTCAAAGGCCTCAGCTTCGTTACAACAACACCATGTGATGTTGTCCTCGAGGAATCACCCTGAAGGACCAGAGGAAGTGGAGCCATGGTCCTCAACTGGGGCATCTGGCCGTGCCTGGAGATGTTCCTGATTGTCACACCAGGGCAGAGGGTCGTTCTGCTGGCATATAGCTGGTGGAGGTCAAAGACACCCATAAACATCCTACAAGGCAAAGACAACCCCATAGAGAAGGATGACCTGGCCCAAACTGACTTGCTGGTCAGCGGTACTGAGGACGAGAGGCCTTGGGTCAGAGGGTCGCACCCTGAGTGGCTTCGATCTCTGGTCCTTTCCCCTGTACACCCCTTCCCCCTCCAGCCCCTCCCTCACTGGTAACAGAGCCAGGGCTGGGGGAGAAGGTGAGGGACCACCTGCCGGCAGCTTCTATAGAGTCACCCCACGTGGCGAAGCAGCCCTACTCGATGGGCCAAGCGCGCCAAGCCTTGATCTAAGTGGATCATTTCACACACCGCCCACTGCAACACCCAGGGGTGGGTGCGAGATGCTCCCCAAGTCCAGAGGGAGGTTAAGGGATTTTCTCAAGGTTGCACAGGGTGATTCAGGGGTCCCCAAGACCATCTCAGGATAAACAATTCACTAGGGGGACCCACAGAACCCAGGAAAGCCATCATACTTGTGATTGTGGTTTATCATAGCAGGAGAACCCAGGAGAGCCCAGGTGTGAGCTTCCCAACGTCACCTTCCAGCAGAGGATGAAGTACCGCCAAACACGGACATTCCCTCGGTGTCCAGAGCTCGCGCTGGGCTTTGCCACACAGCTGACCATCCACACGGGTGACCTCAGTGGCCAGCCCTCCTGGAGGCTGAGCCAACACCACATGGCCCAAGGTCTCCACCACAAGTCACCCTGTTAGACTGCCGGGCCCAGCCCATGGCCCCCAGGTACACAGAGACCCTCTCACCAGGCATGAGCTCCAAGGGCTGGGAGGTCACCTGAGTGAGAGGACATTCCTTTGAGCAGGGTTAGCCCTTTACCGAACACACAGCTAAGACACGGCAAGCACCAGATTCGAACCGAGCAGCAGCTCCAGGCCCAGCCCCCGCTGCTTCCCGCACAGCCCCCGAGGAGGGGAGTGCTCCACGCGGTGGCCAGTGGCCCGGCACTGCAGTCTGGAGAGACTTGGGCCCCTCAGCTGCACCTTGCTGGTCACAGGCTCCAAAAGGGGCCTGAAGTTGCACTCACAGCCCCTGACCCTGGGCTGGGCCACAGCTGTCACCCCTGGGTTGGCCACACCAAAAAGCAAGTTCCTCTGACACAGAGAACCTTCTCTGAGAACCTGAGGATGACCACAGGGTGCCCCAGATGGTTCTCAGAGAGCCACCTCTCCCAGCTCCAGACCCTGAGAGGGCAGCTACCTGCCTTCTCTTCTCTGCACCACCTCCGCGGCCAAGTCTCAGCCTGTCCCGCTGCTCGGCCTGAGGGACACGCACTGCCCTTCCAGACCGGGGGTCCTGGGCAGGTGGGGGCGAGGCACGGTGGCCGAGAGCTTTGAAACCTGTTCCCCGGCAGGGGGGCTTGCCCTCCACGCTGACGGCTTTCCAAAGGGGATCGATTGGACTGAGGAGACAACAGGGCCCGGGGCCCTCACCCCAAGTTTGCAAAATGACCTTCTTCCCAACAGCGGGCTCCAGAGTGTCCCGACGGCACATTCGGCACAGACCCTGCACGGCCTGTGAGCCTACAGTTGGCGTACACCCAGGCCTGGAAGAAAAAGCTTGCGACGCTGTCCTAGAGTAGCCCCAGGACCCCAGGTGGGCCCTCGGTGTGCGGCGGGACGGGCAGCCTTTGCCCACGAGCCTACACGTGTGGCCACACGCACTGGCCCAGGTGGGCCCTCGGTGTGGGGCGGGATGGGCAGCCTTTGCCCACGAGCCTACACGTGTGGCCACACCACTGGCCCAGGTGGAGCCCTCGGTGTGGGGCGGGACGGGCAGCCTTTGCCCACGAGCCTACACGTGTGGCCACACCACCGGCCCAGGTGGGCCCTCGGTGTGGGGCGGGACGGGCAGCCTTTGCCCACGAGCCTACACATGTGGCCACACGCACTGGCCCAGGTGGGCCCTCGGTGTGGGGCGGGATGGGCAGCCTTTGCCCACGAGCCTACACGTGTGGCCACACCACTGGCCCAGGTGGAGCCCTCGGTGTGGGGCGGGACGGGCAGCCTTTGCCCACGAGCCTACACGTGTGGCCACAGCACTGGCCCAGGTGGAGCCCGCACTGTCGCCCCCGTGGAAGCAGAGGAGGCTCGACACACACATTTCTGAATCGAACTAAGTGGCGACGAACTGGGTTACACACGGGAGCCAGGCCCCGCCACCTGCTCCCTCTGACTCACATTCCGAGAGCCTGGCCCAGCAGGCAGTGGGGACCAGGACGCCAAACTGGGGCGGAGGACACGTGGCTCCTGCCTGTACCCCAGACGCGGGGCGATCGGGTCTGCTCTTGGGGAAATGCAAACCCCGCAGAGAGGCTTCCGTTCCAAACTCCCAGGGCAGCTTTCAAAGCCGGAGCTCACACACACACACACACACACACACACGCGTGCACAATCACACACGTAGGACACACGGGCCGAATCTCCACGCATCTCTAAAAACAGAAGCTGCTAATACTCAGCGGCCGATGTGGAGATGACCCATTTCTTCCAGTTAGTTCCCTGGTCATTGTGACATTTCCACAAAGGATGTGGCTCTGCTGGCGTGTGCTGGTGGGGGGTAGTGGGGGCGACTCAGCGCCGGGGCCTGGGAAGGGACACCCGCATGGTGCCCGTGGGCAAGGGAGGCTTCAGACGGGCCCTCCAGGCTGCCCCTCTGCGGGCCTGAGCCTGGCAGGAGGGCCCCGGGTCCCACGTGTCAGCCAGGAAGTTCGGACGGCTCGCCCATGCCGCCAGCACCCGCCGTCCCGCCGAAGCTGTATTTAGCCTGTAAAACACTGAATGGATCAAACCTCTCAGTGAACAGGGAGGCTCTCCCCGCACAAAGCCCGGCTGCCCCTCCGTCGTGGGCGAGGCGTGGCCCTGGGCCCTCGTGGGTCCCGTTGGGCAGACTGGGCGCCTGGGACGCCACGGCGCTGGAGCATGAGCCACCCCGGGAGGACGGCGCCAGGTCAGGACCTTGCACGCAGCGGGTACCCAGGACAGTGGCTCCTCGCCGTGGCTGGGAGCCCCACGGGGTTCAGTGGACTAAATCACTGCCACGGCCACATCAGAACGTTCCAGACACTCAGAGGGCATCGCGGCCGGTTCCCATCTGGTTTCCAGCCCCAGGAACTCGCTCCTCCAGGCTTTTTATCTTGGGTTCTATTTCAAAACACATTCCCTGTCTCCCTGACACCTATCCGAGTTAGACAGGCGGGAGCCCGGACCCCAGGACGCCTGCCTCCCTGTGGTTCCAGCCCCTGTGGCTGACTCGTTTCCAGTGATGTCTTGACATTAGCTCTGGTCCGGGACAGATGCACCTGTCCAGTTGCCCCACCTACCTGTGAGGAGCAGGCCCAGTGCCGTGGGTGGTCGCAGATACAAACAGTCGTGGTGGGGCAGGCAGCGATCAATGTATCTCGAGCCCGATCCAGTCTGGAGCTGAGTGGGCGTGCGTCCTGGCCCGGGCTCTGCACTTTGTGCGCCCTGCCTGAGCAGCCCATGTGGAGTTTGCAGGGGATGCACGAAAAGGTCGGCCCTGAGAATCTGCTTTCGGATGGAAGGTGCCCCCTTGGCGCCCGCAGGTACAACAGTCACTCACGGTGACACCTCTTCTGCGCCCGCCACCGGGGCTGCGCTGTCAGGGAGTGGCAGCGTGGCGCGTGCACGGAGCCCCGTGCAGAGGCGGGTGGGAGCCCGTCCCCGCTCTGTGCCCCCCGGATGTCAAATGCCGCCGTGATTCTGCTCCCTCTTCCCCGTACAGGGTCTGACGGTTCCTCGAGGAGACACGACTGAGAAGTGGCACATCTTGGCTCCGCAACGTCCCTGCCCGAGGGAGAAGTGCTATTTTCTCACTCAAGGGCTGTTTGTTGAGGACCTACTATGTGCGGGCGGTGGGCTAGACCCAAAGGCTGCGGGAGGGGAACAAACGTGGGCGGGGTCCCCTCCCCCAGGGCAGGCTCGGGTCCGGGGCTGAGGCGGCAGACGCGGAACAGTGGCAGAGATGCATGTGTGATCGGATCTGGGGTGAGGGCTCCGATGACCAGAGGTGCCAGGAGGACCTAATACAGACCCCTCGCCCTGTGATGCGCCACCACGGTGGCCCCGAGTCATCAGCCGCACTTGTGCCCTGACACCTTGCAGTTCTCTCTGGGCCAGGCAGGCCAGCGCTGGCAGCATGGCGTCGGTGCAGGCTGGGCTGAACATGCCCCGAAGGCCTTCGGGAGGACGGGAGGTCCAGGTGAGCCGACAGATGCAGCCCCACACAACACCCTCACGTACGCCCAAGGGCTGGTGCTGCTTGTGGCGTTTGGGGGCCGCAGGTAAGGGACACACTAGCAGAGAGAGACCGCAGGCGGGCTGGCCTCCACTCACGGAGCGCCACCGTCTGCAGGTGCCACGCCAGATCTCCCAGCCTCACCTGGACGCATCATCAGCTCCCCAAGCAATGCCTCGCGCATGAGCCGCCCAGTCGGCTCTCACTGCAGGAACCCCAGGCTCCGGGGCGTGGGGCTTGGGCTTGGTGACACAGAGATGGGGGTAAAGGAGCCGAAACCCCCTTTCAGTGTCCTGGGAACAATAAACAGGTGAGAGCTCCGCGCCCAGGCCCCAGCGGGGCTTCCGTGCGTGGAGCTGAGCTTCCTCCTGGAGACTCGGGACACGCAGGCTTGACAATCCGCAGAAAACAAACCCATTTCAGCAAGTTTGTGTGACTCGGCATCTCCCCGACAATCTGGCATCCGCACTCTCCTCCCACAGAGCCTAAGCGTCCGAACCCCTGGCAGAACGCATCCTCTGTGGGCTCAGAAGGAGCTTCTCTGCCTCTCGGGCTCTGCTGGCGGCTGCCCCGCACCCGGCACCTCAGGCTCCTGGAGACCCCGTGCGGTGGAGGGAAAGAAGGCAGCGTGGGAAACACAGACCCAGCGGGGACGTCACTTGTTGCCAAGTCTTGGCGCCAGCAAGCCCCAGCCTTGGAGTCTGGGTCAGAGAAGGGCCGTCCACACCGCGGGCCCCACGCAGACACTGCCAGGAGCACCCCACGTGCTGGTCCTGGGCTCTGAGCCAGCGGCTCTGTGGTGCAGGAACACCCACCCCTGGGCCCTCCCCAGGCTGCTTTCTACAGGGCCGAGCCCCCACCCTGGCCGGCTTCTCCCGGCTTCAGGGCCCCGTGGCGGGAAAGAGGCCCCACTCCCATCACTGTGCCGAGAGACACTTGCTCATTGAGGTGGACACTGGACTCCGTCAGTGACACTCTGCTTGGCCACCCCTGAGTCAGGGCCCCGACCCTCTCCTGGGGCCATCGCATGCTTCCTCAAAAAGTCTAGTTTTAGCAAAGAACCTGCTAGGTCGTCTTAGCCAGAACCCCCCCTCTTGATATCTGGCCGCCTCTGAAACTGTCCCCTCCCCCAGGTGGGGTCTGGTCACCCTGGCCTGTCAGCAAGATTCCAGTTTGGGGGTTCAGCCAGGATCCCCTCGCCCTGAATATTTCCTCCTAATTGTTTCCCATCCGCCGCCCCCCATCCTGCCCTGTGGCTGCGAACCCCCCCTTGCCTGTGTCCAGAGCTCACGCAGCCTCTCTGCCCGGCTGCAAGACCCCGCGTGCCGGCTCTGCACCTGTCAGGACGGTCATGGGTAAGGTCCGCCTCGCCGAGCTTCAGCAAACGCCAGCGAGCAGTGTTTCCTTCACTGTCACAGCACGCCGTCCCCAAGGTCTGAGCCACTCCTCCAGGGCTCGGCCGAGTGCAGAGGCGAGGTGGGAGAGCCCAGCTCATCTCCCGGGACAAGACCCTGGGCTCACAAACACAGCCACAGAGCCACGGGGCCAGGTGGCCGTGTGCTCTGCCTTCAAAGCGACCGGTACTGTCACTGGAGCCCGCAGGAGGCCGAGGGTTAGCTTGGGTTTCCCTAAACTCCCTGTGCAGCCGGGAAGCTCAGGGAAGCTGCTACGCGATGGTGAGGAAGAGGCGGGGAAGAAGGGGAAACATGACAGCCCCACTAGCTCCCACGGGGACCCCTGAGGACTTTTTAAGGCTTCCTGGTGGCGAAAGATCATTACATTCAATAATAGCCACTGTCGTTATGACACCAACAACCATTTAACGAGAAACAAACAGGTAAACAGATGCAATCAAAAGGCCCCCAGATCCGCCGTCCCTTCCTGCTGCCCTTGGACAGTGGTCGGACGCCCCCTCCCACCAGACAGGAGTGGCAATGCCAGGCGGTGCCACTGATCCGTGGCACGGTGGCCTGCAGGAGGGGCCCACGGTGTGAGTCGCCATGTCCCCCACCCCCGGACAGACACCTGGTGGGTCGGCCCTGACAGGCGGGGCTGGTCTCCCTGCATCCTGCCCACAGGGTCCTCCCAGGCAGGGCGGGAGAGGCCCAGGCAGTGGTGGCTGTGGCACTGTCCCCAGGATGCCAGGCCAGGTGGGGTGATGGGGGAGGGCAGGGAGGAGGGGACACTCGCGCTGGGAGAAGGAAGCAGGCAGGAAAACGGCTGCTCTCGGGTCCTGGTAACATCCTGACCCCTGTGCCCTAGAAGGCCTTTCGGAGCAGGTGACAGGGACTCTGTCACAGAAAGCAAATGGAAACAAACAACGCTCAAGTTCAGTCTGGGAAGTGAGAAGCTGAGGTTTCCCTGTGAGTTTGGAATACGGAAAAGGTGTTGTCCTCTTGGCCCTAAACGACAGCCACTTGGAGCCCGGGAGGCATCGTGGGCTGGGGAGGCAAGTGGAGTGAAGCCTTCGGAGGAGGATGGGCCCCCAGGAAGGTGGAAAGCCCCCTCTCAGCCACGTAAAGGCACTGAGCTGTTCACCAGAAGAACAGGCTGCCTCCCCCTCTGCAGGAGGAAGCGGCATCCAGAGCAGGGGTCGGCAAACTTCTTCTGCAAGGGGCCAGGCAGGGGGTGGCTTAAGTTTTGCAGACCACATGGTTTCCATGGCAACCACTCACCCCTGCCTTTGCAGTTCGGAAGTAGCCACGGACAAATGTAAACAACTGGGCATGCCCGTGTGCCAATAACACTTTGCTTAGGGACACTGGAATTTCAAATGATTTTCATGTGTTACAAAACATTATTCTTTCAAATTTTTTTTTTAACATGTAAAAACTATCCTTAGCTCCTGGGTTGTACAAACACAGAAAACAGGCCAGGGTTTGGCCTGTGGGTAGTTTACCAGCCTCTGACTTAGGACCCTGAATTATCTCTATAGCTTTTCATCCACAATGCCCAGCATTCAACCAAAGATTACCAGGCACACCAGCAGACAAGACCAAATGATCAAAAACAAAGAGGAAAAAATAAAAGACAAAAGAAATAGTCTCATAGAACACCTAAGTATTAGAGTTATCAGATACCAACTTTAAAATAACAGTGATTAATATATTACAGAAAATAGACTACAAGATGGAGAATTTTGAGAAACTGGGACACATATAAATACTAATATCTTATATATAAATAATGCATATGAATAGTTTACATATTTATATATGAATAATACATATGAACATATTTGAAGAAAATGGAGTCTGCTCCTGCTAATTCCTGTGCAATTAGCCTTGGGCGATTCTTGCTTCCTCTTTAGGTGTTGGTTTCCTCATCTGCATGACCTGAAACTGGGACTGTCAGTAGCCCTCACGCCATTCTCTTGAGCCTTAAGGTTGTAACTTGCAAAGGCTGGGGAGGAATTCAAGAGGAAGCTCCAAGGGACCTACTCTCTCTCCACACAGCGCTGTCTTTCCTCAACCTGGTTTCCATACTGGGGATGCAAGATTTAGCTACAAAGAAACGTGACAATTTCTGGGTTGATTAGCCCACAAGGGCCCTTCCAACAGCAGTGGTCTAAGGGTATGTGGGAGGAGGCAAGGACCCGTGATGAGCTCCGGCTGGCGTCTTCAGAGGCAGGGATGGGACTGACGGAGAGAGGAACGTGGAAGGGGACCTACTGGAGAGTCCACAGCGAAGGCCTGTGGCCAAGGAGCTCCCAGGTCCGGGCTGGCAGGAAGCCTGGAGAGGGCGTGAGGGGCCTGGGCAGCACAGGGGTGTGTCTTCGGGGCTCTGCAAGGCTTCCCTTTCCCCAGAGGACCAGCCTTTGTCTCATGCCTTGAATCCTGCCATTTGGGTCCTGGCTTTATATGAAACAGTTGCCTTTTGAGAAGCAGACTCTCCCTGGCAGAGCAAATTATTCAGGTGACAGCGTAATTGGGGGCGGAGCCGGGTGTGGAAGGTGGGGATCATTTCTTGGTGGCAGAAAAGATGCAGAGAAGCCGGTGGGCCCTGGGCCCTGTGCGTGTGAGGGGTGGCCTTCAGAAGCCAGGGAAGGAAGGACGCTGACCCCGATCAGAGCTGTGTGCGGTGGCAGGGCCAGGCTCCCTCCTGCTGACCTAATTAAACCCACGGTACAGCAACACTATTCATTCAGCACCTGCCCTGTGCCCGGTGGACCCCTCCGTCCTCACAGCTCGTAAGATGGGGAATGCGGGGCTCACAGTCTACCCGGGCAACCTCATCACCTCTCGGTGCTGTGACAACCATCTGACAGGGATCGGCCGAGACGTCTCTCACCCAGGTCCCTCCCCTCTGGCATTCTCTTGTCTACTGGCATCTCCTCCTTGGGAATTCAAAGCTCGAAATCAGAAAAACAAACCTGTTTCCTTTCTTATTCCTGCACCTCCGTGGAGGCCACCAGCATCCTCCCTCCTTCCCATCCCCTTCTCCCTGCCCCCTCCCTGCCCTTTGTCCTCCTCCTCTGCTTCCTCTTTGCCTTCCTCCCCCTCATCCTCTCCCTCGTTTCATGACTTGCTGTGACCTTACAGCTTCCCTTTCTTGTGTCTGTGACGGAGCTCCCTCTACCCCCTGAGCCCGGTTGCTTGCAGCCACTTGCCCGACTGGCGCACCCCTCTCTGCGGACACCCCCATCGCCAGCAGCCAGGCGGCAGGTGCCACACGAGAGGCGGTCTGGCTGCATTAGGCTGTGGTGGGGAGGAGTGGCCAGCGCTGGCCACTGGGCAGCCTCGCCCAGCACGGCCTCTGCACGTGGGGCGACCAGCGATGAGGTTCCAGTTCTGCTCAGTTCTGGAAAGCAGCTGCTGCAATGAACCCGTTAACTAGCGCGCCCTGACTCAGCCGGGCGCAAGAGCTAGGGCAGAGGGTGCAGCCCACGGCTAGGTGGGCTTTAGTGAAGGGAGAGCTGGAAAGGAAGGTACCTGGGGCCGAGTCACATGCCGGTTCGCTCACTCACCCAGTCATTCATTCATATGTAGCACCTGCCTCCACCCGGAGCTCAGAGCCCACAGCGTGGCACAACCATCCCCGTGGCTGTGTGCACCTGTGCACGTTCGTCGGGGCTCTACTTGTCCACAACTTTATCCAGGACCCATCTGGGGCACCCAAAGAGCAGAGAGGGCTGTGGCCAGACCGGAGGATGGAAACCTGTCCAGGATGCACCTGAAACACCAGCCAGGAGGGGAGAGCATCCCTGCTCCCCGCGGCGTGTCCCCACTCTGTGTGCAGCAAGGGTGGGCTCTGTGTGTAGCCAGTGGCACAGGAAGCCCCCTGGGGCCGGGGACTAGCAAGGCATCGGAGCCACCCAGACGGCTCCAGTTGTGGCCTGGCCACTACTGGCTGGCAACCTGCCCAAAGTCATCAGACCGCTCAGTGTCTGGGATCCCACCCTGGGGGGCGGCAGAGGCCGACCTCCTCTCCGCCGGCCCTTCCAGCCCGGGTCAGGGAGGCAGGGCTTGTCCCTGCGCCCGGGCAGCCCTGTCTCGTATGGTAGCTGCTCCCCGGGACAGTGCTCAGGGAGCAGGGATGTGGTGGAGACGAGAACACCCACCTCTCTCCTCTCTCTCTCTCTCTCTCTCTCTCTCTCTCTCTCTCTCTCTCCCTCTCTCTCTCTCTCTCTCCCCCTCTGAAGGTCACATCCCTTCCTCTCTAGTCCAATCAGAACAAAGCGGGCCACCTGCTCTTCCGGAGGTGACAGCTGCGTCCTCTAACAGTGCTGGGGATGAAGGGGTTTCACTGGGGACTTCTGAGCCTGCTGGCCCCGGCCCCGCAGCACACCCCACCTCCCGCCCTGCTCTGGGGGCGCTGCCCGTCCTGGCCCCCAACCCCGCAGCACACCCCACCTCCCGCCCTGCTCTGCCCGTCCTGACCCCCAACCCCGCAGCACACCCCACCTCCCGCCCTGCTCTGCCCGTCCTGACCCCCAACCCCGCAGCACACCCCACCTCCCGCCCTGCTCTGCCCGTCCTGACCCCCAACCCCGCAGCACACCCCACCTCCCGCCCTGCTCTGGGGGCGCTGCCCGTCCTGGCCCCCAACCCCGCAGCACACCCCACCTCCCGCCCTGCTCTGCCCGTCCTGGCCCCCAACCCCGCAGCACACCCCACCTCCCGCCCTGCTCTGCCCGTCCTGACCCCCAACCCCGCAGCACACCCCACCTCCCGCCCTGCGCTGGGGGCGCTGCCCGTCCTGGTCCCCGGCCCCGCAGCACACCCCACCTCCCGCCCTGCTCTGCCCGCCCTGGCCCCCGGCCCTGCAGCACACCCCACCTCCCGCCCTGCTCTGGGGGCGCTGCCTGTCCTGGCCCCCGGCCCCACAGCACACCCCACCTCCCGCCCTGCTCTGGGGACGCTGCCCGTCCTGGCCCCCGGCCCCACAGCACACCCACCTCCCGCCCTGCGCTGGAGGCGCTGCCCGTCCTGGCCCCCGGCCCCACAGCACACCCCACCTCCCGCCCTGCTCTGGGGACGCTGCCCGTCCTGGCCCCCGGCCCCACAGCACACCCCACCTCCCGTCCTGCGCTGGGCGCGCTGCCCGTCCTGGCCCGGCAGGGAGGGTGCTGCCGTCTGCAAAGCCTGCGCCGCCACGTGACCCGCTCACATAGTAAGGCTGGCGTGCCGTTTTCAGATCAGGTATGTGGACAAGGTGGCTGCAGGGCCCTGCGGTCACCTCCACTCGTCCCTTTCCCAGCACACGGGTCTCCAGGGAGGTGAGGCAGCCGGGCGCTTCCTGCCTGGACAGCAAGAAGCATGCTCACACCTCCATCGCCCCCTTAGATGTGTGTGTGCACACACTGACACACATACACAAACATATACACTAGCGTACACTGACAGAACCACAACCACACACACTAGCATACATGGACACACACACACATGTACACATGCACACATGGATGTGAAAGAACACATGCCTGCTAACACACATAACACATACACACAGATGGACATACACATGCACACACACTAGCATATATGAACACAAAAACAAACACACACAAACATAGATACATGCACACATACCAAACAGGCCACAAACACACGGACATGAACAAACACACATACATACACGGGCACACACACACACACGCACACACAAGAATACACAAACGAGCACACCAGCACCGGACACTCACAAAGCCACACCCCTCAGCCGCCCCCACGTGGCGAACAACAGTGAGCACTGATCAGATCAAAGGAGACCTCACGTGAACGCGCCCAACAGCAGGGGCCGCTGAGGTGTGACCGAGACCACGGGGGTCTTCTAGGGCAAGTGTGGACGCTGTCTGGACACATCCTCTGGGGAGCGAGTGACCGAGGGACAGGCAGGGGTGGACGAAGGAGCTCGGACGTGGCCAGAAGCGGGGTCTCTGAAGGCCGGGCGAGGGCACGACAAGGAGAGGCAAGTATTCACATTTATCCATAAAATCTGGGATCGGGACCCTGCGGGCGGGGCCTGGGGTGGAGCGGGAGCAGGGATTTCCGCCCAGGGATCCTGGACTTGCCCTCGGCCAGCCTCAAGCTCCCCATCGATGCAGGGGCTGCGCTCCTGCTCCTCCGAGGCGCGGAAGGTCTGAGTCGAACGGAAAGGAGCCCAAGAGGACAAGAAGGAACGCTGGTGGCACGGCAGACGGGACTGCACACCCCTCAGAGGATGGGGGTGTTGCCCCAGTGTAAAGGCCTGAAAGCCAAGTGCCTATGGAACTCGGATAAGAGAGAGGGAGCACCTCGACACCGACCCCTGACCACCGACCCCTGACCACCGACCACCAACTCCTGACCGCCGGCCGCTGACCACTGACCACTACCGACCACCGACCCCTGACCACCAACCACCGACCCCTGACCACTGACCACCACCGACCACTGACCACCGACCACCAACCACCGAACCCTGACCACCGACCACCGACCTCTGACTGCCGACCCCTGACCACCGACAGCCGACCCCTGACCACCGACCCCTGACCACCAACCACTGACCGCTGGCCGCCGACCACTGACCACTGACCACCAATCACCGACCCCTGACCACCGACCACCACCGACCACTGACCACCGACCACCAATCACCGACCCCTGACCACCGACCACTGACCACCCACAACTGACCACTGACCACCGATGACTGACCACCAACCACCGACTGCCGACCACCAAATGACCACCGACCACCTACCGCCGACCACTGACCACCAACCACCAACCACCAACCACCAAATGACCACCGACCACCTACCGCCGACCACTGATCACCGACCATTGACCACCGACCACTGACCCCTGACCACCGACCACCGACCACTGACCACCAACCCCTGACCACCAACCACTGACCACCGACCACCGAACACTGACCGACCGCCGACCACCGACCACTGACCACCAACCCCTGACCACCAACCACTGACCACTGACCACCGACCCCTGACCACCGACCACCAACCCCTGACCACCGACCGCCGACCACTGACCACTGACCACCAACCACCACTACAGGGGCTCGGGGAGGGTTATGTGCGCCAGGGGAGGCAGGGGATGGTGCATTTGGAGGAGCCCTGGCTAGAGCTCAGGACTCACAGGGACCGGGGGGAGGGAGAGGAGGACGGGCCACACCGGGACAAGCACAGGCCCCCGTGGAGGCAGGGCGGCTGACGGGGACACAGGAAAAGCCTCAGAGACACTGGGGACGCTGCCACCGCTGGCCCTCGCAGGAGGACGCCTTCCCTCCTCCTCTCCCGCGAGTCCAGGCCGCCCCTTCCGGCGCTGGCCCACGTGTGCGTCTGCACCACCCAGGGGGAGGCTGCGCAAGCTCTCATAGGGCCGGCCCAACATGAGCACGGCCTTGTCCTGCCCGGACCACACGGTGAGTCTCTTCTTACATGGATCTGGTGGCTTCGCCCCGGGCCCCGAATGCAGGCCACCCTCCCCGCCAGCCGGGGGCCACGGGGACACAGCACTTCCCGAGACCGGGGAGGTGAACGCCCACGGAACAACGTGACTTCCATGTGGGACACCACGGGCCGGTGGGAGCCTCGTCAACTAGACCGCGATGGCGGGGAGCACGTCGCAGGCCAGTCCACGAGCACCCGGGTCAGCAGGAAGCCACCGGCCGCCCCCCCACGCCCCGCCACCACCCAGGCTGCCGGCCACCGAGCCGCAAAGAATGGCATTCAATAGAAGTAGTTGGTACTAGATAGGGCAAGTTTTCATTCTCAGCCATAAAACGTACTTTCAGTCATGGTATGAAATGAGCCTAGAACGGACTTGGAGTGCACAGGTGTTCCTCAGTCCTGTGCCTGCACAGCAGGTGACAATGGGTGCCCTTTGCTGGGCACTTGTTCCGTGCCAGGCTGTACTCAGGGCCATTACGCACACTACTGCTCATTCTCACAGTACTGACCTTACAAGGTAGGTTGGGGGTGGAGCAATGCCCCCGCCCCAAAGGGAGGACTTGTCCCCATGTCCAAGTCCTGAGCCCTGGTAGCTGCGAATGTGACTTTATTTGGGAATAGGGTCTTCGCAGATGTGACTAGTTAAGGATGCCACTCACTCTGGACTCAGGGTGGACCCTAAACCCAATGACAGGTGTCCCTATGGGAGAAAGGAGAAGGAGACTGGAGACGACCAGAGACGCGGAGTGATGAGGCCACAAGCCCAGGAGCACTTGGAGCCACCAGGAGCTGGAAGAAGCAGGAAGGAGCCTCCCCAGGAGCCCCTGGAGGGAACATGGCCCTGCCGACCCCTTCATTTCAGACCTTGGGCCCCCAGAACTAGGAGAGCACAGGTTGCTGCCATCTAAGCCACCTGTGTATGATCCTATGTTATGGCAGCCACGGGAAACTGAGGCAGGCAGCTTCTCTGTCCTCATTCTGCAAAGAGAAAGGCGAGGCTTGGAGCGGCCCAGACACCGGTCCAGGTTACCTGCAGTCTGGTAAGTGGCAGGCTCTGACTCCAAACTCAGGCTGCCTCCACGTGTCATTGAGTCCCAGCTGACCCGGAAGCAACCGGCCATCCCTGATGGCAACGGATGTCCCTCCTGATGGCAACAGAGGGACACCAGGACGCCGGCTTCAGAGGGGATGCACTGCCCAGGAGCCAGTGGCCTCCTCTGGCCAGACACCACCCACAGCACCCAGGTGAGCTGCCTACTGAACACAAGGAACGTGTCCCACCTTGGAGGAGGCTTTCACCTCCCAGCCTCTGTGCTCCATCTGGGGTGCCCCGGGAGACCCAAGACGCGCACGGTGCATTCCTGAGCACCGGTCACTCCGAGGGCGGCACTGAGAGTGGCAGAGAAGGAGGCACAGGAGGACGATTAAACCTCGGGCCCTGCTCCTCACACTGCACCGAGCTTGTTATTTACTTATCGGAGCATCGCGGATCGGTGCCTGCTGCCCAGGTTGGGGGGCGGGCAGCATCGCCCCTCAAGGTGTGGCGGGAAGCCAAGGCTGGTGACAGGCAGTGAAGGCAGAGCCCCGGACACCTGCCCCTCCTTTGAAGACAGGGGCCGAGGACGGAGCCAGGCGCACCTGGGCACACGTGCCTGGGCTGCCTTCCCGGAGCAGGCGGGGGCGGAGGCCCCGAAACAGCTCATTTAGGAAATTGTCATCCTGGACTCTCCAGCAAACTCCAGGCCTTTGAGAGTGTCTCCGACAACCATCTGTTATTGCCACACATTGTCATTTAGCACGATTGCATGCGATTATTTTGATCATCTCAATTCTAGCTGTGGAGGGGAACAACAGCTGGAAGTTCCGCTATGACAGCTCATTCCTTCCTTCCAGGGACACTGTCTGAGGGCTCCTTTCCCTGACGCAGCGGGACGGCCACTGGCCCCAGCGTGGGTGGCGCAGGTGGGGTCTGGGGTCTGCCTAGCCCAGCATCCAGGCCCCATCAGGTCTGCCTGTCTCCTGAGCCCACGTGACCTACGCGGGTTCTCCTTTGCCGCTTTCTAGGCACATTTGGTGGTGACACCACCCAGGAGTAAACCACTGGGCTTGGCCTGATCCTGGCATGTGTCTTTGTGTGTACATGGTGTGTGTGCACACACCTGTGTGCGTGTGCATGTGCCTGTGTTTTGGGCCTAACTATGTGCACGTGTGCATGTGCATAGTGGGTGGACGTGAGGGTGTGCATGTGTGTGCATATGTTCTGTGCATGCACACAGGCATGTGCAAGGGTGTATGTGCCTGTACCCATGTGACTGTGCCCATGTGACCATGTGCTCTGTGAGCATGGCTGGGTCTGGGGGGCTGTGCATATGTGTGCGTATGTTCTGTGCATGCACACGGGCATGTACAAGGGCATATGTGCCTGTGCCCATGTGATCATGTGCTGCGTGAGCACCTCTGGGTGTGGGATGTGTGTGTATATGTGGGTGCATGTTCTGTGCATGCACACAGGCATGTGCAAGAGCATGTGTGCCTGTGCTCACGTGACCACATGGTGTGTGAGCATGGCTGAGTATGAGGCGTGTGCATGTGTGTGCATATGTTCTGTGCATGTACATGGGCATGTGCAAGGGCTTATGTGCCTGTGCCCATGTGACCATGTTCTGCATGTGCATGCTCAGGTGTCGGGTGTGTGCATGTGTGTGTATGTTCCGTGCATACACACGGGCATGTGCAAAGGCATATGTGCCCATGCACATGTGACTGCGTGCTGAGTGAGCATGGCAGGGTGGGGGGGTGTGCACGTGTGTGTATGTGTGTGTGTATGTGTGTCTGCAGCCAGACCCCGCCCTCTCTCTCTGGCTGGGCCTGGCCAGGCTCATGCCCCACTCCACGGGCCTCCCCCGTGGCACTCGGCAACATGCTCTCTAATAGAGTTCAATAATGGCTCTGCTGATGGATTCATTGACCTTGGGCAAATCACTTACATTCTCAGCCTGCTCGCCTGCCAGAAGAAAAAATATGTGAGAGTCCTTTAAAAATCACAACGCATTGTGCAGATGGAGGCTTCTGTGCAAAGCTGAGCAGTGGGAGCCGTGGCACACGCCAAACGAGAAGTGCCGGTGTCAACACTCAGGAGCCAAGGCTCCTTCTGGGTCAGCCCTCCCAGGGGTGGCCAGCGGCCCGGGCCTGGCTTCGCTGCCCTTGACTAAATGACCCAGGCCGGTCAGATCGCCACACTCAGATGTCCCTGGAGGTCATGGTGGCACGGGGTGCCTGCCTGTGTGCTGCCCCACTGTCTTCCAAGACCCCTTTAATACCCACCCCAGCCCTCCCCGAGGAAAAACACCCAGCTCTTCACCTCCCAGCCGACCCGACCCACAAGCCGAGCCCCCAGGGGTCTGACCACGGTCCAGGCGCACCAGGGCCCCGCCCCTCCCGTCATGATGTCACCGAGGCTGAGTCAGCGCGCACTGCTGAAGTCGGAGGCCAATTATGCCCGATTGATCCTGAGGAGGGAAGGCAGGAATCGTTCCTGGCGAGCCCTCCCGTACGCAGGGTTGAGCCAACCTGACCTTCACTCTGCAAAGCTGTCCCAGCCGCACAGAGCACTTAAGGGTTCAGGGCAAAACGTAAAAGATACACTCACGGAAAGTGGCGGGGAGGTTAGAAAGCCATCTGGCCCAGCCAACCCTCAGCTCCTGGCAAAGTCCCAGCACTTCCTTGCCGGCCTGCTGCTGGTGAATGCAAGAACACACACACACACACACACACACACGTGCACACATACGTGTGTCCACACACACCTGGACGGCTAGCACGCTAGCCAGCAGGCACAGGGGACACCTGCCGTTCCTGTGAAGTCTGTGTTTGGTGTTTCCCTGCCCACCGCAAGCCCTTTTCCGTCTAGTTTTCCACACCCTGGGACGCCATCTCACGGCCCCTTTTCTGTCTCCTCCATGGCCTTGCCCTGCCCCCACAAACGTCCCCGTCCCGGCAGACCCTGGCTTTTGCCATCTCTGCGCTGGGTCCTGCTCCCTCGGGACCTGACAAAGTTCCCTGAACTTGACAATGAAGAGCCAAGATGACCCACGGGGTCCCCGGCAGGAAACACATTTCTGTTTAAACAAGGGCCTTGCAGGGTAGCTGTTGGGACTGGACGTCACCGCGGCCACCATGGGGCAAGTCCCAGGATACCCAGGTCACATGCTGCAGGTGGCCGCGGAACCCGTGCCAGTCTGGCAGGGACAGGGGACCCAAGGGGCATTTTCCAGGACATGCTAGCGCACCTGCACCTTCCTTCTCAGGCAATTGGACACTGAAGTTGGCCCGGCAGGTGGCTCAGTCATCTGTGTCATCGTCACTGTCATCCACACGTCTTCCCCACGGGGATGCAGTCACCAAGGGAAAACAACAGGAAGCCTATTCTTGGTGGCCACGACCCCCAAATAGCAGGGCCTCTGGGGAGGTAAAAGTATTTCCCTGAACTGCTGCCTAACTGGGGGGTGTCACTGCGCCCCATTTGCTAGTGCCTGGAGCCAACACACTTTCTGCAGGTGTGTATGTAGGCATGGGTGCGCATGTGTGTGCATGCGTGTGTGTGCATGTGTGTGCGTGTGTGGGGGTGCATGTGTGTGTGCACACGTGGGTGTGCATATGCAGGGAGCGACCTAAGAGAGGACGTGAAAAAGGCCACAGGCATATCTGTGGAGTTGATTAATGTATTTACTCTGTAGTTTGAAACGATTCCAAGCTTCGAGAACAGGGGCAGGCACAGGACCAAGAAGCCCCTGGGCCCCTCCCCAAGCCCCCACCCCCTCTCCCGGGTAGCCCCGAGCCTGCCCTTGGTGGCAAAAGGGTGGCTGCCAGGCCGCCACGCACCGCTAGGTCTCCTTCCGTCTGGAACCCTCTGCCGGTCCTTCCTTCCCAGAACTCCATGACCTTGGCACTTCTGAAGATGACAGACCAGTCATGACGTAGAGCATCCCTCAATTCCGACTGACCTGACGTCTCCCTCGTGAGCAGGTCGGAGAGTTTGGGGGGGAAATCGGGGCAGTGCCGCGTTCCCAGTGACTCCCATCGGGACCCGCAGGAGGGGACCTGTCCCCAGCCTGGATCCTGGGAGCAGACGTGTCAACAAGGGCCTGCTCTGCAGAGGTGCTTCCCCGCCTTGTGAGAACCCCCAGTATTTTGGGGGAGATAATTGGAGACGGAAAGCCCCGGCCCCCACCCCAAGTTCACCCACCCTTTAAAATTCATTGATGTTTCTTGCCTGAATTAATTACGACTATGATGGCTTCAGCTACTCTATCTAATTCCATCTAATACACACACTAATTAGTTGGCATTCTACCATGCAGGGGAACTGTCCTCTCTCACTTCTTATTCACTCTGGGATGCCTAGCTTACCCAACGGTCCATACCCCCTGTTTTATTTTCTACCAGATATTGCCTGAGATCGGGCCTTTGGGACCCCCTTCCGGCTGGCCTCTGGGTCTTTGTGACAGGTGTCCATCATCATTTCAGAAGCAGCAAGACATTCTAGGCTTATGTCTTCCCTGCCCTAGTCCCGGAATCACCCACTTACCCAAAGAACCCTGATTGCTGTAGCAGAAAATTCTGGAAACCAAGGCCCGAGCGCTGATTACACGCGTCACTACTGCCATGGTCCTGTGCCCAGGGCCTCTGATTTGGAGAGCAAGGAAACGTATTTATGAGCATTTGCATTTAAAGCCACGGTTTTGCACGGACACCCCTGTGTTGGGTTGAAAAGTGTCGCCCCGAATTGGTGTTTACCTAGGACCTCAGAATGTGACTTTACTTGGAAGAGGGCCTGGAAAGATGTGTTGCAATAAGGTCACATGGGTTACGGCGGGTCCTAAGTCCAACGCCTGTGCATTTACAAGGACAAAGAGAGAAGAAGGCTGGGTGAGGACAGAGGCAGGGGTCCGAGTAACACCACCAGAAGCCAAGGATTCCGGCACGACCTGCAGCTGAGAGAGGCAGGAAGGGTCCCCCAGAGTGTACAGCGGGACAGTGGCCCTGCCGACACCCCGATTTGGACTTGTGGCCTCCAGAACTATGAGAGGACGGACACACTACTGCTATTTTACGTCACCAGTGGGCACATGCCAGCCTCTCCTGTACCGTCACCCTCCTCGCCCGTGAGAGACCCGGCCCACCGTGTGTGTCTGTCCGTGCAGTCCTTGTGCAAGACCGACCTCTCAGCCCGCCGGCCCCTCCCAGCCCCACCGGCCCCTCCCAGCTCTCCCGTCCTCCCTGGGTGGCCACGGGCCACCGTGCTTTCAGCAGAGACTTCCAGCTCTGGCGTCCGACAGCCCCTCGGCTGCTAGGGCCTCCAGGGAGCTCTTCCCGTTCTGCCGCTCCCCGAGGATGGAGGCCCCCTGACCTCACCCTACGGGAAGCTCTTTCTAACAGATCTTTAAAAAAAAATAAATGTAAGCTGTGATAAAATACACATAACATAAAATTTGCCATCCCAACCATTTTTAAGTGAACAGTTCGGCCACATTAAGCCCCTTCCCACTGGGCTCCACTCCCCACCCCCTCCACCGCCAGGACTTTTCCATCTTCTCAAACCGGACGTCTGTCCCCACCAAACCCGGACTCCCCAGCCCCGCCCCCGCCCCGGCAGCCACAGTTCTACTGTCCGTCTCTACGGATTTGACTGCTCCGGGGACCTCAGGTAAGTGGGGTCCTGTGGCGTTTGTCCTTCCGTGCTGGGCTGAGCTCGCCAAACGTGTGAGCTCCAGGCCCACCCGGGCTGCGGCAGGCGCGGGAAGCCCCTTCCTTCTGAAGGCTGAACACTATGCCGCCAGGGGCCACAAATCACCTCTGCTCGTCCGTTCATCCCCGGACGGCCACTTGGGTCTCACGGCCCTCCGGACGCCGTGAACAGCGCTGCCGTGAGCACGGTGTGCAGACGCCTCTGAGAGCCGGGTCTCGGTCCTTTGGGCGTGGCCGGGTCTTCTGACCTACCGGGAGGGGCGGGGGGGGAGGTAGGAGGGCGAAAGGCCGCAGGGGCGGGGGCTGCACTGGGGGCCTCTCGGGGAAAGTGGGGCCCGGGGGTCCCTACACCTGAGCACGCTGTGGTGCCGAGGGCACGGGGGCAACCTCGGCCTCTCCGGCAAAGACGCGGGAAGAACCGAGCACACCGCGGGCGTCCGCCTTGACCGGGGAGCAGAAATCCCAAACACAGAAGAGAAACAAAACAAAAGAAACCCACAACCCAAAGCAGAGCCCGCCGCCTCCTCCCCCTCTTCCTATGCATCTTCTTTTAGGAATGTGCTCTGGGGTCACTTCCGTGCCGCGGGAGAACATGAGAAACACCGGCAGCTCCCAGAAATGCCAGCCAAGACGACTAAGTAAGAAAACAGGAGATGCAAATTGATCTCCCCCTCTTGGGAACTGATTTAAGAATCTGTTCAAAATCAAATTAACTTTTTGACTTACTTCCCCAGAAAGCTCAGAAGGCCACGAGGAGACCTGCAGCTAACAAGGGGCTCGGCCTGTGCGAGGCGGGGCCGGACGCCCTGACCTGCGGCTGCATGGGAGGCACATCTAGACTGGCACCTGGGCTAGTTCTCTGCACCACCAGCTCCAGGGACCAGGAGTCTCACCGGGGCCCACGGAAATCCCCACCTCCTGGGGGAAAAGGGAAAGGTGGCCCTGCCTCCCCCACATCAGTTCTCCATGGGAAGGTGGTGTCCAAGCCCCACGGCGCCCACTGTGCCGCACCCCTTCCCTGTGCCCTCTCCACCTCAGCGAGTGACAGCCATCATGTGCCCCGTGCTGGGGCCCTGGATCTGCCACTGTCACCCTCTCTTTCTCTCCTGCTCCTGGTGGGCTCCCTCCAGGGCTGGCCACGTCAAGTCATAGCCCGGCCCACACGCCCTCCACCTTCTTGTCCCCTGGCACCGGGACCCCTCCCAGGCCTCCCCCTGTCTCCCTAAATCCAGCCACCAGGGGAAACCTTGGAGAACAGAGCTCAGAGCTCGTTGCTCAAACGTCCAGGGGCTGCTCCTACTCTTTGCAAACCCGCCACGGCCCACCCGCCATGCCTGCCGGGCCCCCACCCGGCTCCCCGCACTCTTCCCCTCCACTCTGGGCCAACGCTGCCGCCACGCCCACCTGCCAGCAGCGCTCAGACCCTGCACCCACCCCCCTGCCTGGCTGGCCTTGCTGCTGCCTGGATTACTGTCCCTTCGACTCCTGGCCAGGTGACTCCTAATCACCGTCCTTCCGAGAGTGTCCTCACATGCACTAGCTTCCCAGCCAGATCAGCGTTCCTCTGCGGACATTGTCTACGCCGTCCTATGTGCTGACCAGGCTTGCCCGCCACAGCTGGCGACTGTGCATTTGAGTGACTTTCCGGACAGTCACCCTTGCTGGCCTGTCGGCCCCAGGAGAGAAAGGCCCCGACCTGGCTGGCAGCTGCGTGCCCAGGGAGGGCCCCACTTCGGGTCACATTGCTCTCTTGATACGTTATTAAGAAAAGAACATTTAAAATGAGTGGGTAAGACGTGTCGTCAGCACCAGGAAAACCCGAGGCTGTGGGTTGCTCGTTTCTCCCAGGCAGGCCCCTTGCACGCGGCGAAGTTTATCCGGACCTCGTGCAGCCGAGCTCGGGGCCGTCTCCGTGAGCCACGACGGGGCACCGCCGCCCGGGAGCACATCGTTTCTTCGGGTGTGAGCGGGCTGCTTGGCCCCTGGGCACACCCGGGCAGCTGGTATTTCCCTCGTTATGCCCAGACCCGTGAAAACGGGGCTCAGGAGGCGGGGACCCTGCCACCCTGGTCCTGGCTATGCACAGCCCTAAGGAAACGACGACACCGCTGGCTTCAGGGGGCCTCCCAGCCCGGCTTGCGTCGGCACTGCATGCTGACAGCTGTCTTGTCTGCCAAGAGCCACAGGAAAGAGAAAATGACGCGCCCCGCCCCGACCTCCCCACCCGTCAGGCAGTCGTTGCGCCGCCATTTCCACGCCAGCAGGGGCCACGGAGTCCCCGGCAGGGCCAAGGGGCAGCCTCAGAGTCGGCCCGGCCTCCCACCCTCTCTGCGCCCAGCCTCCTCCCAGCCGAGCTCCGGCCAGGGCGCCCACCCGACCACCTGACCGGTAGCTACAGGCAGGGAGGGGACGGGCCCAGCTCAGACCATCCCACTTGGCTCCCAAGGCCACAAAAATGAGCAATCATTCCCCTTCCACCCGGTGCGCGCCCGCCAGCTCTGAACATTCAGGGAATTGCTCCAGGTCACCTCGGCCTTATTCCCCGGACGGCTGGATTAAGCAGGGCCCTGGCACGCAAGACCTCGCAGGCCTCCGTCTGCAGTGAGAGCCGGCCCTCTGTAAAGACCAGAGTGTGAGTGCCCGGGTTGGGGCCCAGGGGGGAGCCCCCACTCCACCCGGCCCACCCAGGCCCCGCAGCCCTGCAGCGCTCCTTCTGCACCCGGGCTGACAGGGGCGGGGAGGGGCGGTTTTTCTCATGTTTCTCTTTTCACTTACTTATTCAATAAATTCATACTCAACTCCCCGCACGTGCAAATTGCTCGGCAGCAGGCTACACAGGGAAGCAAGGAACACAAGAGCACGTCAAGGCTCTGGCCTGAAGGAACCTGCAGGTTTATCGGGGCGTTGGGGCCTCGCTCTTAATCTTATTTTGCAGTTATTTAAAATAGCTAAGTGCAACCAGGAAGGCATCAGGAGCACTGAGGGAAGGAGAGACTCCTTCTGGCCACAGAGGATCTGAGGAAGAGAGTTTGCGGCTGGTGCCTTTGGAGCAGAGGGGGAGGGGCTGGGGCGAGGGGAGGGCCGGGCCGCAGAGGCAAGGCCCCGGGGATCCAGGAGGGCTGGCCGCAGACCAGCAGGCCCTCGAGGGGGCTCCTGGGAGGCCGCGTGCAAAGGTGAGCACAGCTGGGAGCCCAGGTGAGGGAGTCGGGCTTTTGTGGGTGGGCAGTGGGGAGCCACTGATAATTCTTGAGCAGGGAAGAGGCAATGTTAGAGCTGTCATTTAGGAAAGGTGATGGGACAGCTATGTGAAAACTACGTTTGTAAACATACCCGGGGCCACCTTTATAGCTCTCCCTGTGTCCCAGGCATGTCTGAGCATTTCGTGAGCACTAACTCTTTTCTCCTAACCACCCTAGGGGGTGGGCGTTTTTATTACCCCCATTTCACAGACGAGGAAAGTGAGGGGCGGCGAGGTGAAGTCTCAGCCACTATGGCGAGCGGCGGAGCCATTTGGGGACTTGAGGGACGTGGGAGCCAACCCCCCGTGTGACCGGCAGTGGCCAAGGCTGGAGGCGGACCGTGCACCCCTCCCGCCCCCACGCACGCGAGGCCGGTACGCGGGGAAGGACTTCTCTCCCCGTCGCCGCTGAGTGAGTGTCGTGGAAGGAAGGACACGCGGAGGCCAGGTTTTGAGCCCCAAACGCTTCCTGCTCTCCTTGTTAGAGGATCTCGCCAGGTTGTGCTCCCTTTGCCCACGGCCGCCGCCGGGGTCGCCCCGGTCTAGGGGAGAATCCCCTGCAGCTCCTCAGCTGTCACCCCCAAGGGTCACCAAGCACGCTGCACCCCAACCTCGTGAACCACGCAGGGCGGCTCTCGGGAGGCCGGGTGAAGAGGGGCCGCTGGCGAGCTGACTGCACCCGGCGCCCCGGACAGCAGGTGGCAGGCAGCGGGCAGCGGGCGGGTGCATCGAGTAGAAATGTCTCGACCTGTGACAGTGGACAGGAAGCCGCAGGGCACCTGAGGACCGGGGTAGGGGGAAACGCCGCGGTCTGGGCCTTGGAGGCAGAAGGTGCCTCCTGGGCCTCAGAAACTCTGCCCGGAAGGAGGAGAGGACATCGGCCCTGCCACCGTCACCAGCTCCCGCTGGGGCGGCCCTGTTCCTCCCTGCCGAGGACCCGCAGATGTCCCTGTTGTCCGAGGTCCTGCAGTGAGGAGGCCCGAGATACCCAGTCGGGGACAGACTCCATGGCCAGACTCCATCTCTGTTTCCATTTCCTAATGTGTAAAATAATCTTTAAAATTACTGCATGCCCCAAGGGGCTGTTGACGTCAAAGGGATACGGCCGGTTAGTACCAGGTGTCACGAAGCATCCTTGCAGCCTGGGTTTGAATCCCGACTGCGCCTCTGCCAGGCTGTGTGGCCTCTGCGAGTCACTTGACCTCTCTGAGCCTCCCCTTCTGCCTCAGCTGACTTGGTAGACAAGGGACGTCCACCTCCCAGGACAGGGCTCCTGCGTGCCTTTCAAGACTCGATCCAAGTCAGCTCGCAGAAGCAGGCTCGAGGCAGGGACGCGGGGCTGATTGCTGCTGGTGGGGCGGGAGTTAGAAACAGGCTGGCCCTCCCCATCCGGAAGGCGCCGGGTCTGAGCAGGTGTCTTCCCTCCTCGCCCCAGGTCAGGTGCGCGAGGCTCGGGGCATGTGCGGGTCTGGGTTTGGATTTTAACTGTCGTGATTGAAGGGGCCTTTTGCAAATGGCTCTGGCTCTCCCTGGCGAGCCGCGCCGATACTCGGTACCTGACTGCTGATGAAAGCCACTAACTGGCGTCTCGGCGAGGGCCCTGCTCCCCACGCGCGCCCCTCACATGCACCGCTCCCCGCCCCTCCCTCCGATCCGCGCCCCGTAAGGGCATCTCGCCCTGGAACGACGAGCGCAGAAATCAGAGCAAGGACCTTCCGCGTTCTATTTCTGGCTGTGACACAGACGCTGGCGGCGTGCGGGCCGACCGCAATGCCAGAATTTTCTCCGGTCACTGGGAAATGGCACAAGGCCCGGTGACCTGCCCCTGCCCCTGCCCCTGCCCCTGCCCCTGTCCCCCGGGGGCGCGGAGAGTGGGGTGGAGCCTCCTGGCTTGTGTCAGGGACGATAGGGCAGGATGATTGGGGTTCCTTGCGCTCGGGAGTGGGGTCCACTCTCCGTGCCCTGCTCTTCCAGAATGGGGACAAAGGGCTCTGGGGGCAGAAGGACATCTGTGCAGAGGGATGTGGCCCCGCTGGACGGGGCACATCTGTCCTGCGGACAGGGCCTGAGCCTGTTCTGCGGCCGGCCGAGGCCGCGGCTCCCGGCACGGCGCTGGGCCCACAGCACACCCCGGCGGGCTGAGTAAGCGAACCGCCGGAGACATGAGCGAGCACGTGGGGTTCTCTCACTTCCCCCCGTGTGACCTGCCCCTGTCGGGTTCTAGACCCAGGACTTGGAAACGACGGCTCTCGGGCAGCCGCGGCCTGGGGCAGGCACAGACCTGGGTTGCCCTGGACACCTGGGTCTCAGGGCTGCTGGGACCGATGACGGGAACATCCAGGGAGAACCCCAGCCCAGCCCTGCTCCTAGGAGAGGAGGGAACACTGGGGGGGGGGGCTGCCCCCATGGGCAGGGACAGGAAATCCCACAAAGATGCTTGAGGTGAAAATAAGTGTTTTAACAGCCTTTTAATCTGAAATACCCCGCTGGGCCAAGAAGAGTCCAGAAATCCCATTTCTGCTGACGTGCAGGGACTCTGGGCTAGAAAGGCCACAGCTAGAACCCAGGAGAGGCAGGACGACTGGAGGAGCAGGTCCTCCAAGGACCTAAGCATGTCGGGGAAAGAGAGTGATGGTGGCGGTTTCCAGAGCAGACTGTACCTCACCGAGAGTTCTAGAGAGTTCTAAGTCCCCGTCTGGAGAGCTGAGCTGGGCCCGGAGTGCAGGGGAGGCCACCGAGGCCCAGGACCGGGTCCTGCCAGGGGATCTGAGGCTCACCCTCACCCCCTCACTCCAGTGCTCCCGCTAAGCTGCTCTCGCCGGCCGCACGGGGGACGCTGCCGGTGACAGCGAGCAGACAGAGCGCGATCTGGGGGCCTCTCCGGGGAGCCCACGTGAAGGCACAGAGCGTTTCCCGGGTCCTGGGGCTCAGGGGAGGAGCCTTGGGGGAGTGGGAGGGCAAGGCAGGTAAACGTGGAGGAAAGCTCTCCAGTGCCTGCCTGCGATGGCCCCCCGGCAGCTGTGACTTTGCCCGGGGGGTCCAAGTGATGACCCAGCAGCGAGAGGTCTCAGGAGGGTCTCTAGAACTGCACGGCCCAAGGGGGCTCCTACTGCCAGCCATCCCTTCTCAGGCTCCCCTGGGGGAAGGAGGGCAGAGGGTGGCCACCCGCCCCATCCAAGCGTCACGGGCTTTGTGAACCAGATGGCAGGCTGGGCCCTTTCCCTGCGCTCTGAGCCCTCAGGAACTGTGCTTTCCCCTCGCCCCTCCCATGAAGACTCTCCCAGAGCCCGCCCTGCAGCCGCCCGCGAGGGAGGGGCAGGCTCAGCCTCCGTGCCGTCCCCGAGACTGCCGGGCTTCCTCAGGCGGGAGCTTCCTGGCCAGGGGCACGGGGGTGTCTCAGGGAATGGCAGGTGGGGAGAGAGCTGACGGTGCCCCCCCCCCGCGCCTCTCTAAGGAATGAGGAAGGCTGGTGGAGAGCCCCCACCCTGGATCAGCCTGAGCTGCGGGACAGGGAGCACGGGCGGGGGACAGTCTCCAGCAGCGGAGTCTGGCTCTGACTTTTCTCCAGAAACCGCTGGGCAAAGGCGGCCGCGCCGTGGGCATCCCCAGGGCTCCCCTCGGGCGGGCTGGAGCCCCGGGCCACGGCCCTTCTGGAGCTCCCTGCGCAGAGCGCCCGTGCGGAAGGAGCTGGCCCTGTCGGCACCCCGAGACGGCACCAGCTAAGCTTCGGGGCCACAGACCCTGAAGCCACCTGCCTCTCCCCCCTCCGTGGGCTGCGTCTGTAATGCCGACCGGGCAGGACTGCCCTTCCCCCGCAGGCCGACGACGCCCCAAGGCCCCTCTGCCCGCCTGCCTGCCGGGTGTGACGCCCCCAGCCTTTCCCGACTCTTTGGGGACACTTATTCATGCAAAGAACACGGCCGTGATCTGCCCGGCGATAACAACATCTTGAAGGAGTCTGGGCAAATGTCAGCTCTTCAGTTACTTTAAAGAACAAAAACAACAACAACAAAAAAACAATGAATGTTCTCGTGGTAAAAAGCATCTGCTCTCTGCTTCTAAGTTTGAGAGCTGAGTGTGTAAGTGAGACTAAGAGGAGGAACCCAAGAGAGCAGCAACGGACTTCAAGATGAGGAAGAAAGGAAGGCTGCAGGCGAGGTTTGATCCAGGAGGGCAAAGGATGAGAAAGCGCAAGCACTGGGCGCAGGAAGGGCCAGATCTGAGTGTTGCTCGGGGGTATCGGATCTTTCTGTGTCCCTGTGGGTTCCCAGGTCCACGCTGCACTGGACAGGTGCAAGAAATGCTAGTCTGGGCGGGGGCCTGCCACCACCTTGGTCAAGCAGGCACGGCTCAGCTCTGAAGGATACGCACGGCTGTCGTCTTCCGCCTGGGGGACACGCGTCCTTCCCACGGGCTTCTGGCCTGAAAGGCAGCCTCAGGGTGGCGGGAGGCTTTGCCAGGGGCAGAGAGGGCAGCCCCGCAGCGGTCCCCAACACCCAGGCTCACAGAAGACGCTACACGCCTTCCAAGAATCGGTCGGCACCAACGACGAGTTGGGCGGAAGCAGCGGCTTGTGTTTTTGCTTTCCTTGACAATTTGTAAAAATGAGAGAGATCAAGAAAAAGGTAGGCACTTTTCCAACGCCCGCTTCTCCAGGCCCCAGGCTGGGCGAGCTGCGGATTAATCCCGGCTTCTGGACAGCTGTGCTGAGCCGCTCTGCCCGGAATTCCCTTCCAGTGTCTCCTGTGCTATTTTTTTTCCCCCAAAATGAAAGTAAACAATCAAAGCTAAGTGTACAAGACACTTATAAACGTAGCAGCAAGCTTCTTTGCTCCCATCTCCTCCTCTAATAGGATGTTAAATAATCCATTGGCAGTCAAGGGATACTTCTGGAAACTTCCATGCTCATAGGTCTAGAATCTGCCAAGTGCACAGGCGGTGCCGACCCACCCAGTGGAGATCCCCTGGCCTCTGTGAGCCTCTTACCAAACACTCCTGTCTCCTCAAGGTCCACGTGGGGCTTATAGCTCTGAGAAGAGCTATTTTTTGCTTAGCAATGGGGTACGGAATGAAGGGAGGGTAATTATTTATTTGACAGGGTCTCACTCTGTCACCCAGGCTACAGTACAGTGGCATCATCATAGCTCACTGCAACCTTCAACTCCTGGGCTTAAGCAATCCCCCTGCTGCAGCCTCCCAAGTAGCTGGGACTGCAAATACGCGCCACCACGCCTGGCTAACTCTTTTATGTTTTGTAGAGATGGGGTCTCACTATATTGCCCAGGCTGGTTTCAAACTCCTGGGCTCAAGCAGTCCTCCTGTCTCAGCCTCCCGAAGTGCTGCGATTACAGAGTCACTGAGCCCCACTGGGAAGATAGTTCTTATGCTCTGAACTTTGTCTCCCCAAAACATGTAGCAGTCCTAGCCCAGTACCAGTGATTGGCACCTTATTTGGAAGTAGGGTCTTTACAGAGGCAATCAAGTTAAAATGAGGTCACTGGCGTGGGCCCTGATCCAACCCCACGAGTGTCCTCATAGGGGGCATTCTGCACACAGCCATACACAGATGCAAAGACACAGGGAGAAGGCAGCGTCCACAAGCCAAGGGCCACCTGAGGTCACCAGAGGCTGGAGAGGCCTGGGGCAGACCCTCCCTCCAGCCTCAGAAGGAGCCAGCCTTGCCCACACCTCTGTCTTGGACTTCTGTCCTTCAGACTGTGCAACCAACCTGCTTCCATGATTAACTGGCAGCCAGTCGGACCCCGGGCAGCTCAAGCCGGTCATCCCGTCGGCACAGCTCGGAGTCCAGGAGCAGAAAGAACGCAGCTTGTCAGGAAGGGGCCGGGCACAGGAGCCTGCAGGTGGTGGCTCTGGGCCTCAAGCTGGCTCCGCAGCTGCCCGCTGGCCCTCCTGGTCCGGGTTAGTGCAGGGCGGGGGTGGGGACGTGCACAGGTGCTCTGACCCACGCCCTGCCACCAGAAAGGGGAAGACCTGTCCACATCCTGGGCAGTGCAGCCGGCCTGCTTATTCATTCACCATAGCTGCCATTTATGGAGTGGGAAGTGGAGATGGCTGAGTTTATTAATTAATGATCCGTCTCTTGGCGTTGATGTATAATTCATTTCAATGACTTTTTTCCCCCAGATGTATCAGAAGAATCGGCTCCCAGCTGGCCCGGGCTGGAAGGAGCAGCGTCCTCAGGGTCTGCAGGCCCCATCTAGCCTTGGGGCTAAAGGGGAGATGGGCACGTGGTCCACGGTGGGGGCAGGGGCTGGTGGACACCCTGAGAGCCCACGTGTCCAGGGCCACAGGACGCTGGCTCCAATGTGGCTGGATGACAGAGAGCCCGAGAGCAGGGTGGCTGGGGCAGAGGGAGTCCCAGGCCCAGGGTGGAGGGGGCACTTGGCCACCAGACATAGCAAACGCAGCTATCGTCTGAGGAGCTGAGGCCCAGCCGTCTGCAGCCCCAAACAGAAGTTTCTAGCAACATGCAGAATGGCTGTTTCAGTGCAGACCGAGCCCTGGGCTCTGCAGCCGGGGCCAAGGGTCTGTCCCGCCTCGTGCCTTTCCTCCCTGCACCCTGCGGGATTGCGGAGGGGCTGTCCCCACACCCACGGCCCGGCCCACCGACAGGCCAGGTCCCCGGGGACAGCAAGAGCAGGCTGTGTGGCTGCTCACACCTGTACTCGTGGTCGGGCAGATGCTGGGGTGGGGGGCGGTTATTGCTGGGACGGCATTTCCACTACCTGCGTCAGCTGGGACCACACGGGTGTGCTGCCGTGGCATGTGAGCGCACCCTCACGCTCTGACTATGGGGCCACGGGCCACGCAGTGAGGCCCAGGGAAAAAGGGAGTCTAGGGAGAACCATGCTGCATGCCAGGAGGGCCTGGTGCTCTTCCCCGAGCAGCACAGGCAGCAGTGTCATCGGTCAGCTAAGGACAGCCACCCCTGGGCCCATCACCTGGGCTTCCATTTGCCTGTGTTCACCTGTGTTTACCCGTGTGTTCACCCGTGTGTTCGTGCATTCACTCATGCAAACCCCCCACCAGGTTCCGGGCCCTATTAGTTACCTACGCCGAGTAACAAATTACCCCACACCTAGCGGCTTCACACATGGCCTGTGCCTGATCGCAGTTTCCGAGGGTCTGGGGTATGGCCTCGGCCTAGTGGGGTCCGCTGCTCAGGACCCCGTGAGGCGTGCATGGGGCGGGCCCGCTGTTTTGAGGCTCCAGGTGCCTCCGTGCTGGCTGTGCACTCCTCCGGACGCTCGGCTGGGGAGGGTTCCGCTTCCAAGCTCATCACGGGCGTGGGAAGAATTCACTTCCTCCTGGGTGGGGGACGGGGAGCTCAGCTCCTGTGGGGGCCACCGTAGCGCCTTGAGGCCTGCAAGCCCCTGCCACGTGGGCCCCTCGGGGCCAGCAGGACGGAGTCTTACACGACTCAGGGAAACACAGCACGGCTCCGTCAGCTCTGGCACGTCCTGTGGGTTGGGGGCAGGTCATGGTGAGAGCACCAGAGGGTGGGCATCCCGGGGCCGCTTAGCATCTGCCTGACGCCCTTATCAGCCACGGGGATGTGCATCCTTGGTGCACGGCCTCCCTGCTGCCCGGGCTGAGCACGTGGCTGTAGAGACAGACACTCAGGTCGAGGACAAGAGCGACCATGTGCTTCAGGCAAGGGCAGGCCACAAGGCCAGAGGATCCCTGGTCCCGGCTGTACGGAAATACCGTTGAGAGAAGGCGTGACCTCTTTCAGGCATAGGGGAGGGATGGAGGCAAACGTGAGCTGGAATTGGGGGGTGGGCAGGTGAAAGCAGAGCCCACGACGCTCTCTGGGGGCCGGAGTGGACGAAGCGGGACCAGAGCCCGTACCCCTTTGAGGTTCGGAGATTCTTCCCCTGCCTCTCCTGCCATGGCTGAGGACACGCTGCCCGCCAGGCTGCACGGGGTGCCTGGCTGTGTCTCACGGTGCCCCGCCTGAGCCTGGTGAGGCCACCCGGCCTGCTGACAGCCGTGCGCACCCCGGCTCCCAGCCGATGACTCACGGCAGAACAGATGCAATGCAACCGTGAAGCTACTGCAACCAGCTGCCACGGCGGTTCTCTGCAGCGGAGGGTGGCCCGTGTAGGGCTGGGCTCCGGGGCCTCTCAGGCAGGGCCCCCGCGCCTCGAGGAGCAAGCCCAGCCTGAGCTTCGGCTGCAGTCACGCCTTTGCCTCTGCAAGCTCTTCCTTGCCCATTTCCTGTCCTGTTTCCCAGACGGTGCAGACCGGCGTGGCTCAGGCCCTGGCCCTGGGGCGCAGGCTCTGGCTCTCGCACCGTCTCCCTGCCTCCTAGGAGACCCACGTGCTTGCTGTGGACGGTTTCCGAACGCCCAGGCCCCTGGCTGGATCGGGATCTCTGGAGAGCAGGGACCAGGAATGTGCATTTTGAGCCAATTCGCAGGGGCATCCCTCACCCTCGCTGAGGTCACGGGGTGCTTACGAGGCTCTAAACCCACTTTCTGTGGGTGGAGCGACCCTGGCCCCTTCCCCCTGCCGTGAAAAAAGGGTCGTCCCCCCGCACAGAGGACTGTGCTGGAATAGCAAATGCACGAGAGCCCTGGCCACTGGGAGGTCCCCGCACGGCCACTGGCGGTGCCCTGAGCACATGCCTCACAAGCACCACGTCCCTCCCCAAGGCCTCCAAGGAGCCAGCCTGCCTGCGCCCACCGCTCCGTATCTTGGCAGGGGGCTCCATCTCCTCCCCCACCCCCAAGACTGCAGGCCTCCGGGGACCCTCAGCTGCACGCAATGGGAGGCCTCTCTCCCTGGTGGCCTGTGAGCCCTGGAGGTGGGGGAAGGGGGTGTTATGGACTGAAATGTGTCCCTCCCACCCCTAAAATGTACATGCCAAAGCCCCAACCCCTAATGCGAATGTCTTTGGAGACAGGGCCTTTGAGGAGGTAACTGGGTTTAAATGAAGTCGTACGGGAGCCCATAATCCAGTCTAGCTCACGTGCTTGTAAGAAGAGGGGATCAGGACAGGGACTCCATGGAGGGACAACCACGTGGGGACACAGGGAGGAGACGTCACCTGCGGGCCGAGGAGAGGGCTCAGGAGGACCAGCCATGCTGACACCTTGGTCTTGGCCTTCGGGCCTCCAGGACTGTGAGAGGACAAACGTTTACCGTCCGGGCCCCGGTCTGGGTGCTTGTCACATGGCCCTGGCAGACCAACACGGGAGGCCTGGGGCCGGCAGCTCAGCACGCCTCGCAGCCCCAGGGAGGAGCCGTAGCCGCCAGGATGGGCAGCTTTGCCCCGGGACCCCAGCCAGCGAGGGTTGGGTTCCTCCCTGGGACACGGTGGCTGTGGCAGGACCACCTGGGCTTCCCCTCCCCACCGTCTGCGGCCCTTTCTCTACCTTGGCCACGGCCCGCCTTATCTCTGTCCCAGACTTGTCCCAGCTTCCCTGTCCCAACGGCTTGTGCGACGCTACCCTGACGCCGGTCTCTGCCCTAGCCTGGAAGCTCCACGAAGGCAGGAGAGTTCATCATGCTCCTGGAATTACTGCCACGGTTAAGCTCAGGGTCGCCATTCAGGGAAACACAGGTGGGAAGCGGGAAGCCTAGCTCGGTTGTATTAACCTGGGACTGTGCCACGTCACAGCGGGCTCCCCGTGCTCAGAGCACTCGGCCACACAGACACAATCGTCACCTCTGCACCCAAGAGGGCTTGATGGCCAACCCCGGCCATGCCCCCTCTCTTCCCTGGACCTGGCTTTCTTCCACTCCCCACCCGCCCCCGCTCCTGTACAAAGGCAATTGCAATTGCCTGCAGACAAGCCCAGCGCCTCCCCCTTTCCAGTTGGGGGATGGCTTTAGTGCATGACTCTACTCCAGGCGACGGCAAACCTTTCCTGCAAAGGCCAGAGAGCATTTTTTAGTCTCTGTAGGTCACATGGTCTGTATTGCAACTACCCAGCTCTGCCACTGATGCGTAAATGAATTTACACAAAGCCACAGGCACCATGTAAATGAATCAGCATGGCTGTGTTCCAATAAAACTTTATTTACAAAAGCAAGTGGAGGGCCCCGGGGCCATCATTTGTCAATCATGCTCTAACTGAGTCCCGCAAAGTCCTGATGCCCCATCAGTGCTGGCCGAGCTCACGAGAGAGAGGCCCACCTTCAAATGCTGCCTGGGACCAAAGAGCCACTGAAAAGGTGGTTCTCAAAGAGTGAGGCCTGAAACACCATCCTGGTAGATTTCGCAGTCAGTGTTCTGTGGTCAAACGAGTTTGAGAAACACTGCCAAGTCCACCATAAGAATGTTAAACCACCAGCAGGGCAAGGTGTGCATTCCCACAGTGTTTGTTCCAGAAGCCCTGTGTCAGTAAACCTGTCTCCCTTTGTCTACCGGAGCCCTCCCCGGGCACTTGGGTTCTAACATGAAAGCTTTGAAGTGGAGCTCCCATTGGAAGGACGTGGCAGGGCCTGCTCGCTGGGGAACCTGCCCCTGCAGACGGGTCTGGGGACCTGGATCTGAGCCCAGGGTCAGCCACTAACACACGCAGGGCCTGAACACCCCAAGCTCTTTTCAAATCTCACGCCCACTGTGAGGGGTGGCAGGTGCCCAACGGGGAAGCACCTGCTCATCAAAGGTGGCCTTCACGGCACCTGCCACAGGCCAGCCTTGGCCAGGCACAAGGGGACCGTGAACAGGACTCACACAGCACCGTCCAGCAAGCAACACGGGGCATCCATGACGCGTGGAAGAACAGCAGGGCTTCTCCACCCAGCATCGGAGAGGCCCCCCAACCTCACCCCTCACTCCTCACCCCTCCCAGCCTGCTGCCCCCCACTCCTCCCGAAGAAACTGATGTTGGCCCAGCTTCACTGAGGGGGTGGCCGCCCTCTCTCCTGCCTGCTGGGCAGAGGGTCCCTTAATGCTCCGGCTTCCCAGGATGCCCCAGACAGAAGACATCTCCCCGTCTGGGTCGGGGTCCCTGCCCCGGGCCTCGGTCTGCTCTCTGCCCGGGTGCTGGCTGAGCTGGCAGCCGCTGGCACGCCCCACTCCCTTGAGCCTGCAGGGTGGCGGGCAGCTACCTTTGCTCGCCGGGCAGTGGGCAGGCGAGCAGACCGGCCCTGCTTTGTGTCGAGAGCGGAGGGTGCTCGTGGGAGAGCAGCACGCGCAGCCTGGGTGCCGGGACCTGCGAAAGCACAGAGCACTATCAGCCTGGCTCTCCTTTTCATTTCCTCTTTCTGTCACCTAAAGATCTAAAGATTTGCATGGCATTTCAGTGCTCGGGAACACGTTCCCTGCAGCCATCTCTAAGCCCGGAGTTGCATTTCTATAAACTGTTCAGAAGATGGGTGTGGACCTGGCAGTGGGCCGGGAGCCAGGGGCGTGGCGGGTGCAGGATCTGGGGGTGGGAGGTTTCTCGCTGCCCCTGAGGAGTGCCCTGGGTGGGTGGTCACCCTGGAAAGCGCCAAGCACGCAGGTGACACTTGCTATGGCTGGTGTGGCGAGGGGGTGGGCGGGCAACCTGGACATCTGAGCATTTCTTGCAATATGAGAGCAGTCAGCGTACCTGCCAGGAGAGGGGGACAGGCCACCTGGGGGTCCCACAGATGGGGGTTTCGAGGGCAGAGAGTGGGAGTGAGGCAGCACTTCAGCGAGGCAGGAGCATGGGACCAGCCAGGGGGAGGCCCCCAGGATGCTCCGGAGGGATCCAGAGGGACCCCTCTCTCCCTCTCTCTCTCCTTCTTCCCAGCTGCCACTCCGCCTGGGGGATGGAGGGGATGTTAAATGTCCCCAAAGATGACCGAAGGCCAGGGGAGGCCCAGAGGCTAAAGTGCTCATGGGAGGAAATGATCACTGGGGACGTGGCCAGGGGGACAGTGGTACAGGGACCTGCAGGAGATCTGGGCAACACAAGGCCTCCCCTGGCTCCTGGCTCTGCCCCACACATGTGGCGACCACCCCATGGAAGTTCGATCCCCATTACGTGGCAGCCCTTGTGGCCAAGCCTGTCTGGGTCCGTTTCCCCATAGTGGCCTTGGGGCACTGGCCAGTCCTCAACCCTGCTGAGCTAGCGCAGGAAGCCAAGACCGTGGCCTCGGGTCTTGTTAAACGCCCCCCAAGTCCTTGGAGACAGGCGCCGGCGCAATCTCTATGGATCCCTCAGCCTCCAGTGGCCAGCGGGGTCCCTGTCTGGCTGAGAGCAGGCACCGGCCACTGACGGCTTTCGGGGCTAGTGTTCCCTGCTGAGTCTGGGGACCACGTGCCCTTGATGTCCACCCTGCTCACCCGCATCCTACGGAGGCCGACGTAACGTGGGTTCTGTATAAAGTCAGGGCCTCGGAGGGAAGGGTGAGCAACTGCCTGTGTCATTCATCACTTAGCCTGCTTGACCGCCAGGAGCAGGGCCTGGCCCGGGCGTGGACCCAGCGGGGAAGGCCTAGCCAGAACGGGAGCCGCTGGGCAAAGAGGAGGTCCCTCCTGTGCAGGGATGCGGGTGGCAAACAGCACCTGCAACACCAGGTGACTGACCCTGGGGGTTTCTCCAAGGACCAGCTTCGACCAGGGCAGGTGGGGGCGCAGGATCTGGATAGGAGAGCAGCTGTGGGCCCAGGATGCAGCCGACCCTTCCAAGGCCAGATGAGAACCCCGAGTTCGTGACCAGATGAAGGACCACAGGTGGGGCTGGGAACATTGCCAAGGGCAGAGGGGACAGAAGCTTGCACACCTGGGGCCCACAGTTATCCTCCAACAGCTCTTGCTTGAGCGTAGGGGACACCCAACTCCCCACCAGCGCCAGCCCCCCGCTCCTGTGTCTCCCCATGCCAGCCTCGCTCTCCCTGGAGGCCCCACACTTGCCCAGCTCCCCCTCCAGCCAGGCCGCACTCAAGGGCACCCCAATCCCCGAGTCAGCCCCACCAGCCCTGTTGCTCCGCCTGCTCCTGTGCAGATGCCCACGTCCCTCCAACATGCTCCCTTCGTGTGCACCTGCTCCCGCACCCCGCCCGGCCCTGCCACTCACACGGACTTTCCTCCAAGTACTGCAGGGCCACACGAGTAACGAGGGGGAGCCCCTGCCCTCACGCCAAAGCACAGGGTTCCAGACCAGGCTCCCAGGAAGGGCCCCTGACCTCGCTCCAGCGAGCCCCACTCACCTCGCCACCGCCACCGCCGCACAGGCGTCACCCCCCATGGCAGGCGTCACCCCCCCCATTGGCAGGCGTCACCCCCCACGGCAGGCATCACCCCCCCACGGCAGGCATCAGGGCTGATTCCCCTCCTCCCAAGGACTCAGCTTCGCAACATCCCCCCAACCCCTTCCCTGCTCTGCCTGGTCACTCACATTGGCAGGCAGACGTGCCCCAGTACGTGTTACCAAAAAAAAAAAAAAAAATGGCCAAATGAGACAATCCGAACCCTCCCCCTACCCCCGAGTCCTCTGACTGTGGCTGCCTCCCCGGGACCGCACAGCAAAGTCCCTCAAAACACTCGGGCCACCCACTGTGTCCACTGGCCCAACCCCCTCCTCCCTCCTCCCTCCTCCCCCCTTCCACCCACAGTGCTCCACCTCACCGAGGCTGAGGCTCCGGCACCTGCACCTGGACCAAAATGGTCTCTCCCTGGCCCCCAGGAGCTCTGACTCGGGGACCCCCCTCACCCGGGACGGACTTTCTCCTCCAGTCTCCCACGCCACCCTCCCGTTCCCCTCCTGGCCACCGTCCCTGCTACCCCGGACTGTCCCTTCGTCCTCCTCCCACAATGTCCACACCGTCCAGCTCGTCCCCACCGACTCCATGACCCCCGGGACTGTCCGTGTGCCCGACAGCTGGACCAGGCCCCCCAACCCGCAGACTCACAAGCCCCAGAGTCCCCACTGACCTCCCCTCGCACAGCCCACGGGGCACCTTCTATGTCACACAAAAGGCTGCCACCGACTGTCCCTGCCAGTCTGCACCCACCAAGCTCTCCCAGCCTGGTCACAGGCACCACTTTCTGTCAAAGACAAGAGGTGCTTGGACCAAAACCTCGGGAGACCTTCTAGATTGTTCTCTTTCCCCGATCCCCACATCGGATTCCTCCGTAAGTCTGGCCAGTGCTCCCTTCACAAGGAATCTGCTCACGTGAGCCGGTCTCCACAGGTGTCATCACCTCCCGTCCAGCCCTGCGGCCACCCAACTCTGCTGTGATGTCTTCCGGAGTGACCACCAGACCATGCCCCTCTGCAGCACACGCCATGACACCATCACGCTTACGAAACGCTCTAAACCCTCACGCTGGCCTCGCGCCTGCCAGCGCCTCCCCTGGCTCGACTCTCTGACCTGCCCCCAGTTCCCTGCAGCCCTCCACGCTGTCGCCCCGTCTTCCCTCCTCCTCCTCCTCCGGGTCCCCCCGAGGCCAGCTCTCAGGACACCCCCACCCACCCATCCCGCCCCACCTGTCAGGACCTGCCTTCCTCCTGTCGCTGGCAGGGTCTGTATGCCTGTGGCCGGGCAGGGGTCTGTGTGTCTCCTCTGTCCCCCGCTGCGAGTGCAGCGAGGGAACACGGCAGGTGCGCAGGGACCAGTCGGGGAGTGAGCGGTGGTGTCTGCGAGGGACAAGGCCGGCGGGAGGTCAGACACCGTGGCCTGCCTGGGACACTCTACCTGCTCCGCAAGGAGCTCTGCCAACTGCTGGAACAATGGCCTTAGAGACTGTCCCTGCCTTGTCAGCAGCGAGGGAAGAAGGCTCCCTGGTCAGGGAGGACCAGGCAGGGACTCAGTGGTGTGTGCACAGGCAGGCTCTGGGGCCACACGGGACAGGTGGCTGTGGGCTGGGTTTTAGGGTCGCCATGCGGGGTGACGAGTCGCCCTTTCTCCTGGTTGAACCCTCTCCCCGAGCCCTGCCCAGGAGTGGCCTGCGTCACGGTGCTTAGCCTGACAGGGCCCCCTGTGCGTGCTCCTTGCAGAAGAAGCATCGCCCTTTGGAGCAGGTAAGTTCCGAGTGACACCTGAGGCCTTCCCAGCTGGCCACTGATGCCCAGTCCTGGAGACTCAGCCAGACGGCAGTGGGACAGACTGTTCCAGCAGTTGGCAGAAGGAACACGGGGCCTCACCCACTCTTAGGGCAATTCAGAGCAGGAGGCAACGCCTTGCAGAGTGTGATCCAACATCTGCTCCAGAGGCGGGAGACTGAGTCTGGAGGGCAGCTGCCCAGCCTGGCTCCCCCGCAGCCCAGGCCTCCTGCATCCCACCCACCCATGCCCCCCCATCTGTCAGGGATCAGCCAAGAGCCTGGCCTGGCCCTGCCCACCTGCACCCACCCCCACCCCTGCAAATCTAGTGGCCGGAGTAATAATCGGGCGACTGCTGAAACTGTGTCTCGGTGACATTTCCTCTGCTGTCCTTACCTGTCATTCCTCACCTGTGCAAGGATGTGCCCTTATCCGGCTCACGTTCCTAAACAGACTTTTAAACTCCATGAATAGAGGGGGAGGGGCCACGCCTTACGGCTCCTCGCCCCTCCCCCGCCCCAGGTAAGACGTTCAACGTAAACCAACTGCAGACCTGATGGCTCCTTGAAGAATTGACCAAGAAGCCAGAAATCCTAAAACGGGTCCTCTTCAAATAAAGTCAAATAAAAATTCTAAAAATGGTATTTTGTCTAATATGTAATCTCGGCGCCAGAACTGTTTCCCCGTGAGTACGGTAAATTCAATCCATCGCACATCGCGCGAGTCTGTTATCAATCCCGTATGTAGTGAAATACGTGCTGTGAGCGAAGACAGGTTCTACAGGGGCGTGTTTTGTGCGACTCCTTGGCACACTCAGTCAGTGGCCCTACCTGTCCCCTTAAAGGAGATGGGTTTCCAGGCTTGGGGGGGGGGTCCCTGGGGCCTCCTCCTGCTGCAGACTCCGCACGGGGCGGGCTGACAGGGGCAGGGGAGGCAGCTCTGGGGGGGGCCTGGGAGGGAAGACGGCCGGGAGGGTGAGCTCCGCAGCTCCCAGGTAGAAAGTGCCTTAGGATAGGCGCGGGGTTCCATAAGAATTAAAGAACTTCGCTGCCCCTAAGGAGCTCTTAGCAAGAATGGGGCGCAGGGGGAGCAGAACGGTGAGAGGTGCACCAAAGCGGAGAGAGCAGCAGGGAGCAAGTGAGGGGCAAGTACGGGGAGGCCCAATATAGGCGACAGAGTCCCCGCCAGCGAGACCGTAATGAGTCGGAGCTCATTTACCCGTTCGGTGTGAACACAACCGTGCTCAGCAGAATGAGGGGATAGATCTCAAGGGTGCAAGGGCCCAGAGAGCTGCGGAACAGCCTGGCGCAGGTCACCACCGAAAACCATAGCTCCGGGACGTTCTGTGCCCGCTCCACTCAGAAAGTGCCAATTAAGACCCCAAACACCAGCCTGGCCGTCTACAAAGTTCAGGACGCTGCACAGAGCACCAGATACTCATTTGCTCTTTGATGCTTCCACCCCAATTAAGCCACTCAAAACTTTTGAAGTCATTTGCTTCAAATATCTTTAAATTAAGGACACATCCACTTCCCTGGCAGCAAACACCCAGCAACTTAATTAAAAGGGGCTCAGCATTTAAACCGCCACCTCGGCTTTAAACAGAAAGGAGAGGAGCACGTCTCTCCCGGTTACATCCGCTTCTCGTTCCCTTCCACTCCGATTCGGGTATTCAGAAAATATTTCATCCCTGCGAGACTGGCCTCCGAGGCTGGCCAGCCTGCACGGCTGCTGAGGTCAGCTGACCATCGTGTTGCAGAGAAAAATGACACCAGCTTGTCCCTTGTGCTTACAGAGGGACATACCTAAAGGACACCGAAGGCCTCCCTTCCCCCTCCCCACTGGTGACAAGGACAAAGCAACTTGGAAATCATCCTTGGAAATGCATGAGTGAATTCCAACATAAAAATTTCCAGGCAGGACTTGGATGACATCTGAGCCATCTCCTCCTTGAGGTGCTGGATGTCACACACACGTGACTGACTGAACGGGAACAAACCTTGAATGGCGGTGGGGACCTACCGGGCTGTGGGGCCCCTCCTGGCTGCTGAGCCTTCTGGGAGCGGGAACACGCACAGTGGGGACAGTGCCAGCTTCCTCCAGCAGGCCGGGGAGACACAGGGCCGGCGCCGGCGGGCAGGGTCTAAGAACGTGAGGTTCGGGAAACCCTCACCGAGCGCTAACTACGGGCCGACCACCCACGCCCTGACTCCCACAGTGGGCACATTCAGTAACCTAGCTCGGCTGGCTTGAATTCCTCACGTCTGCTTTGCAAGTTTTAAGATAAAAGCTCAATGGCTTTTTGTTTTGCTCCCAGGAGACTCTGATTCCAGATTCAGAACCCGACCAACAAGAGGACTGTCACGGGAGGACGGAGCCGTGCGGGAGGGAGCCCTCCTCTCCCGACCTCAAGCGATCTCTGCCCCATCGGACAGTCACCTTCTGCCAGCATGCCTGTGGGGCTGGATCGCAACGCCTCCGTGAACCTGTGCCAGGTGATTTTCCACCCCGAGTAGTTGCTGCCTGGAGCCATCCACACCCCTGCACACAGCAAAAGGCCAGGGATGAGTCTCAGAAACTCATCAAATGACCCCATCAATGAAACAGCAAAGCTGGTGGCAGAAAATTAGCACGTTACCCATCATTATTGTCATCATCTTCGCCATGGTCACCATCACTCTCACCACCAAATTCACCTTTATCACCATCATCATCAACATCATCATCACCATCACCATCACCATCATCATCATCACCATAACCATCATCATCACCACCATCATCAATATCATCACCATCACTATCATCACCACCATCACCATCATCATATCACCATCATCAATATCATCACCATCACTATCATCACCATCATCACCATCACCATCATCACAATTATCATCATCACCATTATCACCATCACCATCACCACCATCACTATCATCACCATCACCAAATTCCCCATCATCAGCATCACATCATCACATCACCATCATCACCATGACCATCATCACCACCATTATCACCATCACCATCACAAACATGACATCACCATCATCACATCACCATCATCACCATCACCAAATTTCCCATCACCATCATCACATCACCACCGTCATCACCGTCATCATCATCACAATCCTTATATTAACAGCAGCGAGCATACTGAGAAACTACTACGTGCCAGGCACTGAGCACTTTGCACACACCGTCTCACTTACTTTTTACAACAACATTACAAGGCAGTGAACTTTATCATTCCCACTGAGGCACACAGATGACAAGCAATTTGGCCCCGTTTACATGGCTATTACGAGCTGAAGCCGGGAATGTGAAGGCAGACAATAGGACTCGTCCTACTCGGGGAGATTTCCCAACTACTTCGCCCGCAGAGTGATTTCTGAGAGAGGCTCCTTCGGCCATTCCAGCAGCTATTCCATGTAACGTTAGTTCGAGAGAAATCTCAGAGTGCTCCAAATCACCGGGCACCTGTCCTTTCTGTGTCCATCAACGTCTGTACTATGTACAAACAGGAAAATGTATCCTGTCCCTTCTAAACATTTCTCTACAGAAGCAAAAATAAAATTCACACATCCCAAAATATGATTCCAAAGATTCCTCTATGGACAGAAGAACTGATTTAATGAAGGTTTTATATCACTTTCTAAATCTCCAATGCCAAATTCTGGGGTGGCCTTAGCAGTGAGTGAGCAAATCTGAGTGTTTCTGAATTGAAGAGACTCCCAGGTCCCTGGTGGCCTGTTCTGCCTGTGTCACTGCCAGCCCTTTCCAGAGCCACTCCTGCTGGGTATAAAAACAACTGAGCACTCTTAGGCACCGGGAACCTTATTTTATTTTCCATTTTGATGCACTGAGTCCCACAGCAACCGTTTGGGAGAAATAGTTCTGAGCTTAAAGTTTGCTGGTGAAGGAAAGGGAACCAAGCGACCTTTCCCAGGGTCACACGGCAACATGCAGCAGAGCCCAGAGTCTCTGCCACATTCTCAGCCTTGAGGCAGGTGCTGCTGACCGCAGCAACGCATGGCTTCCCAAACTGCAGCTCCGGGATCCCCAAGACCACTCGCGCTGCCCTAAATGTCTGAGAAGAGTGAGTGGTGGTCACACTGCACAAAGAGTTGGGGACCCAGGTTATACCTGGTGATTGCTGAGGCAGACGGATTCGGGGGAATCCAGCCCTGTGCCCCACCACCTTTTCCATCCAGTTCAGTTTTCCTGCCCCACCCAACCCCTCCATCTAGGAAGGACTCAGGATAAGGGGTTATACAGCCTGTCCTCGGTAGCCTGAGCAATCGCTCACCTCCTGCATCAAGTAGCTAGTTCTTCCCAGAGTCTAGCTTGAATTACTTCTGTGTGGGTCACTCACTTCTGTAGTTAGCACCAGCTGCGCTACGATGGACCCCGTGAGAGGAGTCATCTGGCATCTCCTCCCTTCCCCTGGCCTGGCCTGGAGGCTGGGGGCTGCCGTCCGGCCCCCACGAGGTCCCCTGTGAACTGCCTCCTCCCCGCCTCTGCAGACCAGGGTCGCTTTCAAGAATTAACACTTCTTTGCATTAGAAGCAAACAGACACATGTTTCTCCTTTTAAATTTGCTTTGCTAAACAAATTAATCTAGCACCAGATTATATGATGAAGAACCACAAATCTTTTCCAAGATAAGCATCTGTCGAGTTGGATTAGCGGCATGCAATGTGCTGTGAATTCATTTGCTGAGCCTTATCACGCTGTCCCGGCCGTTTAACTTTAGCAATAACAAATGTAATTTGGAATAAATGGGAACTTGTTTCCCCATCCATGTCAACAGCGGCAGTGACGTACGCAGAGGAGGTGGCAGTGAAGTGAGAGCATGGCACGATGATGGCTCGTGAGTTTGCCGAGCAGCTCGCAGGGGCCTGCATGGGATGATGAACCCTGCGTGGCCCGAGGGTCTGCAGAGTCCCCGGTGCCGGCTGCAGGGGAGGCCCCCTAGGCTGGGCCTCTGGAACATTCCCCAGGGTGCTCCCCAGCTCCCAGCCCCCTGCCGGGCACCGGCATGAAGCTCCGCTGTGCCTTCATAGACACGCTGCTCTCGAGGGAAGAGGAGCCCAGAATAAAAACGGCAGGTCCTCTCCTCCAGGTGAAGGAGGGAAGTAGGTCAGCAGCTATCCTGTGAAGGACAAAAGCCGCCCAGCCCGGGAGTGGCTGTCCAAGCACGGAGCATGGCCTGCAGCCCAAGGTGAGACGGACCACGGCCAGGGCGTGGAGGGCAGGGACGCCGCGCCAGCCGTGTTGCAGGTGACCTCCGGAGAGCAGTCCCCTCCCTCCCCTTTAGCCCCGAGAGGCCCGAGGAGCCCACACCCTCGAGGGGGTGGCAGAGCTGGCGTGAGGAGGAACCAGCGTGCCCGCCCCTTCTGTGCGGATGCCTGGCGTTTTACAAAGTTAGCAAAGGTCGCTGTCTGTCTAGGATGTGCACGCACAGCTCAGAGTCCTGAACTGCTGCGTCACCCTGGGGCGTCAGGCCACGGCTGGTTCACAGAGGCAGAGGGGGCCGGAGGTGGGTGAGAACAGCCTGGCTCTGGGGCTCTGAGCTCTCCCACCAGGCCTGCAGTGATGCCTGGGCCACGCGTGTGCAGCTGCCCGACCAGTGCAGGGACAAGCTCTGGGCTGGGAGATTCTCCTTTTGAAGCAATTGGAGGACAAGGTACAGGAGGAAAAAAAACAAAACAGAACTACACGGAAGGAGATATTTCAAAGCCAAAGAGCTGTGTCTGTCCACACATAGCTGGAATACAGCGGCAGAGGACTCTCCTGCCTCCAGACACCCTCCTACCCCGGCCCCAGGGACCAGAACTCTGCCACCTGAGTCACTGAGTGCAAAGTGAAGCTTCAGTTACCACCGCCGGAAGAGCCTCCATTTACGCAGCCTCGGCCTTCCCTGCTGTTTCAGGCCATTCCTAAACCCGAACCACGGCCAAGCTGGCAGGAACCAACCCCGCAGAGGGCCCACACCTCCGAGGGCTTTGGTGACCCCTCCCCCCCACGTCCCCGCCCCCCACCCCCCATGGCCTCTCATCTCCACCATGAGACCTGCCCACATCTTACTCCTGGGCCGCCCCGGCAGGCGATGTTCTGCAGCGCTGGAAGACGTAGCTCTGTGCCCGGGGGGCTCGGCCGGTCCCCAATGGTGGGCACAGCGCCCGCCACTTCTACGTGGACGCCAAGGGAAGCTCTCCCTGCCCCGGGCACAGCCTGTGCTTGCCAGTACAACGCACGAATGCACGTGCAAGTCCACGCACACATAACGCCCGCCTCGCTCCGAGCTTCCATATGCAGTGTCGCCCCCGGAGCATCTCGGCATCCCCCAGCCAGGCCCCCCGCCCCCAACCCCAAGCAGACTCCCACCAGAAAAGAGGTGGCCGTACCTGAGGTCTCCCCCAGGATCCGGGGGGGCTTGACGCTCTGCCCATCGCCGCTGGGACTGGTGGAAGGCTCTGTTGTGCTAGCCCCGACCAGGATCCTTCTCCGGGGGTCCAGGGACTCGGTGAGCCCCTTAGTCTGCAGCGTCGTTGGGGTGGCCGTGGTGGTGGTGGTGGTGGCGGCCATGGTTGTCTTCCGCGTCTGTAAGACGGAGACCGTGGTGGGGCCGTAAACGCCCGGAAAGGTGTTGGACTCCAGGCCCTCCTCGTCCCCCGTGGGCCCCCAGGCGATGAACTCGGCCTCCGTCGTGGGCCGGCCGCCTCTGAAGTCGAAGCCGCCGAGACCGTCCCCCTGCAGGTGCCTCCTCCCCCTCCTCAGCAGGGCCTGCTGTTCCGTGGCCCCGCCGGCCACGGGGGGCGAGGACGAGGAGGGGGAGGCCAGGGAGGGGCTGGATTTGGCTGCAGCTGGGGGCTTGGAGAGCCCCGCTTTGGGCACCAGCGCGGCCACCTGGTCCCTGGGCCTGTGGGCCCGCTTGGCCCGAGGAGTCTGCATCTGCCCGTGAATCCGCTCCACGCGGGGCGGCCGGGGGCTCCACACGGGGGCCGGGGCCCGCGCTGGCTGTCCACTCTTAAAACTCCACAACCGGGGCGGCCGGGGCGACGGGCGCGGCAGGAGCCGGAACTCGGGGCCGGGGCCCAGGGACTCGCAGGCGGGGAAATCCACGGCGAGCTGGAACATGGCTATAAGTATCCACGCATGGCTTCCGAGGGAGCAGCCCGGCCAGGGGGTGGACATGGAGCTGCAGGGAGGAGAGAAGACGGTCAGAGCGAGGCAGGGGCCGGGCCCAGGCCATGTCTCCACCCCCGCAGCAGGGACAGCGTACACCAGAGCTCACGCCGACTGCAAAAGGGAAACCGAGCACCCCACCCGCTGCCTTCGCAGGCTGACTCACGTGCGGCTTTCCCCGCAGCATCCTGCGAGTGCAGTGCCAGCGCCATGTGTGCGGGGGGCGGGCTCCTGGCACCCCGGGCCCGGGAGCGGGCTGCGCGCAGAGCCGGCTGTGACCCAGCAGCCCGTTCCACGGGACGGAGACGGAGTCTCCCAACCCCCAGGGTCGGCCTTGACACGAGGACTTTAGAAAGCCAGCCTGTCCCCGTCTGTCCTTGTCCATAACACAAAGGAGGCCCAGGACGACTCAAGGGGAAGCCATGGCAGGACGGGACCCTGCCCTACCTGGGACCCCAGGGCCAGGCGCTTTCCCCCATGTCCATGCTCCTGCAGCCCAGGAGGGACAGTGCATCAGACTCTCAGTGCGACCCAACCTGGCAGGCGACACCTGGGACACACCCCGTGGGCACCTCCTGAGCACCCACACCTGCCGCGCAGGCTCACGGGGCAGACGCGGCCGGCTCCCCTCTCCCCGGGCGGCAGGCCGGACGTGCGTGTCTGAGAGCAGGTGTGTCGCCTTAAATGCTGCACGTGGAGAGCTGCTTGTTTCTGGCCTCCCCGGACCTCACCCGGGGAGATGAGATCTGCTCTGGATAAGCGGGAGGTTTGTGGACACGGAAGTGTCCGTTCTGGAGACGTTTCCGCTCCCCGTTCATCCTCCGCGCAGGTGCCCTCTGGAGCCCCTCAGCCGCCTCCCGGGAGGGTGGAGCAGCAAACCCGGCAGACCCGGCAAGGGGGCGGGGCTGCAGGGGAGACGGAGCCCCCCAGTCCCGCGGGGAGGCACCGGCACTGGGCCCCAGCTGTCTGCGGACCGGACCAAGGGCACTGCCTGTCACGCGAGAACCCAGAGCACGGCGGGGGCCACGTGGGAGGGCCCGGAGGCTGCGGGCCCACGTTCCCCGTTCCCCCGGCTCAGATAATTGAGGACTGATTATCGGTGTCATTCAAAGTCACTTCTCATCACCAGCCTCTCGTCGGAAAGTTAAAACGAATCCAAAAACTTTGACGGGAGTCGCGGGTGGGTGAGGGAGGGTGCTCCGAGCCCTGAGCCACCAGCCCGACAAGCTGCCCAAGCCAGCCCTGGAAAACAAGCTGGGCGGTTTTTCTTTATGATGCATCACGTGACCTTAAAAAGGCATGAATCGGTGTGGGCGTCTCACCGTGGGTGTGCGCTCGGGAGGGCCCGAGCGTGTGCTAGCGTGTGCACAGGGGCACGCACAGGTGTGCAAGTATGTGTGCCGGTGTGTGTGAGAGACAGCATGGGCGTGCGCCAGTGAGTGTGCAAGAGTGCGTGCACCAGTGTGTCAGCACGTGAGCGTGTCAGTGCGAGGGGGTGTGAGCATGCACGTGAGAGGCGGTCTACAAGCAGGCGCCAGTGTGCCCGTGCGCCCTGGGTGCACACGAGACGTGGGGTTGCCCTGGTGGGGAGCGTGCCCACGTGCGTGTCAGTGAGTGCAGCTGCGTGTCCACGCGTGTCAGCGCGTCTGTGCGCATGGGTCCGCGTGTGAGAGCATCTATGTGCGTGTGCATCCTGCACACACACCGCACACCCCTCCTCCTTTAGCTCTGAAACCCGGGCCGGCTCTCACGGAAACTTGGGAACAAGTCCGACTCTCACCGAAACTTGGGAACAAGTGGGTCCCTTGGGTCGTCAGGACACTCAGAGAAACTCTTGCTAATGAGCACTAATTACCAAAACGGACCAATCCACAAATAAAAAGGCCCCAGCTCTTAATCAGAATGAAAATGCTTCGCTGCAGAAATTGGGAACTGCTCATCAAGCTAATGCTCCCGCGGCATTTATGCCAGTGTGCGGTTTCTCCGCACAAGCAGCCGGGCCCACGGCCGCCATCCCCACGTGGAGGAAAGTAGGTCAGTGTGAGGCGCCCCGTGCACACATCGGGGGCGCGCCTCCGCGGCTGCATGTGGCCCGTGCGGCTGGGACCCGACTGGAGCCTTCGTTCTCCCACTGCCTGCACGTCTGGGCAGATGCTGGCCCCCAGGGGGACGAGATGCTTCTCTGAGCAGGCCCACGGCCTCACCTGACGGCAGGCCCCAGCAGGTCCCACTAGGCCCCCCAGGTACAACCAGGTACCACTGGGGACCCCCACATACAACCAGGTACCACTGGGGCCCCCCACATACAACCAGGTACCACTGGGCCCCCCACATACAACCAGGTACCACTGGGGCCCCCCACATACAACCAGGTACCACTGGGGCCCCCCACATACAACCAAGTACCACTGGGGTCCCCCACATACAACCAGGTACCACTGGGGACCCCCACATACAACCAGGTACCACTGGGGCCCCCCACATACAACCAGGTACCACTGGGCCCCCCACATACAACCAGGTACCACTGGGGCCCCCCACATACAACCAGGTACCACTGGGGCCCCCCACATACAACCAGGTACCACTGGGGCCCCCCACATACAACCAGGTACCACTGGGGCCCCCCCACATACAACCAGGTACCACTGGGGCCCCCCACATACAACCAGGTACCACTGGGGCCCCCCACATACAACCAAGTACCACTGGGGTCCCCCACATACAACCAGGTACCACTGGGGCCCCCCACATACAACCAGGTACCACTGGAGCCCCCCACATACAACCAGGTACCACTGGGGCCCCCCACATACAACCAGGTACCAACAGGCCCTACCGGATCCCAGCAGGCCCCACCAGGCACCACCAGATTCCAGAAGGCCCTAGCAGGCCCCACCAAGTACAACCAGGTACCACCAAGCCTTGCTAAGCCCCACCAGTCCCTAGCAGATCCCAGCAGGCCCCCCAGGTACCACCAAGCCCCATTAGGTACAACCAGGTACCACCAGGCCCCACCAGGTACAACCAGGCCCCACCAGGTACAACCAGGTACCACCAAGCCTTGCGAAGCCATACCAGTCCCTACCCAGATCCCAGCAGGCCCCAGCAGGTGCTACAGTCCCCACCAGGCCCTACAGGCCCCAGCAGGTACCGCCCGGCAGCTGCATCAAAAGCAATGACAAGCCAACCCGCCTGCCATCAGCACTTGGAGAAATATTGCCCCAGGAAATTAAAATTACAGCACCTAAGCCTGTGCCTGCCTCCCCAGCATAACTCCACACACAGGATATTTCTGTGATTTTTCACCAATCATGGCTGTAATTGGTTACTATAGAAACCCCCTCATTTCCGAGACACCCAGCTGTTATGCAGAAAAACCAACCGACTGCAACAGAGGCAGGGGGAGGTCAATCTGTTTTTCCTCTTCAAGTCCAGCTTCTTCCTTTTTAAAGTGATTTGTTGAGAGAGGGAAACAAAGGGCAGGTGGGCCAGCCAGGACAGAGGAAACGCAGGGGTTGGGGTCAGACAGAGCCCCGCCCCCACGGGGAGGCTGGGCCGGGTTCCGTGGGCTGCCACCAGCCCCACCACCCCGTGTGTGCTCCCTGGAACCTCGTAGTCCTGGACTCTGTTGGGGACTTCCTGGCGAGAGGCTACTTCTTGGCACAAGGAGGACTCGGCCACATCTCCGAGGACCCCAGGAGCAGCAACCAAGGCCCCGTCTCCCCATCCCTGGGGACTGGCGCTGAAACCAGGCAGAACTCAGGCATGCTCTCCTCGCTGGCCCTGCTCAGCACAGGGCCGGGGTCCCCAGGGCTGCTCTCGTCTCCAGATTAGGGCGTTCCGGGAGGGCCTCACCCTAGGAAGGCAGCCACGGCACCATCAGCCATTCACCACGACGGCGGGTGACCCGCCATCCGCAGGAGGGTACTGCAAGCCATCACGACTGTCATGCGACACACGTGCCGGTGGGCCAGGCCACGGCGTGGGCAGAGGGGCCACCGGCTCCCCCAGAACTCCGGGGTCTCCACGGGCCCCTTGAGACCACAGGGCCGACTTCACGGGCACAAGGAGAACCACAAACAGAGAGACGGGCCATCCCACGTGTTGGCCAGCATGCGGGGAGATGGGCCCCACCGGTGGGAAGACAAAACGCAGTGCCGCCGTGGAAGACGGGGCGGCCACTGCCGGGACCTTCCGTAAGGCGCAGGATGGCCGTGAACCTGGCACTCCCACTCCCGGGGACAAACACTGTCCACGCACAAATCCTGCACGTGACTGTCCACCGCAGCGTCACTCACAGCTGCCAAAATGGAAATAACCCAGTGTCCACCGGCCCAGGGAGGATAAACCAAGCTTGCGTAGCCCCACGGCGGAATGCGATTTAGCCTGGCAGAGGAGGGGCGAGCTGGTCCACACTACGGGGAGGCCCCAGGAGGCGCCGCGGGGCACGGAAGTGAAGGCTGCGTGTTGTCGGGTTCCACTTCTATGAACCCCCCACCCCCGCCCTGCGCAGGGAACCCACAGAGGCAGACAGATGACGAGGGGCCGGGAGGGTCGTGGGGTCACTGGGGTTGCTGCTTAAACGCCGTGGGGTTGCCTCGTGGACGGCGCTGGTGGCTGCACCACTCCGCGAACACACTAACGCCACCAAGCCGTGCGCTTTGGGAAGGCGAATGTTGAGGCATGCGAAGCGTCTCTCCATGCAAATCCCAGGACCGGGCCGGAGAGGCGGAAGGGCGCAGGGCACTGGGGCGAGGCAGGTGTAGGGACCCCCGTCCCGGCAGAGCCGGCCCCTCCGAGCGGCAGGTGTGCTGCAGGGGGGACTCGGCGGGCTGGTCCTCGCTGGGACCCCTTGGGAGTGAGACTCGGTCACTGCTGGAGCCACTCGTCCCCGCGAGGACAGGCGGGGACGGCTCTTGGGGGCAGCCTCACCCCCGTGACCGTCGGGGAGGAGCGACTCCTCGGCCACCGGCCGCCCAGCCGCTTCCCAACGGGGACCTGCTGCGGCCTCTCGCTTTACTTTCTGGTTTGCAGCTTTCTGGCTTCTCCTCCTTCTAAATTTTTATCGAAATCTTTTTTTTTTCCCCAAGAACAGTTTAATAAGATTCGGTGAATTGAGATTCAGTTCGCTACCTTCTGTGTATTTTCTGCACAGAAGAAAATCGCTGTCAATTAAGGGAACAAAGACATCTCTTCTACCTGAAGTTGCACCTTCCCGGGCTGGGCGAGTGTGGTGTCTGCCACCTGGAAGCCGCTGGCGGGGAGAGGCGGGTGGGACAGAGCCTGGGGACTGCGCGGCCCGGGGGCCACCCTGGGATCTGCAGGAGGGGATGGGACTTTGGAGCTGTCCCACAGGTGGCCAGCCCACCCCAGTCCTGCCACAGAGACACCCTCTTCCCCATGTCTGCTCCTGGCCCTGCCATCCCCCGGCTCTGGGGCCCTGGGGAATGACACCCTCTCCGATGGGGCCAGCCGAGCATGGGCTTGTAACTCCCGCTCTGCAAGCCCCAGCGTTTCCGTCATTTGTATGAGACGGTGGGAGCAGGTGGGCCCCGAGGTCCCCTGGGCCCCGAGGTCCCCTCCTCCCCTTCTAAGAAAACCTGTGCCTCTGTGATCAATAATTCACATGGCACAGCTAGAAACGATTCCAGGGAAGTAGGCGGCACAGACACGCAGCCATTTGTTCTGGGACACAGTGGCATGGTGGCTCCTTGCAAGTCCGTCTTCTTTGTGGAAGCCACCCCCACCCCAGCCCCGAGGGGGACATTGCTTCTCGGGGGGCCCAGGACTCACCCGGGAAGCCTCTGCGGGGTCTACACCCCACCCCACACGACCCCACACCCAGACGCTTCCTGACTCCCGCCCCAATTCTACCAGTGCTTCCATAAACCTTGTTCTAGAATAGTTTAAGATTCACCCAAAAAAGTTGCCAAAGAGCACAGAGAGTTCCCGGGCACTCTCTTCCCAGTGTCCCCAGACGTCACATCTCAGGGCTCCGTGGTACACCTGTCTCGGCACATTACTGTTCCCTAAACCTCATCACATCCCGCGTCACCACGGTGCACCTGTCACGGCGCATTACTGCTCACTACACCACACACCTGACAGGGAGTTTCCCCGTTTCCACTTAATATCCTTTTTCCTGTCCCCGGACGCTGTCCAGGACTCCACACAACATTTAGCCATCACCTCTCCTTAGGCTCCTCTGGGCTGTGACCGTTTCTCAGACTTCCCTTGCTGTTGGTGACCCTGATGTTCGGAGCAGTGGTCAGGGAGTCTGCAGAACGCTCCTCCTGGGAGATTCGTTGGATGTTTTCTCACGGCTGGACCGGGGTTATGTGATTTGGAGAAGACCCCAGAGGAGACAGGGCCCTTCTCATGGCCTCCTAGCCAGGGCACCTGTTCTCGGCTGGGGGAGGAGCACTGGCCAGGTGTCCTCGCCGGGAAGGTTATCGCGGCCCCTTGCCACACGCTAATCTTTGGAAGCAGGTCGCTGAGCGCAAAGCATACTCTTGGCCAGGGGTGAGGGGGTCACTTTTCCTCTAACCCTTTGGAACTCCCAATCTGACAGCCAGGGAAGGCAGGAGAGGTGGCACTGGCTGGTCCGAGGAGATGGTTGGGAATAAGGACACTATTTTTCCTTTCCTGAAAACCCACCGTCGAAGTCCCAAATGCCCCTGGGCTTTGGGAGACACACAGGGAGCTGGCGGTGGGGGGTGGGAAGCCTGAGTGTCCCCCACCGCACCCCCACCCAGGCCCAGAAGGGCCCCGAGGCTGCTGCACTCGTCCTTGCGGGAAGAGACCCCGCGCCACCCGGATGCCTCCCAGGGAGCGGGGCAGAGCCCGGGAGACTTGTTCTCAGGCAGGGTCAGATCCACCTTCTCCCCAGCGAGGTGGCGCATTCCCCTCCTTGCAAAGACGCGGGACCAAGGGGCACAGACGTGGGGCCCGACGGAGCCGGTGGCCAGCCTTCCCTGGGGACGCTGGCAGCCACGCCCAAGCCCTGACCCGGGGTGGGTCAAACTTCAAGCACATTGGGCCCCCTTCTCTCCGTCTGATCTCCCTCTGGCAAAACGCGGGTTTCGCCGGGAAGAGAAACGTGACGTTAGGCGGGAGGAGAGCTCTCGGCGCCTGGTGCGGAAATGGCCTCATGACCCCCGGGTCTCCTCCGATCCCACGTTGCTCCAAGGTCCCCGTCATTCTGCCCTTGGGAGCAACGCCATTGTCCAGCGCTGACCACGTCCGTTCTCTCCTCTTCCCAGAAAGGCCTGGCTCCCCGCAGGAGCGAGCTCACCCCGAGTCCCCCCGATCAAAACCAAGAAGGTGCAGGCGGCTTCCCCTGGATGTCAGGGCCGGGACCAACCTCCCCCACACCCACTCAGGGGACACAACCGTCTCCCAGTCTCGGCCCCCAGCCTTGGCTCAGGAAGGGACACAGTTCCTTCCGGAAAGCGGCACTGGTTTGCTTTCCCTGATGACAACACAGTAAGCCGTGACTCACTGTCATGGCATTCCCTGCCTGATGTCATCGTGCTGTCCTGTCACGGCCGCTCCGTGCTCCACGCCTTTATTTAATATGATTAAAAACACCCCCCCACTTTCAGGACAGGAGCTCCAGGTTGCCCGGAAGGTTCCCATCCTCAGTGGCCCGAGCAGCCAGACGCATGTGCAGAATCTGACTCGCGGAGCGGCAGTCTGACAATCCTGGGACAGGACTGACTCGCGTGGGTTGGACAGAACCCTCCGTAGCCACGGGGGGACTGTCCGAATCCCATCGAGGCAGAGTCTTGGCCACTCTCCTGCCCCAGAGCAGGGGTCAGTCCCGGGGGCCTGGGGTCCTCCCGGCGCCCCTCCCACCCCGAGGACAGCGGTGCTCACTCCTGCTCCAAGGTCAGGGCCCGGGAAGCTGCGCCGGCCCGTCCCCAACCCAGATACCCCCGACCTGCGCCCACAGGTGGAGCAGCCTGGCTCGGGCCACCGAGTGCTGGCCCCAGATCTGGGCCCCGAGCCTGGGACTGGGGGAACCTAAGATCCCCGTGCTCAGGAGCTCTGTCCCAACCATCTCACGCCGGTGGGACCAGGGGTATATTGGAAAAACTAGCTCAAAAGCAAAACTTTCTGTAACCTGAAACTGCAGTGACTCCATGTCTGGATACCGCGCACCGGGCAGGGGCTGCCCCACCCACGCGGCACCCAGAGGCACGGCGGCCCCGGTGAGTCGCTTCACCTTCCTGCAAAAGACCCTAACGCACGGCATCCTGTGGTCCCGGGGGCCAGTCAGGTCCGCACTGGTCTCATCCGGGGATCAACTCCCCCCCTTCCCAGGGGACATTTAGCAATGTCTAGAGACATATTTGATTATCACCATTCTGGGTTGCTACTGGCATTTAGTGACGGAGGCCAAGGATGCTGTGGAACACCCTACAGCACAGCTATCCCCTCCATGCCTCAGTTTCCCCACCTGTAAAACTGGGTGAACACAGGCCCCCACATAGCAGGGGTGTCCTGGGACTACACAGGGCATGCTTTAAGCCCGGCTGCTTGTGAGCGACCCCAGGGATCACCCAGAACCCTTGCGCTCCACTCCCGGCCGTCAGTCAAGCCCAGGGGGCCTCCCTTCCCCGCAGCCCTGAGGCGGGGAGTCTGCAGCAACTCCGGGCCGGGGGCTGGCGGTGCTCGACAGCCTTCGCAGGTACTTGGAGGAGACTGAAGGATAGCAACGGGCGCTGGCGTTCTGGTTGCCTGGGCAACGTGCCCGCGAGCATTCTGGAGGAGTGAAGTGGTGACAAGCAGTGGGTGGGCAGGACAGGGGCGGCAGTGTTCTCAGTCCCCGGGAGTGGGGAGCCCGGCTCTGCGTCTACTGCTGAGCCCCCACTGCTGCGGCCAGGCTGCCTATGCAATTCCACAGCAGGACGGGGGAGGCCACCCCGGAGCGGCTGCCCACGGGGCCCCCAGGGCCCCAAGACCTGGTGCTGTCCCTCCCACACCCCATGTCATGTCTGTGCTCTCTCCGGGCAGGGCAGTGCCCAGGACGGGAGCAGCAGCTGCCCAGCTCACCTGCAGGCCTGCCATCTAGGCACCTAGGGCTGCCTCCCACACTTCCCCTGGAGGTGGGGACAAAGGTCCCCGACGAGGTTCCCCCCCTCCCAGCATGGGCTGGCCCATCCACGCCTCTCCATACCCCTCTAAGCAGAGAAGCAGACTCAGCAAAGCCAGGCGTGAATCAGGGCCTCGCTGGAGCCTGCCGTCTGGCACCCGCACACCGTGGATGTCAGCTCAGAGCAAGGATGCTCTGGAGGGCTCTGGAATGCCAAGGTCGATCCTGCGAGTGCCAGCAGAGCTTCCCAGCTCCGCCTCCCCTGAGGACGCCAGGGACAGGGGCAGGAGGGAATTCGCAGGTGGCTGAGACCCAAGCCCCACTTGGACCCGCTCACCGGTGTCTCTGGACGCAAGGCCTGGACCCTCCCAGGTGCACCCGGGGCTGAGAGGCCCCTGCTCCCCACTCAGACCTGGCTGAAAGTCCGTCTACGTCCGTTTCTAACAGGAGAGACGGGACGGGGCGGCAAGAGAGAGGGGCGCTACAGGCAGGCCCAGTGACAGGGGACCCTCCAACAGCAAAGCAGGCGGCGGAAAAGGGGTACCCAACTCTAACACCCGACAGCCCTGGTGACACATGACACAGTCCCTTCCGGAACTTGGAGGCCCTCGGCCAGGGCGGCCAGGCCGGGAGGGCGCTCAGGGGAAAGTTCGGCGCGCTCACGCAAAGACACGAGGAAGGCACATGTAACCGCGGAACGCCACCCCGGAGCGGACGGTGCGTGGACAGCAAAGGCAGCGGGATGCTAAAATAACACCCGCGCGGACCGAGCCGGAGCCGCCTGCCAGGCGCTGCGCAGCGGTTGCCTCATGCCGTTCTCACGGCAACCCTGGGAGAAGAGCTGGCATTTACTCTCATCTTGCAGAAGAAGGAAAAACACAAAAATAGTAGCTGTGTCTTTTTCTGGAAGGAAGTCTCTTAAAAATACAGCCGACAGAGGGTGATGCTCAGGGAGGTAAATACTCAGCTCTGGGGAGAGGGAGGCTCGCTCGAGGAAGGACGGGGCCCGCAAGGGTCGTGGGTGCAGGGCTGTGTGCGGTCCCTGACATCGCGGGCAGAGAGAACATTCCAGTGTCACCGGCGCTGCGTCCTGGTGACAGCGTCACAGCTCGTCACTGGGAGTCTTGTCCCCGGGAAGGGAGCCGAGGGAATAAATGTCAGGTCGCCGCAGCCCCTCTGCCTTCACAGGAAGCATCTATTTCGGTTTCGCTGCGATTGTTGTGCTGGTATTTACGAAACCCGCACGCACGCCAGGCCCCTGCTAAGCCAGCCGCGGAGGATGGGAGTGGCCTCTGGGGACACGCTCGTGGCTGTTCCGTGGGTTTCTAGGATTTGCAGAGACAGGAAAAGAACCGATGGGGTGGGGTGTGGGGCCCGGAGCGGAGCCGGTCGGGAAAGTGCCCAGGTTCGGGGGGCCCGGGCGGAGGGCCCAGCACCACGGGGAGCCCAGTAACCACAGGCCTGGGGCCCAATCCGTCTCCTCTCCCGGACGAGACGCGTGTGGCAAGGACGGGACGCCGGCAGGGCTCTCGGTAAAGCGCCCGGCTACGCTGCTCAGGAATGAGAAGGTTCCGGACTCAGCCCACGGGAGGCGATGCCACCATGGCAGCCATGGGCCCCACCGCACCAGGGAAGGGTAGCAGGGCATCGGCCAAGGCTTGGGACCCCCGAGCTCTCTGCAGACCTGCCCGGGCCACTCCCGTGACCTCCAGAGACACCCCCAGACCATCCCTAGGACAAGTTGGGGCGGGAGCTTCCTTCCTGGGGTAACGGCCGGGAGGGCCCCGGGCGGCTAACACGTCTCGGGGTGTCGTGTGCCGGGGCACACGGGGAGGAAGACGGAATCTGGAGTCACGCGCTCTGAGCCACGGCCAGAATGGGCGCTGTACAGAAGCTGGGCTTAGTGAATACTGGATGTCACCGGGCACCTGGGAGAAAGGGGCGGGTCTGACCACCGTGCAGAGGACGGGAGACGGGGAGGGGCCTGCAGCCCACCATGGGTGTGGAGAGGGCCAGGGACCTGGAAGGCCCTTCTGAGTTGGTGGTCACTGGATTTCGGCAGGGCGGGAGAGGGATAGCAGGCCGGCCCTCACATGGCCACAGGCAGGCCCTCGAGTGCCTTCTCCAGCCCATGGTGGGCCTTAGCCCTTCACACCCAAGTATAAACGAGGCCTCTGCAGGGAGCCCAGGGCTGTGAGGCTGCAGGCTTCTGCTCCTGAGAACGGCACAGTCCCGAGGCTCTCGGGGGCCGGGGGCTGCCGGGGCAGCTTATCCTCCAGCCTCCGGGTGGCCCGTTTAACTTCCCACGTCCAGGGAGGGGAACAAGGCAACGGTGAGTGGGAGACAAGCTGGGCAGCCAGAGCACGTGAGGTCAGCCCAGCACCGCACGTGGGCTGTGATTCTGTCCCGTGTCCTGTTTCCCCATCAGGAGAGGAAACGAAAAGAAGAGAGGCTCAGCTGCATCATGGGGTGCCTCGAGACCCCGTCCCCAGGATCTCCCCCTGCCCGCCCGCCCAGCACCCCACGCTGGGGCGGAGCGGGGCCAGCCACAGCCACACGAGCAGAAGGGGCCTGGGAGGAGCTGTCCTGAGCAGACGTCACCGCTGTAACCACATCGGAGGTTTCCCAGCCACTCTCTGAACACTAACCACGACGGAGAACTCACTGCCGACAGGGGACACAAAGCGAATGCTGCACGGTGCCTGGGAGGGCGTCCTTGTGATCTCTACACAGCCCCGCGCCCCGCTCCGTGCCGCAGGGACCCAGGCCTAATCTGACCCTGTGCTGCACCCCCACGTACAGGTCACGTGTGCCCCAATACATGCACACACAGATATGCACCCGCACACACAAACTAACACAGTCACATATGTACACACAGAGCACAAGTGAACATGCATATAAACTTACTGTCATAAGTGCACACACAACACACATGACACACATACACACATGCATATACAAAATAACAAATGCACACACAGAACACAGGTGCACACACAGGCACACCACACATGCACCACACATGCAAAAAACACATGCACACACAGACACATTGCACATGCAGAAGCACACATGTACACACAGAAAGGTACATGCACATATGGAGACACATGCACATGGATGCACACACAGACACATATGCACATGCAGAAGCACACATGTACACACAGAAAGGCACATGCACATGTGGAAACACACATGCACATGGATATACACACAGACACATATGCACATGCAGAAGCACACATGTAAACACAGAAAGGCACCTGCACACATGGAGACACACATGTACATGGATGTACACACAGACACAAATGCACATGCAGAAGCACACATGTACACACAGAAAGGCACATGCACACATGGAGACACACATGTACATGGATGTACACACAGACACAAATGCACATGCAGAAGCACACATGTACACACAGAAAGGCACCTGCACACATGGAGACACACATGTACATGGATGTACACAGAGACACAAATGCACATGCAGAAGCACACATGTACACACAGAAAGGCACATGCACACATGGAGACACACATGTACATGGATGTACACACAGACACAAATGCACATGCAGAAGCACACATGTACACACAGAAAGGCACCTGCACACATGGAGACACACATGTACATGGATGTACACACAGACACAAATGCACATGCAGAAGCACACATGTACACACAGAAAGGCACATGCACACATGGAGACACACTTGCACATGGATGTACACACAGGCACAAATGCAGGTGCAGAAGCACACGTGTACACACAGAAAGGCACATGAACACGTGGAGACACACTTGCACATGGATGTACACACAAACACAAATGCACGTGCAGAAGCACACGTGTACACACAGAAAGGCACATGCACACGTGGAGACACACTTGCACATGGATGTACACACAGACACAAATGCACGTGCAGAAGCACACGTGTACACACAGAAAGGCACATGCACACGTGGAGACACACTTGCACATGGATGCACGCACAGAATAACCGCATATGTGCATGTACACACGATAGTCCCCATCTGTGCCTTTCCCAGCCCTCCCAAAGTCCCCGCCACGGCCCTGCTGTGCAATCCCGACACGCTGGCCGCCCCCCTCAGGCACGTGCTGTCTCCTGGGTGTCCAAGTGGAGCCTCCAGGGCAGACACCGCTGGCATGAAGCCGCCGTGCCGGCTGCCGGCTGGCGTGGGGGTGAGGTGCTGCAGGTTGGGGAGCTTCTTCCCACAGGAGCACAGCAGAGCAGGCCAGCAGGCAGCCGGGAGCAGGAGCTCCCCCGGGGCTGGGACTTCTAGCTCCTCTGATGCACTCTTCCCACCCCGACCTGTTCCCGAGAAGGAGGTGTCACAGGAATTCTCGCTGGAATGTCTGGGGTGCGAATACCATTTCCAGGGAGCCCTGGAGTGTCTGGGCAGCAGCTGTGACTGGAAGGAGAAGAAGCGCGGTGTCCTGGGAAGGCCGAGGTGGCCCACTGACCAGGGCGGCACTGCCCGGCCCAGGGAGGGACCCCCATCCAACCCCCTCCCCCGGAACACACCTGCCTCAGGCTCCGCTGCTGTGCAGGGCCACCCCTGGCCCCCTGCAGGTTACTTCCAGGAGCAGCCGGCTCCAGACACCCAGTGCTCCACTCAGGATAGGGTCTAACTCGATTATCTAGAAGCCCCCCCCCTGGGCACAAATGGCAGTGGGGTCACTGCTGAGCCCCCAGAACCAGAGATCGGAGAGCAGCTGCTCACTGTGTTGTCAGCAAGCAACGCCATTCCCCAGTCAGACTCCTGTCCCCCGGGGCTCCGCTACAGGCTGAGCTGTGAACCCCCAAATTCATCAGTCAGAGCCCTACCCCCAGGACCTCGGAAGGGGACTGTGTTTGGGGAGAGGGTCTTTGCACAGGTAATTAGGTCAGAACGAGGTCGCTCAGGTGGGCCCTGATCCAAAAGGACTGGTGTCCTGGCGAGAAGAGGAGATGAGGACTCAGACACGCAAGGGGACAGCCACGCAGGGACACAGGGAGGAGACGGCGTCTGCAGGCCCAGGAGAGAGGCCACGGGAGAGAGCAGCCCCCCGACATCCTGATCTCGGACTTGCAGCCTCCAGAACCGGGAGACGGTGAAGTTCTGTTCTGCAGACCACCTGCCTGTGGTGTCTTTAGCGGCACGGAGCAGACGGGACCAGGCGCCTTCTCTCAGCCCCGCTCAGCTCCTGCCTGGAGGGCTCCCTCCTCCCCTCACACCCCCCTGCAGCATCGTACCTGCAGGGACCGCTCACAGGCATGACCTCGCCGCATGGGCCCGGCCCCGCCTGGCCAGCCCAGGCCCGCCGACCCTCGCGGCTGGCTCGCAGCAGACCCTCGACCCGGCCCCCACGAGACCCTTGGCCACTTCCACATGGCACACCTCCCTGCATGCCAGTTCACCAGGTAGCATAGCTGATACCTGCAGCCTGTCCCTCCTCGTCCTCCCCAAAATACACACTCACAGGCCCCATCCATGTCCCTCTCACAGCAGCTCAGTCACTCTCTAGGGGGCCGTCCCGTGCCCTTTGGCGTGTTTGGCAACGTCCCTAGGCATCCCCCAAACTGCCCCAGGCCCTCCCCTGGGTCGTAACAACCAAACCTGGCGCCCGAGCTGCCACATGGCCCCCGGGGACCAAAGAGCCCCGCTGAGAACCGTGGGCCCACCCTCCTGTCCCGGCGCCTTCTCCAGGCCGTCCTGCCTGCCTCAGACGGCCCCAGCTGCTCTTCCCTCCTCCACCCCTCGGCCGCTCGGGGCCACAGCGAGGCTGGCTCACGTGGACCAGGCTCACAAGGCCTGCCCCTGCTCAGCACCTCCTTCACCTCCGAGGTTCTCAGCCCCTCGGCCTGAAGGTCCCCGCCTGACCCCTACCTGGGCCACCTGCCCTGCAGCCCCAGCTGTGTACGCACACCCTGGGGTCCCACCGGCTCCCACCCTGGCCGTCCTGCAACCCCAGCCCTGGCCGGAACAAGACCTCATCTCTGCGTCGGTCCGATCGCTTACTGTTCGGCGTCTGCCATCCATCTACCTGCCTGGGGTCTGGACTTGTCCCTGGAGGTTCCACTCCGGGAGAACAGGGACGGTACCGGCCTCCCCAGCAGGCACCCCGGGCATGGGAGGCCCCACGAACACACGTTGGGAGGATGAGTGAATGAACAAGGTCACTCGACCTCCCTAAGCCTCAGTTTCCCTCATGTGTCAGGGAGGAGCCGGTACTCGCTGTGCCCGTGCAGAGGACCGGCAGGCTCGGGAGCCGCCGGCTGTGGTTCAGCCGCTCGACCACCAGCAGAGCAGCGGGGGAGATGACGGACCAGCCACCTGGCAGAGGAGGACACTGAGCCGAGCCCTGAGCCTGGCTGGTCACCCCATGCTCCCAGCTGCAAGGGGCCGGCGGCCACAGGGGACAGAAGGAGCAGTTCAGGGGACGTGCCCTGCAGGCGGGGCGCTCTCCTCGAGGGTTCACTGCACCGGGCCAGCCCCGCCTGCCTCAGGGACCCTGGCTCCGTGTCCTCCGTGTCCCCCAAAGATCCCGCGTGAGAGCCGCAATCCCCGACATGAGAGTGGAGAGGCGAGCAGGGCCTGCCCCCACGGTGCCGTGCCTCGTCTGGGAGGGGTTCCCGCAGAAGCCTGGGCTCAGCCCTCCCTCCTGTCTCTCCCGCTCTCGTCCCCCCGCCTTCCGCCACGGGATGACTGACAGGCAAGAAGACCCCAGCGCCGGCCCCTCGACAGGCGGACTTCCCGCCCCAGGACTGCGAGCAGTGAGTCCGTTCTTCATAGCACGCCCAGCCCAGGCGTCCTGGGCCAGCAGAAACTGCACAGAGCCGACCCCGACGGGCCCTGATCGTTCCCCGCGTGAGGCGGCAACTCTCTCTGAGCCTCGACGCCCAACGCAGAGGGGTCGGCCCTCGGGAAGGAAGGGCCGCTTCTCGGGCGGGTGGAGTAGGGCTCCGGTGCCTCCAGGGAAGGCGGGACCCCCGTCTTGGCTAGGGAGCCCTCCCCCACTACCCCAGCGTCCTCCTGCCCCTTCCCCTCACCGCCACCTCCAGGAAGCCCTCCCTGCCCCACCCTGGGCATCCTCCAGCCCCCCACTGCCACCTCCAGGAAGCCCTCCCTGCCCCACCCTGGGAATCCTCCAGCCCCCCACTGCCACCTCCAGGAAGCCCTCCCTGCCCCTCCCTGGGAATCCTCCAGCCCCCCACTGCCACCTCCAGGAAGCCCTCCCTGCCCCTCCCTGGGAATCCTCCAGCCCCCCACTGCCACCTCCAGGAAGCCCTCCCTGCCCCTCCCTGGGAATCCTCCAGCCCCCCACTGCCACCTCCAGGAAGCCCTCCCTGCCCCTCCCTGGGCATCCTCCAGCCCCCCACTGCCACCTCCAGGAAGCCCTCCCTGCCCCACCCTGGGCGTCCTCCAGCCCCCCACTGCCACCTCCAGGAAGCCCTCCCTGCTCCACCCTGGGCATCCTCCATCCCCCCACTGCCACCTCCAGGAAGCCCTCCCTGCTCCACCCTGGGCGTCCTCCAGCCCCCCACTGCCACCTCCAGGAAGCCCTCCCTGCCCCACCCTGGGCGTCCTCCAGCCCCCCACTGCCACCTCCAGGAAGCCCTCCATGGAGTTTCCCTCACTGAAGCCCAGAGTCCATCCACACCAGCACCTGCCCCGATGTCCCCTGGCCACGGGCTGCACTGGGCTCAGCGCAGGGCCCTGGTCACTGAGCTGCTCTCGGCACCTCCCCACATGGGGGCCTTCACGGGGCTTCTCTGAGCTTTCTCAGCCCCCCCATAGTATGGGAGAGGGGCCCAGCCCTGCCACCTCCCAGGGCCGTGGCCAGGGAGAAAGGCACCTCCCAGAAAACTGTGACGTGCAGCCAGGGTGGGTATTTAAGGAGCTGGATTCCTAGTTAATATTAATTACTCTGTAACAGGAATGTTAACTATGCTTATCAAATTTTGTTTTTATCCAGTTATTCAATAACCACTCAATGAAGCAATGGGAATGTTCTAGAAACGAGCACTGTCCCTTTGCTCTCCGACCCCGGCATGCAGCACAGGGCCTGGCTCCTACGAATGTGTGCTTCCTGACCACCCAGGGAGTGCCTGGGAGGAAGAATGAAGGAAAGAAAGGAAGGAAGGAAGGGAAGGGAGGAAGGGAGGGAGGGAGGGAGGGAAGGGAAGGAAGGAGGGAGGGGGGAGGGAAGGAAGGAGGGAGAAAGGGAGGGAAGGAAGGAAGGAAGGGAGGGAGGGAGGGAAGGGAAGGAGGGAGGGAGGGAGGGAAGGGAAGGAGGGAGGGAGGGGAAGGAAGGAAGGAAGGAAGGAAGGAAGGAAGGAAGGAAGGAAGGAAGGAAGGAAGGAAGGAAGGAGGGAAGGAAGGAAGGAAGGAAGGAAGGAAGGAAGGAAGGAAGGAAGGAAGGAAGGAAGGAAGGAAAGGGAAGGGGAGGGAGGAGGAAGGAAGGGAGGGAGGAAGGAAGGAAGGAAGGAAGGGAGGGAGGGAGGGAAGGAAGGAAGGAGGGAGGGAAGGAAGGAGGGAGGGAAGGAAGGAAGGAGGGAAGGAAGGAAGGAAGGGAAGGAAGGAAGGAAGGGAAGGAAGGAAGGAAGGGAAGGAAGGAAGGAAGGGAAGGAAGGGAAGGAAGGAAGGGAAGGATCAGGAACAGGCATTTTTAGCTGTCAAGACCCAGAGGGAGGCCTGGGGTGGATTCGGCTCTGTGTGGACAAGCCTGGAAGGCTGCCTGGAGGAGGTGATGGGTCTTGAATGCCAAGTGGCAGTTCACTGGGGAGAGGAGGGCGAGAGCGGAGGGAATGCTGGGGCTTGATTGGTGGGGCCCACTCAGAAGGCCCTGCCGCGGTCAGGAGGGCTCTGAGCAAGGTGTGTGCTGCCAGCCTCGGGGAGACGGTCCACCTGGGGCGGGTCCCAGCACTCCCCCAGGACCCCTCGGAGACCGGTGTGGAGCCAAGTCTCTCTTTATCCCGGAGGACCCTTCCCATCCATCACCTGTGTGAGGGTGATGGAGGCAGGTGCTTCCTGGGGACCCGGCCAGCAAAGCCACCGAAAGTCCTGCTGCCACTTCCTGTGACACAATCCACAGGCTGCCCATCGCCCTGGTAGGTCCAGAGACCAGGGGAAGGGGCCGCGGGGGGACCCGGGAAGGAGGCAGGGGAGCCCGCCCGCAGCCTCCCCACGGGACGGAGCTGCAAGACCAGGGAGCTCCCATCACCCTGCGAGAGTCTCCTCGCTACCTGCGGTGGCAGCAGTCGTTCCTGCAGCCACTGTCACTGCCGGCTGACAGCGGGCACGTGGGCTTGGCACAGCACAGCGTCCTGCCTGGGACAGGCTGCTCCGGACTCCCGCCCAGCACCTGCCCGGCCCCCTTCTGGCCCCCACGCCCGAGTGAGGCGTGGGCGGGCTGATCTCCCCGCAGGCTCCCTGCCGGCCAGGCGGGGCTGCAGTCACGGGACCTGAGGGCTTGTGCCCCAAATGCACCTTCACCTGCGCCCTTCTCCCCTGTCCTCCGACCCCGTCCCTCCATCCGTGTCCACCCCCGGCCGCAGGAGTTGGCTGGTTACCTGCCTGTGCCACCCAAGCACAAGCGCCCACGCACGACTGCCTGGGTCTCCTGGGCCGCGGGTCACTGGGATCCCGCTGAGGGGCCGGGGGCTTGCGTCAGAGCCCCAGAGCCCCCTGTGGCAAGGGGCACAGCCCCCTCGGGCCTCGCAGGGGAGGGCGGGAGCCTCTTCCACCCGGGCAGTGCCCCCAGGGAAGGGCCGGGCCCGTCTGTCTTTGTCGGGGAGCAGGAAACCCTCTACCTCCTCTTGCCGGGGGAGCCCCGTGCCCCAGCCCTTCGCCGGCTCGTGGGAGGGCTGTGCGCGGCTCCACTCTCCTTGCCAATAAATCAGAAAATAGGTGTTTTAGGTGCGACAAATTGCTTGTTCAGTTGTTAATCGGGCAACCCTTTGGCAAGGGAAAAACAATTTAACCACCTTAATCAGCTGAATTCACACCAGGCGCGTTGCTCTGATTTATCGGTAATTGTCTCTGAAGCCTCTTTTGGGGCGAGGATGTCAGTGCGCGGCTCCCTCCCTCCCTTTCCCCCGTTAGGGATCGTTCTGGACGCCCGGGTCCCTCTGCGTGACCTCGGGGCGGCCCGTGGGGCATGGGGAGCGCCCAGACCCGAGCGGGGCGCGGGCTCCAGGTGCAGGATGGGGGGGGGGGCGAGGCACTCAGACCGCCCGGCCTGGGCACCCGCCCCAGAGCCTCTGTCCCCAGCGGCAGATGCCCACGGTGCACCCTCTGAGGGGGCAGGGCCGGGCAGTGCACCAGCTGCCCCTGTGCCTCGGTTTCCCCATCCGTAGAAGGGGAATGATGTGCCCAGGGACCTCCCCCGAACTGCGTGAGTTGACAAGATGATTCCAGTGTGCAGGGAATCTCCATGGCAAGGAAAACAAGGAGAAAAACAGCAAATCAGGGTCCTTTTCTTTTCCAAAATTGTTTGCAAGTTAATCACTTGTTTGTTTTTAAGTGAGAAGCTGCACCTTGAATGTTTCCACTACACAAGACCGTGTTTGCATGTCGACCAGGATGTTTCCGTTTCTCGTAGGCTGCGTCTCACCTGAGGACTTCGGTCTCTCTCTCTCCCCGCCCCCCCTTCCTCTCCTTTCGTTTTGGTCCCAGCTGCCCGTCTGCATCTGGGGACACACAGCCACCAGGCCTGGTCTGGGCTGAATCCTCGTTCCAGGCCTTGGGGTCGACAGGCACGGGGCTGCCCTCGGGGTGGGGAGATGGGGCTCCCATGGCCACACTGCCCGGGATGTCGGGGTGAGGCCCGGGCAGGCTGACATAGCCTGAGCATCACCAGCCAGGGGGAATGGCCTCTGCTGGGATACTGGGGGGACGGGGTCAGAGGGGGGGCCCCTCGCTGCCAGGCCGCCGCCTCTTGGACCACACACTTGTATGGTCCTTGTGAGTACACACCCCTGCTCCCCACGACACGTGAATGCACTGGGTCACCCGCCACGGACGTCCTAACCCGAGTCTCCACGCTCCGAGACCACGGGGAGCTCCCAAGGCCCCCGCCCGACCCGGCCACCTCTCGGGTCCCGCCCCGCCCAGCCCAGCCCAGGCCAGGCCGGCTCTCCCCAGTTCTGGCACCTCGCAGACACCCCCAGCGGGCCATCCTGCCACCCTGGGACGGGTCGGGCCCCAGAGGAAGGTTCTCACGGACCACAGCCCCTCCTCATCCACCACTGACCGCACAGCCCCTCCCTCAGCCGTGAGGGGTGCGCGGTGGCCGCCATGGCCGGGTCTCCGTGTCTGCAGCGCCCGCACACAGGCCTGCAGGACGCACGAGCGAGAGCCAACGAGCTCTCGACTAGATGAGCACCCGAGTGGCCTCCCCACGCCCTGCCTGCACCCACGACCCCAAACCGAGCGCTCGCCTGCTCAGAGGGACTGGCACGCTCGCTCGCCCTGCGACTCGGTTCCCCACGTGGCAGCCGTGGCCCGTGACGCCACATTCCAGAGGTGACCGTTCTGTTTTCCTAAAGAAGTTGCAGCTACCCAAGGGCAGAAACCTCCACTGTGAAAACTTGGAGCTCCGTCCACTCTCTGCCTCCTCTGGGAGTATTTGACCTTTGCCCTTCCCACTGGACCCCAGGGGTCTGGGCCCCAGTCCAGAGGGAGGTGACCCCCTCCCCATGCCCCCGGCTGCCCCCACCCTGGGCGATGCAGGCGTGCAGGCCCCACACTCTGCGTTCGGCTGGAGGGGGGCTGTCTCCAGTACCAGCCGAGACAACAGACAGCCACGGGGGAGGGGGGTCACAAGAAACGTCCACGGCTTCCCAGAATAAACGCTCCCAGGGTCCCGCTGAACAGCAAGTGCCCGCGGTGGCTTCCAGGCTTCCAGGTCCTCAGACCTATGTTCCCACTATGATCGTGATTTTAAAAAGTAAATAATTTTCCATGTCTGTAAAGTGGATTCTGTAAGGAGAAGGAGGATGGGGAGAGAGAGAGAGACACGTGGGACAGTCTCCAAGGAGGAAGCGGCCCAGGCAAGGGTGGGAGGAGAGGCGGGACCCCCAGACCCATCTCCGACATTTTGGGGGGGGTCTCAGCCTCGCAGTGGCTCAGCTGTGCTCAGCGGCGGGTGGTGGTGGTGGCTCCAGCCAGCCCGGGTGGGGAGCGGGCAGCAGGGGCGCTGGCCACGCCGGGGGCTCCGTCTGCCCTGACCCCTCTGCAGGAGTGGAAACGCCCCCTTTGCTGGCAGGTCGACACCCTCAAAGCGGGGCTGCATGGAGCCAGCGAGCTGGAGGACCAGGCCCGCACGAGCGCAGAGAGCCGGGACAACTGTGACTTCTGCAGGCTGGAGGACACACGGGGACAATGGCCCCGCCTCGCCCAGAGGCAGCGGGGGGGGGGGGGGGGGCGGAGGGGTGGTCCCTTCCGCGCCAGGAAGAGCAGGTCAGACATTCCAGAATGACGGTGCTGGGCGAATGAGCACGAGAGCAACTCTGCTTTTTTATTTCAGCGCGTTGAGTTCAGCACACTCGCAGTGAGAAAATAAACTCCCAACGAAGGCCTCGTGCTGAGAGAGGCGCGGTGGAGGCCCGGCGTGGGCTCCCCCGCTCCTCGGAATTGGTGAGCCGGCCACGGAGAGTGGGGCTTGTCATTTTATCAACCGCTGGAGCCGAGTACCCGCGAGTGTGGGTGCCCCTTGGGGAGACGGGGTTATTCTGGGAGCACGAAGCGATGAAAGGCCTTGCCCGTGCTCTCAGGGCGGAAAGAGAACTTGAACCCAGCTCCGGCGGGGGAGAAGGAAGACCCAGGGGAGGAGCGGGGCCTGCCGGCCCTGCAGTTCTGGGAGGAGCTCCAGCTCGGCCCACCTCGCTTCTGGACGTCCAGCTGCCAGACCAGGAGGGAACCAACTTCGGCTGTTCTCGGCCTCCCCGGGGTGGTAGTGTGTTCAGGCGTCCTGGGAATCGGACACAGTTGCAATCGTGTGACACGCGGTCCCTGCATGGGGGCTACAGGCGTCCAGGACGGGGCCCCGGTGAGGCCGAGTTGCTCCCTCGGCTCAGCAGCCTGGCGCCTGGCTCGGGGGAAACACAGGGGAGGAAAAGGCCCCGCCACCAGGCTGCAGCTTGGGTTTGCGCAGAGAAAGCAGGAGGTGAGCCCTCCAGAAAGGGGTCTGGCTGGGAGCGGTGGCTCACGACTGTAATCCTAGCACTCTGGGAGGCAGAGGCGGGCGGATTGCTCGAGGTCAGGAGTTCCAAACCAGCCTGAGCAAGAGACCCCGTCTCTACTAAAAATACAAAGAAATTAATTGGCCAACTAATATATATAGAAAAAATAAGCCGGGCATGGTGGCACATGCCTGTAGTCCCAGCTACTCGGGAGGCTGAGGCAGGAGAATTGCTTGAGCCCAGGAGTTTGAGGTTGCTGTGAGCTAGGCTGACGCCACGGCACTCACTCTAGCCTGGGCAACAGAGTGAGACTCTGTCTCCAAAAAAAAAAAGAAAGAAAGAAAGGGGTCCTTTCAAGTCTGATGTGCATTCAGTGGCTGCTCAGGTCCCTCTGCCACCTGACACTTCCTGCCATCCCCCAATCCTGGCAAAGAGTTGCAATGACCAAGCAGACCCCAGCCCCGCAAGCTCAGGTTGACCAGACGGCTGATCTGATTGCAAGCCACAAGTGGCACCTGTCCCCATGTGGGGTGCAGTGCATACCAGGGTGGCATCGAGGAGGTCCCCATGGTGCACACTAACAGGGTGTCAGGCAGTGGTCTCCATGGAGCTTGTCAGTCTGCGGCCTGGGCAGCACCCCTGGCATGGGACCCTGGTCCCCAGTCCCAGAGAGGAGCTCCAGCCAGCAGCAGCCACAAGGCAAGACACTGAGCTGGGTGATCTGTCAGTGCCACTGGCTGGGGCCGTGGCTACCGCCAGCCTCCAACAAATTGCGAAATACAAATTGCTAGCAGCTTGCAGACCGTTTGCAAATAAACCATCGCAGCGAGGCACTAAAAGACCCCCTAAATAAGCATCCTTGGGAAGGTGGTGGCACGGGGAGCTTGTTTATATCCTTCCTGCCTGACACTTGTTCCATCAAAGGCAGGCTGCGCTCCTCCCCGCGGAGAGCTACGCAGGCAGCATTTAAAATGCAAAGATCTGCTGATTTTTCATACGGAATTATACAAATGGAATCGCTCTTCCATTTTATGATTGAATTAGGTAATGTATTGACGGTGCAGAAAGAACCAAGGTTATGTCCTTGTTTTCCGTGATTTATGGACTTGGAGCATGTCGTAGCTCCCGGTCTGGACACAATCGCACTAACGGCGTCGTGCCTTCGGTGCCCGGGAAGGCTGGCTGTCACAGAGACGCTGGGCACTGGGTGGATCAGAGGGGCCGTTCCCGGGTCCTCCAGAGAAGCCCCGCTAAGAGAGAAACTCCGGCAGCAGGAGGCTGGCTTTGTTGTTCTGACTTTTTTCTGCCACCATGATGACTTAAGACGACAAAAGGCGAAAGACAGCAGCTTGGGACTAGGTCTGTGGCTCCGCTCTCTGAGGCTTCCCACGGGCCGCTGTGCAGAGGAAAAAACCCGCTGGCTCTTCCCTCGGAGAGCCTTGTGGCCCCTTCGGCGACTCTGGTGGAGAGGGGCTGGGCACAGCCACGAGGCCGGGGGAGGGAGGGGAGTTCAACAGCCCGTGTGATCCCACCGAATGGAGACTCCCATCGCTGCATCTGCCGTGCACGTACCAGCGGCCCTCGGGCGAGTGGGAACCTCCACGCCCCTGCGCTCCATCTGTGAAGTGGAGAGACGCTTGTCCGCTTCACATGATTAAGACCCGGCTCTGTCTGCAGCCAGGTGAGAAGCCAGAGGTGCTTGCAACAATCTTCTCATCCCGGGATGCTATCCAGGAAAGGCAGTGGCTTCGGAATGTCTAAGCAGCAGTGAGCACCAGCTCCTGGAAGCCAGGGCTCCCTGGGAATGTGCTCAAGGTGCCCCCTTGTCCCCACCCCAAGGCAGCCAGGCCGGCCATGGAGCCGGTGCCCCCCGCCTGATCTGTCTCTGCTGCGGCTCATCATGCCGACGGCTCGGAAAGCAGGTGCCCGTCGAGGTGGACGTGCAGCGACCAGCCCCAGCCCCGAAGGGAGTCCTACTCCTTGCACCTGCCCTGTGAACTCTTAAACCTGGGCATGTGCTGAGCCAAGAGCAAAAGGAACGAAAATTGTTCCCACTGAGGAAAATTACCACGTAGGTAACAGCTGCCCCAAACAGCTGGGGATACAGCCCCGGCCCCGCACATGCACACGGCGGCAGCATTTCCCCGTCTTGTCTCTGTGCACCGGCAGGAAAGCAAATCCACCGAATCCACGGGGTGGGCCTGGATGCCCCCAGCCCTCCCGGATGCAAGGCCGGCCTTTCCGGGCCTCCTACAGGCCGCTCCCTGGGCCTTCCTCCCCTCTCCCTCTCCCTTCCTCATCTCTCCCTCTCACCCCACCCCATCTGTCTGTCTGTCTCTGATGAATGCCTACTCATCCGATGCTGCCTGGGAAGCCCCTCCCCACGCACACCCCTCACGCTGCCCCAGCCCCTGCACATCAACTTCTCCAACAGTCTCACGCGGCACCTGCACGAGTCCCACCCCCGGCCCCTCTGAGGGCAGCAGTGGCCACTGCCCGCCCCACCCAGGAGCTGGCACACAGGTGAGGCCCTCGAACCACTGCACTGATTTTCAGCCCGTGAGTCCCATGGAGGCAGCCCAAGCTCTGAGTCCGGAATATGTGCAAGAGTGCCTGGGAACAGGACCTCGGGTACCGAGCACAGGATGCAACATTCTCTAACACGCTGTGACGGCCGCGCTTACACCTCTCTGCTCTGCTGAGTCTACAAGGTCACGTTTACCTTCCCACAAGCTAACACCCAGTGCACCCACTGAGACAGATGGGCTGGATCTGTGGTCACAGTGGGGTCCCCCAGCCACGGCACCAGCATCACCTGGAGACTGGTAGGAAATGTACACACTCACGCTTCACCCAGACCACTGAATCCGAAATGCTGGGGCAGCCCAGGAAGGTGCCTTTTAACAAGACTGCGGGGCGTGCCGATTCCAAGCTCTGCAGGCCGAGTCAGAACACTGGCTGAACTTCCCTGAGCACCACCGACAGGCTCAGGGCCAGGCACACTGTGGCATGAATCAATGTAATCCTCCCATGCCCCTAAAGAACAGATGCTGATATTAACCCCAATCTATAGGTGAGGGAGTGAGGCACAGACAGGATGAGTAATGCACCCAAGATCACAAAGCAGGTCAGAGTCCAAATTTGAACCCTGGCCATCTGACTCTAAGCATTGGGTCCCTGGCAAGACCCAATGTAGTT